>NC_064615.1:857878141-858187941 GCF_023898315.1 Schistocerca nitens
AGGAATTGGTCCTGTTCGCGACTTGGTCCCGTGTACGTCCACCACGGTAGACTGCTGTGAGCAGGATTCGTCCACTGCTTTCTAGCAGGTGTCAGACGGCCACTGGCGCCGTGCCACTAAATCCTGGGAGAGAATTCAGTGCTTGTGGCAGCAGCTGCAACCGACAGGATAGCAGGTCTGTGGCGCCAATTTCCGAGAGGAACTTAGTGCTGGTGGCGGCAGGCGCAATCCGGTTCTCGAACCTATGGCTTCAGATAGTGATGAACTGTCGTCTTACTGTCCGGCACAGCTCTGGCGCCATGGTAGTGCTGCTGGACTTCGACAATGAGAGAATGTCTCTGCCTCGAAATCTAGACACATTTCTATCGCTCTGAGGCAAATTTATTTCACTAACTCCTGGCGCTACCCACATCGTAAGAATTGCCCCGCTGTGCTGACATCAACCTGCTTGCTGTCGTCATAACCGCTGCATGGTGCAGTTTACCACTTACTACGGCTGGCCTCGCCTTGCAATGCCATTATTTGTCATTCTAACTAGAGATAGGCAGACTCGTTCATTCTTGGGAACTAGTTCACTATCGATCGCTCTTTTTTTTTTTGGGAACCGTTCATTTTTACTCGTTCACCGTTCATTTGTGCTGCGAATATGGTTCTTATGAAAAACTGAAAATTAGTGACTGAAGATGGAAGGCGCCAAGAGGGGGCACTTGTCTCCCACCTGGAGTACAGAGTCTTTATTCATAACAGAATTCTTACACACTTGTAATATTCGTGATTCTGCAAAACCTCTCGTTTAGCCAACTGTAGCGTTATGTGGCTAATCGCAGTGAAATAATAAGAGGTGGCAGACGAAACACCGGCCCCGAGTACAGATTGCTCGCCAATTACGCACGTTTTGTTGACCACTACAAGCAGAATAGATAAACATGTAATAATTAGGCGGTGAAGAAATAACAACTAAGCTAATGCAAACAACAGCTTCGAAAGAATAGATGACGATTGGATGGCGACAATCAGCAGCTAGTACTCGGGACCGATTTTTCGTGCGCCACCCTGTACCACTGACATAATATTGTAGAAGGTGACACCAGACACTCGATTACGGAGCGCAGGCTTCATTCGGTTGTAAGTCAGTCTGCCTTCCATAACAACGAACATGCCCTTTTACCTTGGATCAAAAAAAGACGGAAAATGGCCACTCGTGTGTTCCTTGTCGACGTCCTTTGCATCTGTAATAACAAAAAAATCTTGCCCTTTTACAAATATTTCTTCTGCTGTTTATGGAAATAGTGAAGTAAACTGATACGCCGTTTTGTTACCTGAAAAGACGTAATTTTTATGTAATTTATGTAATTATAAATTACATTTTAATTATCGGTTGTGGACGCTGAATAGAATACTAAAAGAACCAGAAGTTCAGAGTTCAAAAAAGGTTTGAAACACATCTAGAATGGGTGTGCGCAGCGAACGAAACGAACAACAACTCGATGTGAATGTAAATGTCGTGTGACTAGAGCCTCCCGTTGGGTAGACCATTCGCCAGCTGCAAGTCTTTCGATTTGACGCCACTTCGCAACTCGATACTGAACTATCTATGAGCAGTCGGCAGTGGAACTGCGACGAGTGGCCACGCGAAGAAGGAGTTCGGCCAACCGAGACCGAGACAGACGGGATTGGCACCGAGGCTGGAACGAGACCGGCCGACGTGTCACTGCAGGAACGAGACCGACCGTGTCCCGTTCCCGGCAACTAGAAGTAGAAAGCCGCGACTGAAGTGAACTATGAAAGACCGTTCCTTAGAATTCGTTCCTCGCTCGTTCTGTTCATCCTGTTGAACAGTTCCTTTGAACCCGTTAGTTCGCGAATGACCCATCTCTAATTCTGATCCACATGTCGCCACACTGCGGTTGCTAGCCTGCAGTTGCTTATATAGTACTTCATAGCAGGTTTCTTACTACTTATTACTTTTGCTGAAAGACAGCGTAGAGAGACTCCACACTTTCTAAATCCGTGCTAATATGTGGACAGAAGGTTTTCTGTCTCAAGAAACTTTATTCGATTAAAACTAGAAAAAAAAGTTCAAATGGGTGTGAATTCCTAAGGGACCAAACTGCTGAGGTCATCGGTCCCTAGACTTGCACACCGGCGATATGGCGCCTCAAAACACGCGGCCACTCCGCGCGGCGATTCGAACTCAGGATGCGTCCAAGATTTCCGCAGCAAACTGATGTTAAAGATATTAGTCTGTATTTATGCAGGTGTTTTGCTTTACCTTTCTTACATATAGTAGTCGCCAGCACTTTTTTTCCAGACAGATGTATGTTTGCACTGGACGAGAGATTCCCATTAAATGCAAACTAAGTAGGAGGCGATGATGATGTCACTGTAAATTTTTGAAGTGATATTGGTCAGAAGGCGATTATGTTAAACAAGAAGCCCAGAACTGCATATATGTTTTAAGTTGCGAACTATCGTTAATCACTCAGATTCTCAGAACCAACTGATAATGTACGGAGCTACACTGAAGAGCCAAATAAACTGGTACACCTGCGTAATATCGTATAGGGCCGCCGAGAGCACGCAGAAGTACCTCAACAAGACTTGGCATGGACTCGACTACTGTGAAGTAGTGCTGCAGGGAACTCACATCACAAATCCTGCAGGGCTGCCCATAAATCCGTAAGAGTACGATGGGGTGGAGATCTCTTCTGAACAGCATATTGCAAGGCATCCCAGATATGCTCAATAATGTTCATATCTGTGAAGTTTGGTGACTATCAGAAGTGTTTAAACTCAGAAGAGTGTTCCTGGAGCCACTCTGTAGCAATTCTGAACTTCTGGGCTGCCGCATTGTCCTGCTGGAAATGCCCAAGCCCATCGAAATGCACAGTGGACATGAATGGATGCAGGTGATTAGTCAGGATGCCTACGTATGCGTCGCCTGTCAGAGTCGTAGACGTATCAGGGCTCACATATCACTCAGACTGCACACACCCCACACTATTACAAAGCCTGCACCAGCTTGAACAATCCCCTGCTGACATGTAGGGTCCAAGGATTCATGAGACTGTCTCCATCCCGTACACGTCCATTTGCTCGATACAATTTTAAACGAGACTCGTCCTACTAGGCAACATGTTTCCAGTCATGAACAGTGCAATGTCGGTGTTGCTGGGCCCAGGCAAAGCGTAAAGCTTTGTGTCGTGCAGTCATCAAAGGTACATAAGTGGGCCTTCGGCTCCAAAAGCCCATATCCATGATGTTTCGTTAAATAGTTCGCAAGCTGACACTTGTTGATGGCCCAGCATTGAAATCTGCAGGAATTTGCGGAAGGGTTGCACTTCTGTCACGTTGAACGATGCTCTTCAGTCGTCGTTTGTCCTGTTCTTGCAGGATCTTTTTCCGGCCGCAGCGGTGTCGGAGATTTGATGCTTTACCGCTTCATCGCTACCTCGGAGATGCTGTGTCCTATCGCTCGTGCGCCGACTATAACACCACGTTGAAACTCACTTAAATCTTGACAACTTGCCACTGTAGCAGCAGTAAGCGGTCTAACAACTGCGCCAGACACTTGTTGTTTTATATAGACCTCGCCGACCGCAGCGCCGTATTCTGGCTCCTTACATATTTCTGTGCTTGAATATGCATGCCTACCCACTATCTTTGGTGCTTCAGTGTTGTACAGACGGCACCATCTTTGTCAGTCACATCAGATTCTTCAACAAACTTTCAGATAAACACAGTAATCTGCCTGTTATTCACTCATGATGCTCATGCCTTTCATGCACTTTCAACTTGATTTATATAATGGCTATTTTTTGTTAGTTCTGCACATGGACTCTCCTGACCGTGACTGCACGCCATTCACTGTTACCTCTCCGGTCTATTTCTCTTTTTTGTCCGTCTGTGCCCATCGCCACCCGTGGACTGCCACTCTGGTCTCCCCCTAGCACGATGTCTCCACCTGTGTGTCACGCTCTGATCACGTGAACACCATTTGAGGACACACAGTGGCTAAACATGCTTTCCTTACGCAAGAGTCTGACGAGGACAACGCTTTTCTGAATGATAAAGCTTCTCACGTTGCTTTCGTAACCAAAGAAGTAAATTGAAATGGCTCTGAGTTCAGGGTCAAATTCAGATATTAATTTGTCTACAAAAAAAAAAATTCATGTTCATAAAATGAGAGATGACATTATGTTCCTCACATTAGAAGATAAAGGTCCCTAACTCAGTTGCCCATGAGTGTATTATTCCTTCTAATGTGACCAAGGAAACAACACCAGATATTCACGCTCAAACTCTTAAATTTCTGAAGCTCATGTGAAGGCGCTCTGTGCTTTGTTATCTTTCACTTGATAATATTGCATAATGTATTTGCCAAGTTTGACCTCCAGTGAATCTCAAAGCTACACACATCAAAAATAGTTTTGCATCACGCCGGTTTCCAGATCTCCTGAAGATAGACGTTGACTGTACATACTGTATCACAGACAGAGTCCCTTTGAATGTCCAGAGATGTCAATAAACCAGCCCAAATATGTAAACAAACATACAAAATAGGGGCCAGGGGGTCCGACAGTCGATCAGTTCCAGTCTTTCCACCAGGAAGGAGGTACACAGCTCGTGTTGACTGTAGTTCAACCATGCCTAGACGGTCAATACCGCGGTTCCATCGTGTC
This sequence comes from Schistocerca nitens, assembly GCF_023898315.1. Classification (NCBI taxonomy): domain Eukaryota; kingdom Metazoa; phylum Arthropoda; class Insecta; order Orthoptera; family Acrididae; genus Schistocerca; species Schistocerca nitens. The sequence continues at coordinate 857,882,824 of NC_064615.1, forward strand.
TACATTGCTACTTCGTGCCAGGAAGGGCTCTCAATGAGGGAAGTGTCCAGGCGTCTCGGAGTGAACCAAAGCGATGATGTTCGGACATCGATGAGATACAGAGAGACAGGAACTGTCGGTGACATGCCTCACTCAGGCCGCCCAACGGCTACTACTGTAGTGGATGACCGCTACCTACGGATTATGACTCGGAGGTACCCCGACACCAAGATCACCATGTTGAATGATGCTTTTCATGCAGCCACAGGACGTCATGTTACGACTCAAACAGCGCACAATAGGCTGCATGATGCGCAACATCGCTCCCAGCGTCCATGGCGAGGTCCATCTTTGCAACCACGACACCACGCTGCGCGGTGCAGATGGGTCCAACAACATTCCGAATGGACCGCGCAGGATTGGCATCACGTTCTCTTCACTGATGAGCGTCGCATATGCCTTCAACCAGACAATCGTCGGAGATGTGTTTGGAGGCAACGTGGTCACGCTGAACGCCTTAGACACACTGTCCAGCGAGTGCAGCAAGGTGTAGGTTCATTGTTGTTTTGGAGTGGCATTATGTGGGGCTGACATACGCCGCTGGTGGTCATGGAAGGCGCAGTAACGGCTGTACGATACGTGAATGCCATCCTCCGACCAGTAGTGCAACCATATAGGCAGCATATTGGCGAGGCATTCGTCTTCGTGAACGACAATTTGCGCTCCCATCGTGTACATCTTGTGAATGACTTCCATCAGGATAACGACATCGCTCCACTAGAATGACCAGCATGTTCTCCAGACATGAAACCGGTCGAACATACCTGGGATGGATTGAAAAGGGCTATTCATGGAAGACGTGACCCACCAACCACTCTGAGGGATCTACGCCGAATCGCCGTTGGGGAGTGGGACAATCTGGACTAACAGTGTCTTGTTGAACTTGTAGACAGTATTCCACGATGAATACAGATGTGAATCAATGCAAGGGGACGTGCTACTGGGTATCAGAGGTACCGGCGTGTACAGCAATGTGTGGTTTTCGTGAGCAATAAAAATGGCGGAAATGATCTTTATGTTGATCTCTATTCTAATTTTTTGTACAGGTTCTAGAACTCTCGGAACCGAGGTGCTGCAAAACTATTTTTGATGTGTGTACATTAACACCTGCATTTATTCTCGTCTCCCACAAACCACCGTATCAAGATTATCGATTTGCTGTATAACGAATCATTCATGGAGAGGGGAAAGGAAGGCCAGATTTCAATGACCAGTTCATTTTGAAGACTTTAGAGAAAGATCACAGGCAATAATTAGACAAAGGTTGGGGAAGTAAGGGGCCAAAGTCTTTGTAATGAGTCCTTCTCCACATTCGCAATAAATGGTTTAAGAAACCACAGAAAACCTAAATTAATTTAGGTGGTGGGAATTTAAGCCCACTCCACCCGACTAAGCACCGCACTACCTTTTTGTAGACTCGCCGTCCAATGCTACTGACTTGCGCTCTGACTTGGAATGTGTCAGTTGCTGGGCCGCTATACTCGGTAAATTTACGGTTTGGCATAGAAACAAAACAATAAAAAAATTATTCCAAGAGTGTGGAGTGGTGGACTGGACTGATTAACGCACACAGGTTGGACCTTATTCTATGCATTTATTCGTAAGCAATACTATTGACAAAACTCACAAAACAATCACTTTAATATCAAATACATTGACGCACTACCTCAATGACAACAATCTTCAAATTTTACTTAGGCTGAGGGAATATAGTTTTTCTTTAAAATTTCGCAGTTCCTTTACAGGGCGCAAATAAAATTAAAAATGGCGCATTAAAAAATACTGCAGTTTTCTAATCTAGAGAACAAACAGTAAGATCGAAACAAGAAATATAGTTTAACCTTCATGTCTCTACCGTTTTCGCTAAAGGTAACAACGTAAACTGTGTCTTAGTATTTCTTCATTAAACGAAAAATTTATTTAATCTTTATCTTCTTTGAGCCAGCGGTACACCTTTCATGAAGGTTTTGTCAAAGGTGGTGGTAAGTTCCTATGGGACCAAACAGCTGAGGTCATCTGTCCTTGGCTTACACACTACTTAATCTAACTTAAACTAACTTACTCTAAGGACGACACACATACCCATGCCCTACGGAGGACTCGAACCTCCGACGGGGGAAGCCGCGCGATCCGTGGCAAGACGCCTGAGACCGCGCGGCTACCCCCGCGGGAAGGCCTTATCAAAGGACAAGGCATAAGTAACTATCACAGAACATCAACGAATATCCGATGGCTTTCCCTCGTGTGGCGAACCAGTTTAGTTACAGTCAAAAACTCTTGCTTACAGAAGTCAGTTTTAAAGAAGCGATGCGATACTTTCAGGTGGAGGACGCCTGGTAAGTAATTACGACATTTGACGTCCGAAACACTAATACAGCTGGAGCCGGCTTCTGCATCCAAAGTATCGAGCGATTTAGAGGCCTCCCCCAAATTAAGAGCCCAACACGGCACAGCAGAGTATTTCTCACTGCATCAAATACTCCACGTCGGCCACGTCGCTTTAACAACAGCAATTACCCGTCCGCACACTTAACACCCAAACATTAAGATGTCAGACAGTCGGATCGTTACCCAATGTAATTTATCGACAGAGTATCAACCAAAATTCCGATATAGTTTGTGCTATGGGTTGTCATCCAGGAGAATTTGTGCAAATAGTAACTGACGTACGAAGCACGGGGAAAGCATAACTGTGAGCATATGCCGTGTAGATCTCCGGTGGGGAAGACTGTAGAGCATTAGTGTGTCATACAAGGATCCTGAGTTCGAGCCCTCGTCATGCCAGTTTCTCCACTGTAGTACGTTTGAAAATGTCATATGGGACAACATGTTACTGACATGTAAAAGGACTGTTCGTAGTTTACACTTATGCCTATGTTTTATTAGCAGTCCACTACCACTTCATTTATTTGATAGAAACAAACATATGGAGTACATATGTAGTTCCAGAGGATAAACCTAAACAACCAGAACAGAAGAATAAAGAGAAAGTTGCATCACATGTGCGTAAGTATTAATAATAATAGTAATAATACTTCCGCACGTGTGATCCAATTATTTCTTTGTTTTTCTGTTCCAATTATTTGTTTATTCTGTGAAACTATATATGTACTCTATTGGTTTGCTACTTTCAAATAAATAAAGGGAAAGTCGACTTCCAATAAATCATTGCTATAAACTCCGAACAATCCTTCTTCATGTCAGGAACGTGTTGTTCCATATAACAGTTTCACATGTATTACAGTACAAAGGCTCGAACTCAGGACCCCTCGCACGCTGTTAGAGGCGCCATGTCAGGGACTGAGTGGCTCCTCCCATTGGAGCTTCGAGTCCTCCCTCGGGCATGGGTGTGTGTGTGTGTTGTTCTTAGCATAAGTTAGTTTAACTAGTGTGTAACACTAGGGACCGATGATATCAGCATTTTGGTCCCTTAGGAATTCACACCCACATCAGGACCCTTAGTACGACTTCTCCACCGTAGCTGTGCACGACGAATACTCGGAGGTGTTTATTTAATTACTGTTTATACAAATTCTCCTGGACGACAGCACATAGCACAAACTATATCGGAGTTTTGGTTGATACTCTGTCGATATACAACATTTGGTACGCATCTCATTGTCTGACATCTGGAGGTTTGAGCGCTAGCCTTGCTCCCGTCGTACACCCAGTGCGACAATAAGACTCCGCACAGCTCTCGCGTGTCGGTGCCAGACGGCGTGGAATTAGATTTCTAACAGCCTATCGTCTAAATGTGCAGGACACTGGCACACTCCGTATGGCGAAAGAATAACTGACAGCTGACGGCGTTGTTGCCAGCTTTAAAATGCAAAGTGTGAAAGCGTTATGGCTATACAAAAGCTATGTAACCGGGAACAGTAGCTGGCCTTAGAGCTGCAGAAACACTGAGGCATTGCCACAGACGTATACAAAATCGCATTACGGTAGTGGTTGCGGTAGATGTGCGAAGCAACAGCGCTAAGCCCACTGTAATTGTCAGGGATTCACTTTCATGCTTACCGTACATCCGCCAGCTGCAGGAACAAATAGAGGGATTGCACAGAGCTCATTTCATGGATGAAGTCGATGACTCACTTCAAGGAATGAAAGCGACTTCCACATCGTGACTATTGTTCGATGTGTAGTCTGTAATTCGTTGGATTTTGTCCAAATACAAAATGAAAGAGTCGTAATTAGTCGCATACTAATTCCCGTCATGTCCAACGTCCTAACACAAACGGTTCAGAAGTTATGACGAGTTTATTTCATATATTCAACTACTGTCATCCTGTATCACCTATGCCAGAGGTATAGGCATGATTAACTCCATTTTGCTCATTGCTAAAATGTTATTCCAGTATTGGAGAGCCTTGGCAACACTGATGCAAATTTAGAAGGGGAACAGCAATTGGCTGAGGCATGGACTGAAATTTTTACTGGGGAGAGAGATGTACTACGGTAGCATATACAGCTGGAGTAGCTGGAGTGCCAGCGTGGCGCAATGGATAGCACCTCCGCCTAATAAAATGGAGACCTGGATTTGAATCCCAGCGCTGGCACAAACTCTAATGCACTGATATAGCCTATATCTTTATCAAAGTTAACGTGGCCTTGTGTTTTGCAAAACATAACATACACCTAAATTATACATTGAAATGGTAGTATCTTCTGCATTTGGTTAAATACCATTATCCATCTAAGCTACTACTTGAGATATCATTACACCAGCATAAACTCATGAGCCAAAAAATTAAGGCCAACGTTTTGGGCAGTCTTTGCAAAGCCACACAGAAACGGTTCTATATGGCATGGATTCGACAAGTCTTTGGTAGGTTTCTGGAGGTTTGTGGCACCAGAACTATGGACAGGTCACACAGTTCTCGTAAATTATTGGTAGATGGTTTGTGAACTTAGAGTTAGCCCTTGATGGCACCCAACAGTGTTCCATCGGGTTCAGGTCAGGTGAATTTTGTGGCCAGGATGTCAACGTGATTTCGCTATCATGCTTCTCAAATCACTGCAGTACGATTCTGTACTTGTACACAGACAGTTATCCTGCTCCAAGAAGCCTCGGGGAATAACCCCCATAGCCTAATACTGTTCACACTGGCCTGGACCAATGGCACCGTGCATGTTTTGAGTAGTCACTCACTCGCCTGTATATCGGCGTAGTGGGACACGACCATCGACCTGGTGTAACAAGGAACGTGATTGCCCTGACCAGGCGGCTTGTTTCCATTGAGTCATGGTTCAATCTCGATGATAGGGATCATCTGCTCCGGAGTTATGCGTCCAAGGACGAGCGCTGACCGGTGTGTTTCGAAAAATTTGTGCTTGTACCAGCGCTGTACTCTATCGTCAGATCAACTTTACATAGTGAGCAAGCCTTCGATCTGCACGTTCTGTTATGAAGTGTAGGCGTCTAACACCTTATCGCCTGCTCATACTTTCACTATCCTTCAATCACTTTACATAGGTGCTCACCAGAGTAGTATGCTCGCAGCTGAACACCATCCCCATTTTCAAGATATTCGTCCCCAAGGGGCCTGGCCCTAACGATCTGACATTTGTCAAAGTTCTTTACGTCAATGGATTTCCCGATTTGCGGGGCCTATAGTCGTTAGAATGATTTCTCAATCATCTCTGTCCAGCTTATATACACACATGAAAAAAACTTTTGCATCACCTCGGTTCCGAGAGTTACGGAACCTGTACCGAAAATTGGAATAGAGATCAAATAAATATCATTTCCGCCCTTTTTATTGCTCATGAAAGCCACACATTGCATGTTGTACCTCCATACAGCGAGAGCTTCAGAGGTGGTGGTCCAGAATGCTGTACAGAGCGGTACCTCTGATACCCAGTAACACGTCCTCTTGCATTGATGCATGACTGTATTCGTCGTGGCATGCTATCCACAAGTTCATCAAGGCACTGCTGGTCCACATTGTCCCACTCCTCAACAGCGATTCGGCGTAGATCCCTCACAGTGGTTGGTGGGTCACGTCATCCATAAACAGCCCTTTTCAAACTACCCCAGGCATGTTGAATGGGGTTCATGTCTGGAGAAGATGTCGGCCACTCTAGTGGAGCGATGGTTTTATCCTGATGGAAGTCATTCACAAGAGGTGCACGATGGGGGCGCGAATTATCGTCCATGAAGACGTATGAATCGCCAATATGCTGCCGACTTTTTTGCACTGTCGGTCGGAGGATGGCATTCACGTATCGTACAGCCGTTACTGCGCCTTCCATGACCACCAGCGGCGTATGTCAGCCCCACATAATGCCACTCCAAAACAGCAATGAACCTACACCGTGCTGCACTCACTGGACAGTGTATCTATGGCGTTCAGCCTGCCCGGGTGCCTCCAAACACGTCTCCGACGATTGTCTGGTTGAAGTTATATGCGACATTCATCGGTGAAGAGAACGTGATATCAATCCTGAGCGGTCCATTCGGCATGTTGTTCAAAATGGTTCAAATGGCTCTGGGCACTATGGGACTTAACATCTGAGGTCGTCAGTCCCCTAGAACTTAGAACTACTTAAACCTAACTAACCTAAGGACATCACACACACCCATGCCCGAGGCAGGATTCGAACCTGCGACCGTAGCGGTCGCGCGGTTCCAGACTGAAGCGCCTAGAAGCACTCGGTCACTCAGGCCGGCCAGCAAGTTGTTCGGCGCATCTGTACCGCACTGCATGGTGTCGTGGTTGCAAAGATAGACCTCGCCATGGACATCGGGAGCGAAGTTGCGCATCATGCAGCCTATTGTGCGCTATTTGAGTCGTAACACGAGTTCCTGTGGCTGCAGGAAAAGCATTACTCAACATGGTGGCGTTGCTGTCAGGGTTCCTCCGAGCCATAATCCATAGGTAGCAGTCATCCATTGCAGTAGTAGCCCTTGGGCGGCCTGAGTGAGGCATGTCATCGACAGTTCCTGCCTCTCTGTATCTCCTGCATGTCCGAACAACATCGCTTTGGTTCACTCCGAGACACCTGGACACTTCCCTCGTTGAGAGCCCTTCCCGACACGAAGTAACAATGCGGACGCGATCAAACCGCGGTATTGACCGTCTAGGAACAGTCGAACAACAGACAACACGAGCCGTGCACCTCCTTCCTGGTGGAAAGACTGGAACTGATCGGCAGTCGGACCCCCTCCGTTTAATAGGCGCTGCTCTGCGTGCTTGTTTACATCTTTGGGCGGGTTTAGTGACATCTCTGAACAGTCAAAGGGACTGTGTCTGTGATACAATATGTAGAGTCAACGTCTATCTCCAGGAGTTCTGAGAACTGGGGTGATGCAAAACTTCTTTTTATGTTTTTGTTTCCCCTACCGTGCCGTGTATCATCAACGCCAGCAGGTGTCATTCAGTCTCGCGGTAGGCAGTCGTCATAACGTTTCGCCTCATAAGTGTAGTTTCCAGGGGTTAGGAGGCCTTTATCCACATTGTAAGGCACCGAGCCGTTTGATGCAGCTCTCCATGCTACTCTATCCTGTGCAAGCCTCTTCATCTCCCAGTACCTACTGCAGCCTACATCCTTCTGAATCTGCTTAGTGTATTCATCTCTTGGTCTCCCTCTACGATTTTTACCGTCGACGTTGCCCTCCAGTACTAAATTGGTGATCTCTTGATACCTCAGAAAATGTCCTACCAACCGATCCCTTCTTCTGGTCAAGTTGTGCCACAAACTCCTCTTCTCCCCAATTCTATTCAATACCTCCTCATTAGTTATGTGATCTACCCATCTAATCTTCAGCATTCTTCTGTAGCACCACATTTCGGAAGCTTCTATTCTCTTCTTGTCTAAACTATTTATCGTCCACGTTTCACATCCATACATGGCTACACTCCATATGAATACTTTCATAAACGACTTCCTGACGCTTATATCTATACTCGATGTTAACAAATTTCTCATCTTCAGAAACGCTTTTCTTGCCATTGCCAGTCTACATTTTATATCCTCTCTACTTCGACCATCATCAGCTATTTTGCTCCCCAAATAGCAAAACTCCTTTACTACTTTAAGTGTCTCATTAGGTAGCCGTTAGGTGGTATAATTTCGGTAGTTGCGACTGTCAACCTATTTTTTTCTCCTTCAGTATTTGTGACTTTCACTTTTATTATTTGTTTTGGGAGTTATTTCCAGGTTAAAAATTGCGATCAAATTTGTCTTAACAGAAAAAAACATTGCTTACTGTAGTTGTCCAGGGTTAGTCGTATTGTCGATAAAGCGTACATGTTGGCACAGCAGATGCGTGGTGGGAGCTGAGTCCGCTGGGTGGGGCGCGTCCGCAGAAGCTGGAGGTGGCTACGCTGCGGCTGTGGTCGTGGCGAATTGGAATGGTGCTGACCAGCTTCGCGTGCCTGCTGTCCGCCTGCACCACGGGCGTGCTGCGCAATACGGCCAGGCACCTGCTCTCCAGAGGCCGTCAGGGGGAAGCACACGTCGTCCTTCGCGGCATGTTCGCTATCAACCATAACAAGCTTGAGGCTGACTACCAGGTGTGTTCCCCACCATCCCTCCTCCGCTTGCTGAACAAAGTGCATGTATAGCACCAGACCTGCATGATGCACTACTTGGCGCCTGCTCTTCAGAGGCCCTCAGGGGGAAGCACATGTGGTCCTGCACCACATGTTCGCTATCAACTATAACAAGATTGAGGCTGACTACCAGGTGTGTTCCCCACCATCCCTCCTCCACTTGCTGAACAAAGTGCACGTATAGCACCAGACCTGCATGATGTACTACTTGGCACCTGCTCTGCAGAGGCCGTCAGGGAGAAGCACACGTCGTCCTGCACCACATGTTCACTATCAACCATAACAAGCTCGAGGCTGACTACCAGGTGTGTTCCCCACCATCCCACCTCCGCTTGCTGAACAAAGTGCACGTATAGCAGCAGACCTGCATGCTGCACTACAAGTCTTGGCACCTGCTCTGCAGAGGCCACCTGGGGGAAGCACATGCCACCCTGCACTAAATGTTCGCCACCAACCATAACTAGCCTGAGGGCGGCCACAGGCCCCTCTTTCCAACTGGGCACTCTGGGCACGTGCCCGCAATTGATAGGGGCCCCCCTACTTCCTACCAGGGGACATATTCTGTATTGTTCATACTGATCAGTGCCGTAGGTTAGCCTCGGTCATGATTTATTAAAAAACTAGAAACCTGCCTCGATTGCGAAAAAAGCACCTAGTGTTAACCTAGGTTTCGGCGCAGATAACTACACCTTCTTCAGAACAATAAAACCCACAAGTGCCTAAGAAGACCTTTGTCAATGATTAAAAGAGCACCATAGCTATACATTTATAAACGAAAAAAAGGAAAACACTACTTAACTTAATGGTGTACGCTCCACCTCACACCGGCCTATGTTCGATAGGCCATGGCCCGCCATAAACTGCAGATACAAATGGTCGCTCACTTACAAGCCTGACCCGCTACCTATGCACATGCGGAAGACAAGGGAAGTTACTTGAATGCGCATGTGCATACGAATACGAGAAAGTTTATACATGGGTCGTGGCTAAATAGCCCATATATTCACATCCGTGGATCAACGTATATCAAAAAATAGAATGGATAGAATAAGTGATGAGCTAAATGGGAGATGAAACCTAAAAATGAACGCACACGGTTGCTTATGCCAGGAAAGAAACATATATGAACCTACCTATGACAACAGGAGGAACTCTTAAAAACTATTCCTAAAGCCAATAGTTAGCCCGGGGGGGGGGGGGGCTGAGGGGACGTACTCTAAAGACGTCGTGGTAATAAAGATATAGGGATAAACCGTGAGGTGTTCAACGGGCTAAAATCACCTTCATCGTAAAAGGAAAATGAGGATAAAAAGAAAGAAGATGAACAGCTTGACCAACCGCGCTCGAGAATCAGCGCACGCATGTGAAAATCCCCAGATCATCGCATTTACAAGTATGAAGAATAAATTAAAGGTGCGAAACCTTCAAAAAAATTTCTGTTTCTTAGTAGGAGTTGGTCGTTAAGGATATTGTCTTTATCATGTTGCAGATGCTTAAAGATCTGCATTTCTTCCAAAACATCCAGTTTTAAGCCCTTAACCTCGACATGAAGTAACTCGATATTAACTGTAGGGCTCGACGCATGAGCCGTTTGCACAAGGTGTTCCGCATAAGTAGAGCCCTTAGTACCGTCACCGCTTCTAGTAGGAATATGCTCTTTATACCTGAGACCCAGAGCTTGTCCCGTTTGCCCGATGTAAAATTTTGGACAATCCCCGCATGTAATTTTATATACTCCTGATTGGAAAAGTTTATCGCTCTTATTGTGCAAGGAGTGGATTAAATTCCTATGTAAGCTATTATTAGTAGAGTAGGCGACTCTGAAATTATGGGCTCTGAGTAAACGCCCCAATTTGTAACTTATATTGCCTATGTAAGGGATAGATATCGTTGCCACTTGTTTGTCATCTAACGTATCTCCTAGGGTGGAAGACGTAATATTATTTTTATTTATTTTCTTGTTATACATCCGTCTTACCAACTGCGGCCTATAGCCATTATTTATAGCAATATGCTCAAGTGTGCGGTAGAAACTAAACTGGTCACATAGGCCGGTGTGAGGTGGAGCGTACACCATTAAGTAGTGGCTTTGCCTTTGTACATATGTACTGTTTGTGTTTTCCTTTTTTAGTTTATAAATGTATAGCTATGGTGTTCTTTTAATCATTGACAAAGGTCTTCTTAGGCACTTGTGGGTTTTATTGTTCTGAAGAAGGTGTAGTTATCTACGCCGAAACCTAGGTTAACATTAGGTGCTTTTTTCGCAATCGAGGCGGGTTTCTAGTTTTTTAATATATTAACCAACGATTGCTGACGCGCTGCGATGTTGAAGGTTCTTCAGTCATGATTCATTTTCGGTTCTCTATCCGAAGTTACTATTCTGTAAGCTTCTGAGTAGAGATGAGGAAACTCGTTCATCCTTTGGCACTAGTTCACTGGTGATCGCTCCTTTTTTTGGACTCGTTTATTTTTACTCGTTCACCGTTCATTTGTGCTGCGAATATGGTTCTTATCAAAAACTGAAAATTTGTAGCATAGGTGACTGAAGATGGAAGGCGCCAAGAGGGGGCACTTGTCTCCCCCCCTGGAGTACAGAGTCTTTATTCATAACAGAATTCTTACACACATGTAATATTCGTGAGTCTGCAAAACCTCTCGTTTAGCCAACTGTAGCGTTATGTGGCTAATCGCAGAGAAGTAATATAAGGTGGGACACGAAAAACCGGCCCCGAGTACAGACTGCTCGCCAATTATGCACGATTTGTTGACCACTACAAGCGGAATAGATAAACAATAATAATTAGGCAGTGAAGAAATAAAAAATAAACTAATGCAAACAACAATTTCGAAACAATAGATGACGACTGGTGGGCGACAATGAGCAGCTAGTAGTCGGGATCGAGTTTTCGTGCGCCGCCCTGTACCACTGAAATAATATCGTAGAAGATATTATATTCTCTTTACAAAATGTGACACCAGACACTTGAGTATCGAGCGCGGGCTTCATTGGATTGTAAGTCAGTCTGTGTTCCATAACAACGAACATGAAATTTTACCTTGGTTCAAAAGGAAAATGGTCACACGTGTGTTCCATGCCGACTTCCTTTGCATGTGTAATAACAAAAGAATCTTGCCTTTTTACAAGTATTTCTTCTGCTGTTTATCGAAATACTGAAGCAAGCTGATACACAGTTTTGTTACCTGAAGAGATGTTTGTATTACATACCACATAATTTTTATGTAATTTGCGTAATTATAAAATACATTTTAATTACCGGTCGTTGACGCTGAATAGAATACAAAAAGAACCAGAAGCTAGAAGTTCAAAAAATTTTTGAAACAGATCTAGAATGGGCGTGCGCAGCGAACGAAAAGAACAACTCGATACTGAACTAACTATGAGAAGTCGGTAATGGGACCGAGGCTGAACGAGACCGGCCAAAGTGCCACTGCGGGAACGAGACCGACCGTTTCCTGCTCCCAAGAACTAGAAGTAGAAAGCTGCGACCAAGACCTAGACAGACAGGAATGCGGCCGAGGCTGGAAAGAGACCGACCGAAGTGTAATTGCGGGAACAAGACTGACTGTTTCCCATTCCTGGGAACTAGAAATAGACAGCTGCGACCGAAGTGAACTATGAAAGACCATTCCTTAGAATTCGTTCCTTGCTCGTTCCGTTCATCTTGCTGAACCGTTCTTTTGGGCCCATTAGTTTGCAAACGACCCATCTCTATTTCTGAGACCTGTTACCGATCGGTCGTCCTGCCGATTTTTCGATAACTGTACTGAGAGGTTTTCGATTTCAGTATGGCCCTCTCGTTCGGTTCGATATGATTTATATACACCTAAAATTTGTTATTGTAAATATATTAAGTGGTTTTCATTTCGGATTTAGTGATTGTGTTATTGAAGAACACCAGAATGCGTCCGGGTGGAAAGTGAGTTCACAACAGACTGTTTTCCTTTGTTAGAAAAATCGTTTCTATTGTTGTTACTGCGAATGATTGTAACATAAGAAAACAGGTTCGATCAAATTTCTCACAAAATACTTGTTATTTTTACGTAATTAAACGTTTAAAAAATCATTAAATTTCAGAAGGTAGGCTCTGCTTACGTATATCACTTAAGTGTCAGCTGAAATTGCTAGTGACTTCGCGTACTTTTTTCCGCAAATAGTTTACTTATTAACTGTTGAAACGCGTTTACATTTTTAAAGTAACAATGCAAAAGAATTTTGTGAAGCCTGATAGAGGAAACATTCCAAAATTTTATGCATTTGCGGCTTACGCCCGCATCATTCGGCAATGAGGTCAACCTGCGTATGTCTTGACTGGAATTATGTGGAACCAAGCGCTGAAGCGTGTGGGATGCAGTAGTACAGTGGGTAAGACAACCAGCTATCCTGTCAACAGTCGTTAGTTCACATACTGCTGTGTACAAAAATATTTCTTTTTCCTCTTCGTGTTAGCAACACATTCAAAGACCTCGTTAATTGTCAAAGTTAAGCATTTTTCTGATACATTCGTTGTTATTTACACGCAAGAGCGCGCATCCTCGATAATGAGTATCTTCGATTTCGTGACTTCATATGTTTAAGAAATGAAAGATGAAGTTGCTGTGCGCGAAACAATTGACAGTGACGTTTATACTTTTTCTTGCCACAAATAATTCACCATTTTTTTCTGAATACTAAGCGATTGCCAAATGTGTGGTCAGACAGGAATCTAAGAGCACAACTTAAATTACTGCGAATGAAACTAACAACAATTGTCTTTGCATTTTAGCTTGTCAACTATTCATCTGCGAACGAATCGTTAACAACAGTATACAGAGATGAAAGATTCCTGCCACAATATTTTTAGACTACACCACCATATATGAAACATTTTGATTAGTCAGATGCATGGTATAAACTACAACGAACTTTTATTGCTGTACTCACCACACGCTCTCGCAAGGGCGTTTTCTTAAATTTTGTTTTTATGAACCAAATCGTTTATGTGTCATATAGGGAAGTAGGCTACTTCATCATTTGGATCTCTAGGAACGAGTTACAACCACATTCTACACATGTTCTTATTCTTTGACACTCTCTTAAACAATTTTTCGGGTTCGTGGAGATATGTTCCGTCTATGCAACTAATTGAAGGCAGTTTGTTTATCGCCATACGCGTTTCGCTTCTTTTATTTGTGAAGCATCTTCACTAATAAAAGAAGCGAAACGCGCATAGCAATAAACAAACTGCCTTCGATTAGTTGCATAGACGGAATGTACCTCCATGAATTTTTAAGCGACTAAGGAACGACGGAAAACAGAAGCAATGACGATTTTTCCGGGTGTTTCTATACATGTATTTGTACAATGTGGTACATCACTCCATTCCTAACTCATATTCCGAATCGTAAAATCCAAAACATGACGTCGATATGAGTAAGATAAAATGATATAATGTGATATTTATGACAGTTTTCACAACACAGTCAATACTTTATCGTTATCATGCATTCACGGAAGAACATGGTCACTGAAATTTGAACAAAATTACGTACTCTAACCACACTTTTAGGTACTGTGAAGAATAGCGCGCCTGTGTCGGCTGCTAGCCACTTCGGGTTTGTGCCACAGTGCTGCTGCAGAGCGCATTCACGGATCTGAGGCAGAATGCTTTTGATTGGTTGGTGTGAGGAGAACTGACAACAGCGTTTCGGTTCGTTAGGACCCTTCGGCACCGCTTACGAAATGCTTACAGAATAATGTTGGGGTTCTCCTTCGAAAACAAGACCGTACGGTGCGCTCGTGTACCGAACCGATCGGGAAAAATGGCGGAAAGATACCGAATAGTGCCCCAGATCACCAAACGATAACCGATATTTATTACCGAAAAACAAATTTATTTCGAAAAAATCGAACGATAATAACTGACTACAATACCTACTTACGTATTAGCTTTGGGCAGCGCACAGTTCTGCATGGATCGAATAGCTACGTAAAATTAAATGTGACCAACTGACTTAAACAAACTGACTCGGCGATCGGGAATTTCCCTATATTTGTCTGCAGTGTTGTGACGTTTTCTTTGATTAAATCATTGTTTGCTTGTTTTGTTCTATGTTAGCGGCTATTTTCAGTGTAAAAATAAATACTGAATTATAACATAAAATGTGGAAACGGTCACATACTAGTGGATCCGCAAAAAGGAAAAAATCTTTACATCAGATAGAAGTAATTGAAAAGTTAGCAAAATTAACAGCATATTTTACTGCTACTACTGGAGCAACTTCTGTAAGTAACAGTCATATAATAGATCTTCCACATGATGAGTTGTGTCGATCACAAATTGCGGGAATTTCTGAATGTTCATGTTCTACATCAATTTCAGATTTCTACCAATACAGGAAAAGAGACTGAATCAGAGAGCGATAGTCCCTATGACGAAAGTGCTACAACTTTGGTGACTCCATCAGCATCGACAACTGTGTCAATTGAACAACAGTTTTCCAACCCAGAAGAAATCGCAAAATTTTGATTCATAAGGGACCTGCATATTTTCAAAGTAAAGATTCTGATTTTTCTGAGGCATCCAGAACCTTCAAAGTTGGCAATATATCAGTAACTAAGTATTTCAACAAACCATTATTTATTCGAAAATTAAAGAACAATGAAAGCATCAAAAGAAAATGATTGTTGTACTCGCCTTCCAAAAACTCGATATTATGTTTTTCATGTTGTTTATTTGACTCTTCTGATGTAAATCTACGCTCTCCAATTGGATGTAATGATTGGAAGCATATTAATCACATAATTTTAACACATGAATCTAGCCCAGCACATACGCAATGATGAATTATCTGGTACGAAGTAAAGCAGTTGGTAAAATAGATATAGACTTATAAGGCCAATATCAAAAAGAAATGGATTACTAGAGAAATCTGTTTAAAGGGATTGTAGCTGTTGTAAAATTTTTGACATTGAGAGGGCTTCCATTTCGGGGTGTCAAATAAATCCTAGGATCTCCCAACAATGAAAATTATTTGGGATGTGTGTAATTATTGAATGAATTCGATCCATTTCTTCCAGATGACTTACAAGAATTTCAGAATCCTGGAAAAGGCAACACTTCTTATTTATCAGTGAATATCTGTAATGAGTTGATTGACATATTGGGAAAACAGGTCCTAAAAACTTATAGATGAATTGAAATTAGTAATATATTTTTCTATTAGCGTTGACAGTACGTCCACTCTGTCTCATGTTGACCAGCTAATTTTTTAATTCGATACGTAAAAGACCGTTATAAATTATGTGTCCGAACCTCCAGACTACCCAAAACAAAGATACGTGTCTGGCCCTCCAGAACGACCGAAACAGAGATACGTGTCCGGCCTTCCAGAACGTCCGAAACAGTGTGACTAGCGCATCCAAAGCACTTTGTCTTCCAGGAGCACCAAAGCGACCCGAAGGTGTCGGAAGCACTTAGTTTGCTATATCGTTATTCTTATGTTTCTCAGAACTAGTGAAATTTAATAAACGAAAACGATAGATTCGTAGGGTAGCCATGAGAGACTGTCATACTAAAAACTGGGTTAAATACAATGAAAAGTATAAAAATAATTAATAGGAGAAGTTAGGCGTTTTGGCGCCTAGCACCCGAACGTGCCGACCAATCAGAAGCAAGTTCAGTACAAACGGCGGACTCTCCCGCGATACTAGTACTAACTGTACCATCTGTCGCTTGTACCTCACTCCAGTTTTGTACCATATGCTACTTCACATGTATCAAGCTGCATCAAGGTGAGCTTCTAGCAAAATAAAATACTGGCAGCCACAGCCCGGAATATCACATCGTGTTCCTGTTGAAAGGTTCCTGAAATTTGTACCCATTGAAGGCCGTAAATCTGAATATTTATCGGTAATCATCTTGAATTTTTTAGTGAATCATGATATTCTCCTGAAATATTGCAGAGGCCAAAGCGACGACAATGCTTCAAATATCTTGGGTAAATATACTGGGCTACAAGCAAGAATCAAGGAGAAATGTGAAGTTGCCACTGTTGTACCATGTGCGGGACATTCAGTAAACTTGGTAGGTGTCCAAGCTGCTGGGTGTGTATCAGAGGTAACAAAGTTGTTTGAAATGATTCAGAAAGTGTACAACTTATTGTCGAGTTCTACCCACCGATAGAATATATAGACAAAACATTTAGGTTAAGCGGGGTAGGACGTCAAACGGGCCGACTTGGAGCAGGAGAGGCACCACAGGACATTTTATTTTCTGCTCTCTATACTTCTGCAAGTAAATTCATAAAAGTTTGTCAGCATGACCAGGAAGGATTCAGGATTCACACTCGTAGCAGTAGAAGTGCAAAATCATAACAATTTTTTTTTAGATATGAAATTTCATCATGTTTTCACTTACTGTGGTTGAATTTGTTGCTATAGGTACATTTTTCTTCACAAGTAAGAGAGATAGTTTGATGAATTTTGCACAGCATACAAAAAATACTTACAGGTGTATGAAACTCTAGAATTTTCCAAATCTATTAAAAACTGTGGTAAAAATTGAGATAATTATCTACAAAATTTGATTTTTTTCTAAACATAAAGCTTAAAACCTAACAGCTCATTCATTTTTTCATAAATTAAATAGATTCTAGAGTTTCAGACACCTGTAAGTATGGTTTGTATGCTGTGCAAAATTCATCGAACAGTCTCTCTTACTTATGAAGAAAAGTGTACCTATAGAAACAAATTCAGCCAACAGTAAGTGAAAAAATGATGAAATTTCATATCTAAAAAAATTATTTTGTTATGGTTTTGTACTTCCACTGCTACGAGTGTGAATCCTGAATCCTTCCTGGTCATGCTGACAAACTTTTATGAATTTACTTGTAGAAGTATAGAGAGCAGAAAATAAAATGTCCTGTGGTGCCTCTCCTGCTCCATGTCGGCCCGTTTGACATCCTACCCCCCTTAAAAAAAAGTTGTTAAAGTCTTTCACAAACCAAAGGCTGAGCCCGAGCTGATGCAGTAAGCACCTTGAATGAATGTCATAAGCAAATTATAGAAACTTGATGTCCATCGCAGAACACACAGAACAGACAAGAGAAACTAGAGACTAAGCCCTTAGTCTGTCCAGAACAAATGGGAAAGCAATTATTTATTATATTAACGGAAATTTGAGCTCTATATTGGAAATAACAGACAAAACAAGTAATTATCTTCAGAAAGAAACAATAACACTGCACGTTGCAATTAATTTGTTCGCTTCAATTGATGATTTTATCGTTAACCTCAGGGATACATTTGATGACTTCGAATCGTTCGCTAAAGAGACAAACCCGAAATCTGATTACAAGGACCTATCTCAAAGAACAAAACGTAGCAGATCAAGCTAGAATTTTTTTGATGGCTCTACACCGTCAATCCAACTGAATGAAAAAGTTAAATTCAAAATAGAAACCTTTCTTCACATAGCTGATACCGTGTGTGTTCATCTAAAACAGCGATTAAGTTAGTAGGATAACATTAGTTAACTTTTTGGTTTATTTCTTAGCTTGAAAACTCTGAATTCCGAAGAGCTGAGAAAAAGTTGCAAAGAATTTGCTGAAATTTATTGTGAAGAGATTAACGAGCAAGAGTTGGAAACGGACTGTCTGCATTTAACAGAATACTTGAAAATTGTTCATAGTAAAAATGAGGGAACTAATAGTATATTGGAAATATGTCACCTTTTGAAAGAAAACAAAACCGAAGACACATTTCCAACTGTAGAAATCGCATTGAGAATCTTTTTAGGCATGATGGTAAACAACTGCAGTGCATGACACTTGTTGTGTCTAGACAAGATAGCATAGACACAATGAGAGGAAGCCGAAAGGCACGCGCTTAAACTCACGCAGGCTGGCGTGAGGTCTGAAACAGGATACGTAATGAATGCTATAAAGAAAAGTACGTAGCTTCTGGAATACTTAACTTTAATCCACATTTGTAGAACATCGCTCTTGATGATACATTAATAGAATCTCAATATCAATTGAATACGGCGCCTTGCTAGGTCGTAGCAAATGTAGCTGAAGGCCATGCTAACTATCGTCTCGGCAAATGAGAGCGTATTTGTCAGTGAACCATTCCTTGCAAAGTCGGCTGTACAACTGGGGCGAGTGCCAGTACGCCTCTCTAGACCTGCCGTGTGGTGGCGCTCGGTCTGCTATCACTGACAGGGGCGACACGCGGGTCCGGCGTATACTAATGGACCGCGGCCTATTTAAAAGGCTACCACCTAGCAAGTGTGGTGTCTGGCGGTGACACCACAACACTCCTTCTCCAAACTGAAAAGAATAAAAAATTAATTTAGAAGTACAATGCTTCGAGACAGATAAACCAGTTTATCGCTGATGTTCATAGAATGCGATATGCTCCAAAATATAGGTTTTGAAGAAGTGGTTAACGATTATGCTCATCTCAAACCTAGAAGGGCACCTCTTCAATCAGCCTAGATATTTAAGCACTAACCTGTGAATGCTAAAAGAGTTACTTTTGTGGATTGTATTATATTATCTATTCATTTAATGTGACTGTAAAGAAATAAAAATTTATTTAGAACCTAGCTCATCTACTCTCTTTGCCTATTCTAACAAAATAGTGCTCTGTCAAGGTCATAGGGGGCCCCATTATCCTAATGTGCCCAGGGCTTCCAATAAGTTAAAGACGGTCCCCTGGTTACCCACTATCCCTCCTCCACTTGGCAGACAAATGTCCACGTGCAGCACTAGCACATTGTGTGACATCGCCAGGTATCTGCTTTGCAGTGGCCACCTGGTAAAAGCAGGTATGTTCTCCACACCATCACCTGCAATTTTCTGCTCCTGCGGCGCCAGGCTCACACGCATGTGCTCTCCAAGAGCCAAGTGGTTGAGTCATCATTAGCTACACACAGAAGTTTGGGCTACTAAAGGTGGATCAAGACAAAACGGATTCAATGAAATTAAGAAGAAGACAAAAGTAGGAAGAATTTCTTGAGATAGGTGGCATGAGGTTCAAGAGAGTTCACTACTTCACTCGTAGCACTGAGACCTTCGTCCTGCAAGCTACCTGTTCCAAGAGGGCAGATCGAAGGCTCACATACAAGAACTCATACGACGCGTGCACAGTGTTGAACTCAGCTATAGCACCTCACTTGCAATGTCATTAGCAGTCACAATTATGTGGCAATCTGAGTGCGAAAATCTGTCGACAGTTTGCACCAGATAAAAATTATATCATGCCTTCAGCACGCCAAAAATAATTACATAATACTGAAAATTTGTTTCGTTTGTGATCTATGTCGTTGAGTAACATGAAATATGAAATCAAGGCGTAAATCTAGTGCTTTTGAAGTTTCCCCCTTTCCCCTCTTCTCACATTCAGACAGAAGACATTGCGGCCTGATGCGTTCCAATCACAAAGAGGAATATATTTCTGCTAATCATCTTAGCTGCAGTCACATCTTTGATAACTTTGGAGACGCTATATTGACGTACGTGTTTGGCAGTATGCTGTTTCAAACATAGATCTCTATGCTTTCAAAGGTCCCATCGTCTACTAGTATGCTGTTTCAAGGCAACGGCACATTGAAAACTTATCACAAACATGTCACCCTCATAATTAAATTCAGTTAACAAGGCATCA
Organism: Schistocerca nitens; assembly: GCF_023898315.1. Classification (NCBI taxonomy): domain Eukaryota; kingdom Metazoa; phylum Arthropoda; class Insecta; order Orthoptera; family Acrididae; genus Schistocerca; species Schistocerca nitens. The sequence continues at coordinate 857,903,089 of NC_064615.1, forward strand.
ACTAAATAAGCCTTCAAGAGATACTGTGATAGCTAATGCAAAAGAGAAAAAGCACATGTTTTCGCCGTAGCCTAGTGGATATCGAAGTGGATTTCAGTGTTGAAAAAAATAGGTTCGAGTCCCAGTTTTCCGTGTTTCCGTTTTCAACACATCCTGGAACTTTCTTATGAATGAATACAAGTATACTCTGCAATATTCGATGTTATTTAATTTCCGTCTGGTTATGAAATGAAGGCTGAAACAAATATGTGGCATATTTCCAAACATGCGGCGGTCTCCGAGGTTTTGGTTTACAGAAATCTAAGAGAGCAGCTTAAATAAAGTAAATAAAAAAATTCATATTATGCCTCGTCACAAATATTTAGCTGTTTATTTCCGCGTTTATGGCGATTCCCAAGGCCTGGCCAGACAGAAGACGACTTCACTCCGCAGTGGCGAGGGACGCCACAGGAACAAGAGCGCTGTTGTTGCGTCAGCTGTTACACTGTGGAAGCAGTAGAAACCCCATTAGGGGACACTCATCAGTTACCTGAGGGGAAGAGATAGGGCGAAATCTTACCAAATCTCATTTAAAAGGGGGAGAGTGCAATGAAAATCTCACACAACTTTTTAATTCAGAGAATATACATTATTATAACGGACAATATTAAAATGCCCACCATCCTTTATAGCCTGTTTGAACTGAATGCCATCCACGAGTGTAGGGCTGGAATTCTCTAATTTAAAACAAGTGTAGCACGATAGCACGAGTGTCAGATTTCATTGAGGGAGTTCTCTGCGGTACTGGTCGAAATCAGTGCGTGGGGGAGTCATTAGTGATATTTTGTAACGCATGTGAAGCTAATGTTATTGTGTTCGACATGAATATGCATAAAAAATTTTACAATGCTTAAGTTAAACAACATACTGACAAGTCGAAACAATCGTGCGAGCAAGATGTTAATCGTTCGTGGAAGGAAGCAAAGCCGAACTTCAAGGACAAGAATTCTCTTAGTGATCTTATAAGTCGAGATATTGAGAAGCTACGTAATCATTTGGTTCGAAGGAAGGTGCAAACAATGTCACCTTTCATCTGAAAAGTAAGTAAACCTTCGGTGACATTTAATGTATGTGTTGTGTCAATAAAAGTTCAGTTTTTGTAGAGATTCGTCAAAACTGTTAATACTATTTTCGTGCAGCCTTTTTGTCTATCTTTGTATGTCTCCCTCTATCCTAATACTACCCTGGATCGGCATGTTTAAAACAGAGTTTTTAATCACGTGTTGAAAATACTGTTTAATACACTGTATAAATAATATATGATTTTATTAAATTGTTTTAATCAAGGTTCAAAACAAGTTTTTAAAAATTACGTAATTTTAGCCGACTATAGGGAGGAAGGCAATGGCAAACCACCTCCGCTAGGACCTTGCCTAATCAGCGGTGTGGGTCTCCCGCATCGTCCCCTACGCTCCTTGGAGTATGGGACCTCAGCCGCGGGTTGCCCGCTCGCAGGCACACCGAAGCATTACACAACCGACAGGGAATATTGATGAACGGCCACAACAGCAGCAACAACACCAACAACAACACTGCAAAGACACCAGCGGCCACCAGGGGCCACTACCGGCCCATATAAACATAAGGAAGAGATCGCTGCAGATCCCGGAACTATTTTCACACGACAAACCACGTGATGGAAAATAGTTCCGAGATACTCATCCGCCGAAGCGCTATAAAGGCCGGCGTTCGGCCGTACATCGGCAGTTCATCGACCGCCAGCAGACATGGAGAGCTGCCGCTCCGGCAGCCCGGCTTGGATCTTCTCGCTGATCTCTGGATTAGGCTTGGTATATCGGAGAAGTCTCTGGCGGAGACTAGTAGGAAATTATTTCAGTTGTTTTCTATGTTATTCTTGTATGTAGTCGTGATTCGAAGACGGATCACTATTTTGTGTTGGTGTTATACTTGGAGAATTTGTTTTGGTTAATTGAACAGTCCAATAAATTGTTTTCGGACTCTGAAAGTTAGTTTCTTGTGCTTACGGAGACATATCAAGAAGAATGCGTCAGGCTCCCCCATCTGTTGTCCCACAGACAGCGCGACGTCTGAGTGGAGGAAGTGTGCAGCCAGGCGGCAGAGCTATGGCACACAAGTAATAGTAGTGTTCGCGTGCTGAATTTTTGGCCGTTCCTAAACATCGTAATTTTGAATTACCCTGTACTCCCTCTTACTGACATCAAAAGACGATGTTGTTGAGCTACCACAAGCAGAAATGCCTCATTGTTTCCAGTGTCTCACTGTGGTATACTCTCCCGTACCTTACAAATGGAAACCGAAAGGTTGAAGACGGGTAGGGCGACCCAGCACCAGATGGAAGCACCATCAGATGTAACAGGTAGAAGAAGATGACGTTGATGAGGAAATAACGCGAGCCCTGCGATCGTCCACAGGCCGGGTCGGGCCTGTTTGATGCGGTGAGGCGGTGGCCGTTGCCAGAGTCCGAGCCGGATCGCCGCTGTGGAGGCTGCTTGTACCTGGGCCGGCATGGAGCCGTCTTCATGGAGCGTGCCGACTGCCGTGGCACGCTCGCCGCCGCTGTTGCCGCCTCCACTGCCCTCTGCCCAGGGTGAGCTGCCAGAGAGCTTTTACACAACCCTTTGTCGAAATCCAGTACCTGTACCTTCAGCCCCATTCGAGACGAGAACTGACAAGTGCAAAGGACTCTCCAAAAGTCTTCCAAACCACTAGCACCAAGTAACTTGTCCTTTAGTTCTCTACGTTATCTCTCCTCTTTTCACTAAGTATGTTTACAAACTGCCCATGCAACAGTCATTTTGTGTGCCACAGACTTTTCCAGAGTAATTCACGCTCATGTTGGAGCGGCAGAGTCACCCACGTGGATAAACCACTTCAGGGGAGGGGAGCAGTCTGTAACGCCGGAAATGCATATCCTCCTATTTCCATCTATTGTACTATAATTTTTTTCCTTATTTTGTTACCTGAAGATATGACATTTCTGTGTCTTTACATATTGTAATTGTTCTACTATTTGTGTGTGTGTGTGTATATGCATTTATGTCGATGTATAATTGGTTTGTATTGTAAATATTATTTGTATTTTTACGCTGAATCTGGCCCAGGGGAAACTATGCTATCGAACGATTATATCGATAGGTCGTGTGGAGAACCAAAGTGTTTAGGATCTTTGGTAGTGTTAACCCTGCCGCATGGAGCGCGGGCAGAGGGGTCTGCCTGGAGTAGGGCGGTGGAGCAGGTGTGTTGAGTGACGCTCCCGCGAGTTGCCGCGCTTTCGGGGTTTGGCAGCATATAATGGCGCTCGACTTGCTATGACAGTTTCTGACACGGTGTCGCGGACGGGAAGCATTAGCTGGGGCACATCAAGAGCCCGTTTCGCCTGGTGACTGTGTCGAGAAGAAGGCGCGCCAACATCCAGCTTTTGCAACAGCGACGGCCGACAATGAGTCACTGTCGCCACCTCCCCGATCGACGACTTCAAACCTTCAATCAGCCAACAAGGAAGACTAAAAGCACGTAAAGTTTTAGAACTGTATGGCAGACCTCAGCTTTTCAAACTGTTGCATCACAAAAATACAGCAACTTAGCATGAGCCTTCGTTGCTCATTGTCCCAATTGCATTACCAAGCAGGGTCCCTTCCTTTTCTGGAATGAACCCGAGTGTCGTTGAATTTCATACGCCAGCATTAAAGTAATATCATTCCATTTCATTGCTTTAATTTCAAAGTTAAAGTATTCATAGCTGGCTACAATATTTAGATTACATGAGCAGAAATTAAGAGAGCGAGTTTTGTTACCATATTTTAGCTTACCTGTGGCTGCAGCTCAGCTTGGTACGTACTAAATTTTACAATTGTTAATTGTTCAGAATCATTTAATTCGAGTTCAAAGTTAAATCTTTTATTTCTAAATTGTGTAGATTCAAGTAGCTTTTGAAATGATTGTTGAGGTAGCCCAAGACTAACCTTATTTTATTGAATTTCGTAGTGCTTCAGAAACAAAGTTCACTATTAATTTCAGTCACTAAATTAACTTTCAATTTTCCGGTTTTATTAATTCTTTCGCTAAATTAAGTCAGAGTGTAGCGAAATTTATTACTTCTGACAAACATTCAGTCATCACACAACAATTGTCAATCTTCAGTTGCCACGCTTTTAGTGCTAATTATATGTGCACTAATCTTTCATTTTCAGTTACTATAGTAGTTGTCCATAGACTGGCGACCGTAATTTTCCCCAAATCTCAAAATATCTAATAAACGCCAATTAACTGTTAACGTAACGACTGCACATTTACTTTCTTTATTAATTTTACCCTTTTCTCAAAATTAATTTCCACCAATTTCATTTGCATTTTTCCTTTCATTTAGATGTAACCCTTTCCTCCCTCTTTACCGACAAATTGACTTCGGTGACGATTGCTTTTCCCAAATTTCCATTAGGTGCACGCGGTTTAATTTTTCACTGTCATCAAGGTCGATAAGTGAGGGGGAGGTTACAAGTCCCAGATTGAACCACCCTCACGTATTAACGACAAGGGCTGGTGTACCCTAGATATGGTTTTTATGCGATTATCTTATTTTTATTTATTTATTGTTCCAGGGGACCAAATTAAGGAGAAGTCTCCATGGTCATGGAACGTGCCAATACATGAAATTATAACACGATAGTAGAAACAGATAAAATGAAATATAAGAAACATATTCAGACAAGTCGTAAGTTTAAATAAAGAAAATCAACAATGTAACACTTGAATTTGCTTAATTTTTAAGCTCTTCCAGGAACTCCTCGACAGAATAGAAGCAGTGAGCCATGAGGAAACTCTTCAGTTTAGACTTAAAAGTGTTTGGGCTACTGGTAAGATTTTTGAGTTCTTGTGGTAGCTTATTGAAAATGGATGCAGCAGAACACTGCACTCCTTTCTGCACAAGAGTCAAGGAAGTGCATTCCACATGCAGGTTTGATTTCTGCCTAGTATTAACAGAGTGAAAACTGCTAACTCTTGGGAATAAGCTAATATTGCTAACAACAAACGACATTAAAGAAAATATATACTGTGAGGGCAATGTCAGAATTCCCAGACTATTGAATAGGGGTCGACAAGAGGTTCTCGAACTTACACCACATGTAGCTCGAACAGCCCGTTTTTGAGCCAAAAATACCCTTTTTGAATCAGAAGAATTACCCCAAAAAATAATACCATATGACATAAGCGTATGAAAATATGCGAAGTAGACTACTTTTCGTGTTGAACTATCACTTATTTCAGAAACTGTTCTAATGGTAAATAAAGCAGCACTTAAGTTTCTGAACAAGATCCTGAACATGGGCTTTCCACAACAGCTTACTATCTATCCGTATGCCCAGGAACATGAACTGTTCCGTCTCGCTTATAATATGCCCATTCTGTCTGATCAAAATATCGGTTCTTTTTGAATTGTGAGTTAGAAACTGTAAAAACTGAGTCTTACTGTGATTTAGCATCAAATTATTTTCCACATGCCACGAACTTATTTCATGAACTACATTATTTTATACTGTTTCAATATTACACACAAGATCCTTCACTACCAAGCTGGTGTCATCAGCAAAAAGAAATATTTTTGAATCACCTCTAATACTAGAAGGCTTATCATTTATAAAAATAAGAAACAGCAGTGGCCCCAGCACCGACCCTTGGGGAACGCCGCACTTAACAGTGCCCCATTGGGACTGAACATCACTACCACTCTCAATATTGCGGAGAATTACCTTTTGCTTTCTGTTCTTAAAGTAAGAGGCGAACCAATTGTAAGCTACATCCGCTTGACAAATACTGTGCTGGTACCCACGTCCCGCCTTAGTTCATACTACGCAAACACTTCAAAAATGTTCTCACACTCTGACATCAGATGTAAATTGGACGCAGAGAGATGGGACCCACAGATTCCATCCTGGGGGAGTGGTGGTGTTAGGAAGGGCATCTGAGCACCAAATGCCACTGGCGTTGCCAAACCCAATGTACACTATCTGATCAAATACATATAGACACTCATATGTACGAGAGTTGAATGAACCTTCGTTAATTGGGTTTGGATGGAAATATTTTATTAAATCCAACGCAGAAATAATCCCCAGCCAATTGGATGGATTTCAGCCAACGATTAACAAGTTTTCTTAAGCCGTCACGGAAGAAGTCGACACAGTTTCCGTGACGTCAGTCTCACAGTTCTCTCAATGTCTTCATCAGAAGCATAATGATGTCCCAACAGATCGTCTTTCATTATCGGTACCAGATGGAAGTCACACTGTGCTAAATCTGGACTGTATGGAGGATGCCGTACGGTGGTGAGATACAGTCTCTGAAGTTCTGCTGTGATGGCACGTGAAGTGTGTGCTTTGGCATTGTCATGCTGCAGGAAAACATTTCCCTTTTCCTTTCGGACCCTGGTTAGCCGTCATTTCAGAGTTCGCAGCGCTGGCAACTCTCTGAATTTATTGTTGTTCCACTATCAAGGAAATCAACACGAATAACACCGTCTGCGTCCAGAACACTGTGGCCATGATTTTTCCAGCTGAGGACTACGTGTTGAATTTCTTTTTCTGGGGCGAGTCTTTATGTCGATATTCCATAGACTGACGTTTCGTCTCCGGGTCGTAATGGTGTACCCACGTTTCGTCTCCTGCGACAACTGAATGGAGAATGGCGTCACCTTCATTCTCGTAACGCGAGAGGAGTTCCTGGCAAATTTCAGGTTTGTGTGCTTTCATTTCAGGAGTCAGCATCCGGGGTACCCATCGTGCACGCATCTTCCGATAGCCAAACATTGTGACCCACACGCCACACGTTCTTGTGAAATGCTGATTATGCTTGCAGATTCTCTCTGAATGATACGACGATTGTCCTGAATCGATCTGGCAGCATTTTGATTGTGAAACTCGGTGGTTGCTGTCACAGGATGTCCAACTCTTTGTTTGTCACGCAGGTCAGATGTTCCCGCCTCAACATCTTTAAACTTACTCACCCAACGACGCACAGTTCTCACATCAACACAATCACCATAAACTGCTTTGATTCTCTGATGAATAGCATTTGGGGTGACACTTTTTGCTGTCAAGAATTAAATGACTGCAGGTTGCTTAAATCGCATTGACCGACCGTCTGTGCAGGGTTCCATACTTTACGCTGTAAAAACACAACCATTCAATGCTAAGGCTTCCCGCCAACTGGAGCTGTAGAGAAGAGGCTACGGAACAAGCCAGTACCTGTCGCATACCAATGCTGTCAACTGTTGAAGAGTTACGAAGGTGGAGGCATTACTTTTCAGTCAACCCTCGTAATATGAAATGACTACTCGACGTCAGTGAGGTGGACCCACCAGTATGAAAGGAGGTGGCGAGTATTGTGTTGTCAGTACAGAAGCAGTAACAGAAGAATGGGTCGATCACGAGAGCTCAGTGACTTCGAGTGTGGACTAGTCCCTGGTTGTCACATAAGTAACAAATCCATCAGCGACGTTTCAACCCTGCTAAATCTGCCAAAACCGACTGTTGGTAATGTGACTGTGACGTGGAAACGAAAAGAAACAACCACGGCTAAAGGAAGACCAAACAGACCTCATATACTGACGGACGGGTACCGTCGAGCCTTACGGAGAGTAAGAACTCGCATTAAATCTGCGGACAGAATCACTTGTGAATTTCAAACTGCTACCAGCAGCCAGGTAACAATGACTGTGTGTGCGAGTTAGAAAGGATGAAGCACTTGGGTGGAGGAGCTTCCCTTAAGTCTCACATTTCTGTAACCAATACTAAGCAACACTTGCGGTACGTAAAAAGCTACGCCACTGGACAGTGGATGACCGGAAGCGGGTGATTTGCAATGATGCCTTATCATAAACCGTGTGGTAATCCGAGCAACGTGTTTGGGCTGGCGAATGCCTGGAGGACATTATTTGCTACCATGTGTAGTGCCAACAGTGAAGTGCGGTAGAGATCGTGTTACAGTATGAGAGTGTTTACTGCGGTGCCCTCATTGCTCTTAAGAAAACGCTAAATGACGGACGCTATGAAGACATTTTATAGCATTGTGTATTTTGTACAGTAGAGGAACAGGTTGGAGACAATGATTGCATCAGGGTGACAATGCATCCTATCATTAACATTCCTGAAGTGGGATGGCCTGCCCACAGTCCCGACTTGAATCCGATGGAACACGCTCGGGATGAGTTAGAACATCGACTTCGCTTCAGACTCCTCCCCCAGGGGAATCACCAGCAACTGATCCAGTTATCCAGGGGAACCCCAACCCCCTCCTCCAATCCCCTCTTTCGCCCTCCCACCCCCCCCCCCCCCACCCCCCTCCCCAGAGCACTGAGACTAGACTGATACCCGCCCTCCCCATAGAAAAAGCAGTTCAGTCTTTCCGTGAGAGCTCTGATTTTCCTTCTTTTATTGTGATCATTTCTCCCTATGTAGGTGGACACCAACAAAATGTTTTCGCCATCGGAGGAGAAAGTAGGTGATTGAAATTTCATAAGAGGACCCTGCCGCATCGAAAAACTCCTTTGTTTTAATGATTACCACGCCAATTCACGTATCATATCCGTGGCACACTCGAACCTTCATCGCGATAGCACAAAACGAGCCGCCCTTCTTTGAACTTCTTCGATGTTCTCGTCAATGCTATCTGATGTGGATCCCAAGTCATGCAACAATACTCCAGAAGAGGACGGACAAGCGTAGTGTAGGCAGTTTCTTTAGCAGACCTGTTGCATTTTCTAAGTCTTCTGCCAGTGAATCGCTGTCTTTGGTTCGCTTTCCCCACAACTTTTCCTATGTGATCGTTCAATTTAAGTTATTCGTAACTGTAATCCGTAAGCATTTAGTTCAGCTAATAGCCTTCAGATTTGTGTCATTTGTCGTGTAATCGAAATCTAGCGGATCCCTTTAAGTATTAATGTGGAGGACTTCACACTTTTCATTAGAGTCAACTGCCACTTTTCGCACAAAATAGATACCTTGTTTAAATCATTTTGCAATTGGTTTCGAACATGCGATGACTTTACTAGGCAGTAAATGACAGCATCATATGCAAACAATCTCAGAGGGCTGCTCAGACTGTCTCCTAAATCGTTTACGTAGGTTAGGAGCAGCAGAGGGCATGTAACACTTCCTTGGGGAACGCTGGGTATCACTTCAGTTATACTCGAAGATTTTCCGTCGATTGCTAAATACTGTGACCTTTCTGACAGGAAATCACGAATCCAATCATACATCTGAGCCGACACTCCATAGGCACACAATTTGATTAAAATCGCTTGTAAGGAGCGTGTCAAAACCTTCTGGAAATCCTGAAATATGGAATCGATTTGAGGTCCTCTGCAATACTACTCATTACTTTGTGACAATGAAGAGCTAGATGTGTTCGACAAGAACTATATTTTATGAATCAGTGTTGGCTATTTGTCAATAAATCGTTTTCTTCTACATAATTAATAATGTTCGAACGCAGCGTGTATTCCAAAATCCTACTGAAAATAGAAGTTAGTGATATGGGTCTGTGATTCAGTGGATAAAGCCTACTTCCGTTCTTTCCGGTCATTAGGTACGAATCATCCGACGAACGAGCGGTTGTAGCCGGTTGCTAAGTATGAAGCTTTTGTATCAGCTTGCTCTGAAAGAAACCTGCCTGTTATACAGTCTGGACCAGAGGCCCTGCCTTTATTAACTGATTTAAGCTGCTTCACTACACAGAGGATATGTACAAGGTGTATTCTGAAAGTAAGGTCCGATTCGGCGCGAAATGGAAACCACTTGAAAATGCGATGGAACTTTGCACAGATGTGTTGAGCAGTGTCTTTAGTGTGCCTGTCTATCGCTTCACGTCGCTCTTTTCAGTTCAGAGCGCAAAGTGATCATGTAGGAATGCCTAAACCAACAGTGTCTCCCACCGAGTACGTGGGTCTGGTGAGAGATTTCGCCTGAAGCTATGCAGCCCACATAACATAAAAGTAATGCGTTTCTTTCTTCGAGACAATTCTTAGTCGCATTCTGCAGGAGCAATGAAGACGCTCCTGCAGGTTTCCGATGGGAAATATTTGATCACCCACAATACAGCCCTTAATTGGCTCCCTCCGTTGTTCATCTCTGCTCACATGAAACACTGGCTACTAAGACAACATTTTGGCACAAACAACGAAAGCCGGACCGCGTAGAGAATTGGAGGAAAGCACGGGCGGCTGCTTTCTGTGACGACGGTACTGGAAAGTTTGTCGAACGCCACGACAAATGTCTTAAGTCGGAGGGGCGAATATTTAGAGAGGTAGCTAGCAGGTGTGGCTAACTGTTGTGAACAAAACAGTTGTGATTTTCACTATGGTTTTAATTTTGCGACCGATCGGACCTTACTTTCCGAACAGCCCTCGTGCAACTAAGTTACTCACGTTGGAAGTTGTTCTTGATTCGAATTGTGGAATATTTACTTCGTCTTCTTTGGTGAAGGAAATTCGGAAAGTCACGTTTAGCAACTCGGCTTTAGTGGCACTGTCGTCAGTAACATTACCATCGCTATCGCACAATGAATGTATTGACTACTTATTTCCCCTTGGGTGCTGACCGCTGTGGTCGAGCGGTTCTAGGCGCTTCAGTCTGCAACCACGCTGCACCTATGGTCGCAGGTTCGAATCCTGCCTCGGGCATGGATGTGTGTGATGTCCTTAGGTTAGTTAGGTTTAAGTAGTTCTAAGTCTAGGGACTGATGACTTCAGATGTTAAGTCCCATAGTGCTTAGAGCCATTTGAACATTCACCTGGGGTACTCTACATACGACCAGAATCTCTTTCGGTTTTCTGCCAGATGTCGAGACAGTGTTTCTTTGTGGAAACTCACACTTCTTCTGGTTTGTGGGTTTAGTGCGCATGTATGCGTTATATACATCTTAACTCTCGGAATATGGAGGCAGACAAACCAAGGTTACTTACAAATGTGTAAAGTTGCACAACGGATTTAACTAACGCGATATGAAGAGTGGTCCTGTCACTTATAAATACCCTTGGAGGTAGTGATTAGAAACAATACCTAACCGACAACAACAAACAGTTACGTCGCAATGACTATCTCACAACTGGAGCATATCTCATTGATTGTTCAGTGATTTTTTAAAAATTCAGTCTATATTCTCGTCCCTAACATCATCCAAATTAACTATTGCATCTCAACATTACTAATAAAAACAACACTAAACAACAGAAGTCAGTGATCAAGGGAAACTTATCTCTACTGAGAGAATAAATGCAATTCTGCACTATACAAATTTATTTTAAGTCACAACCCATGAATATGTGATCCGTGAAACAAAACACGAAATGACAGACATCACCTCAGAACGAAACTCTAGAAGAAACTACTCCCAGACAATTGGAGTGAAACCTCAGTGGAGATAGAAAATACGTTAATAATGATCACAGCAGTTTACGTTTACACCCATACAATGCCGGAGCGAATCGCAATATCACCCTGAACACAGCATAGTGACAAAACGGAGTGATGATTGTCGAAGAAGTGTGCGCCGTAGGCAAAGCTGCAGCCCTGCAGAATATTCTGGATACTAAAATACAAGACCTTGTACTGCATACTGAGATCCACAAAGTACTGAATCTGAATACTGTCTTGTAGTGCCTCTGCACATAACAGACGAGAGATGTGAACTCCCAGCCAGAACGGCGAAATTCAGGAACATCTCTCAACGTGAGAGTATAACAAGAGAAGTGCTCTCAAGATCAACGTATGATGCGTAGTAGACTAAATTTCCCAGCCAGCAAGGTGAAGTTTAAAATCATCCAAGTTTACAAGAAGTACAGTAGCCTAAATGCTCGCTAAAGTAGAAGTTCACCTGAGAGTGAGAGGCAGCAGGTCCGTACGTCGTCAGAGCGAGAGCTGACACGGGCGTCCAGACGGAAGACTCTCTCTCAGAATTCTCCAGCAAACCTCTGATATCCTCCTGCTTAAGTGCGGGTGGTGAATCTTAATGATAGAACTCCCTGTACATTCTCCCTTTGCTCATTCTTCCAACTGCCGACCAACCACCGACATCAGTTTGGTTTTTGGTATCGAAACTTCTAGAATTTGTCCCTACTTTGCAATCTAAACAAAATTCCACCAATCGGAGTCCACTAACAGAAAAATTTGTGGGAAGCAGCCTGACATAAGTGACCGCCGAGTTAACGGTTACTGCTGCCGCTCTGTCGCTTATAACATTCCAGAGTTCTTCTGTATTTTTCAGCAAGATTTCGAGTCGCGACTGAAAGGTGCCGACCGATCTCAGGTGCACATTGTGTTCACGCTCTCTCGATCCACTCTGTGAGGTCACCGACCGCGGTAACATGAAACGATCATCAGCCACCCTGCATGTGTCTGCGTGACATCCCGCAGTGAGCTGGACAGGGAAACCGCCTTTGGAAGTTGTACCACCGCGTTCCCATACTACTCGTCAGTTCCGGGCTGTTGAGAGCTGCCCGTACACACACAGTGAGACCTGTGTCCTGTTTCTGCCTCTTATGCGACTGAGCTCACAGTCTTTGATAATACCCATCATGCACTGAACATTAAAAATTTGTGGAAAAGTGTACCGACAATGTCAGTCACATTTAGATGTCCTCATAACGATACAGAACCTATCAAATATTTACTAATTTCAGATTAATATCGTGGCAACGTGTGGAAATTAAAACATTGTAAGCGGCAAAATACTGCTACCTTAAAAACAAATTAAAATCATCTCGCATTGAAGACCACACTGAATTTCTAGCTTCCGTAAAATATCGCCAAACTTGGCGATCTGGCGTTCTTTTAAATTTGGCATGCTTTTTCGTTGCTTCTGCAACAGTATTTGACCTGTGTTGTTTACCATCTCGACAGTAAATTTAATGTTGGGATGGACACCATTCATATGATCGACGAACTGCTGTAGTGTATCTTCACCATGAGGCCATATCAAGAAAGTGTCATCAACGTATCGTAGAAAGAAAGATGGCCGTAATGTTGCAGTTTGCAGAGACTGCTCCTCAAAGTGCTCCATGAAGAAATTTGCGACTGCTGGAGACAGTGGTGATCCCATGGCTGTGCCGTCAGTCATCTCATAATATTCATCGCAGTACAAAAAGTACGTTGTCGTTAGGACGTGACGGAACAACTTAATGATTCCAGATAGGAAAAGTTGGGCCAAAAGATCCAGCGTATCTTGTATTGGCACCCTCGTAAAAAGTGACACAACATCCAGGCTAATCATTAGGTCGTTTGGGCCTATCTTCATTCTCTTGAGTGTCTCAACAAATTTCTGCGAGTTGACAACATGGTGTTCGCAATGTCCCAGTTTTGGTGCTAATAATCCTGCCAGATGTTTAGCAAGTCTGTAGGTAGGCGAACTGATTGCACTAACAATGGGCCTCAGGCCACCAAATTTGGAACATTGCGAACACCATGTTGTCAACTCGCAGAAATTTGTTGAGACACTCAAGAGAATGAAGATAGGCCCAAACGACCTAACGGTTAGCCTGGCTGTTGTGTCACTTTTTACGAGGGTGCCAATACAAGATACGCTGTATTCCTATCATACTGTGGAGCAACTAGCAGTAAGTTAGGACGTCTGCTGTAGAAACATGGGCTAAAACCAGTGTTCCGGCCAGCCCCCAAGATACGAGATATGTTGCGACCTGTTAAGGACGATATTGCTCTCCGAGTGTCCGGTGTGTATGATGTACCCTGTGAATGTGGCAGCATGTACATTGGACAGACAATTCGCACGGTTGCGGAGCGTTGTACTGAGCACAAGCGCCATATAAAACAAAGGGAGCTTGACAAGTCGGCCATAGCGGAGCATTGCCTAGAAAACGGACATAAGATTCAGTTCGAAAATACAAAAGTGCTGGCTCATGCTTCTACATATTGGGACTTCGTTATAAAGGAAGCGGCCGAGATTCGCTTAAACAGAAACAATTTCAACAGAGACCAGGGATACACACTCAGCAGGGCATGGGGACGGGCGTTGTACATCGAAAGAAAGCAGAGACAGATGCGCGACGCGGGAGCGGCAGTTTCAAACGTGGCGCCTCCCCCTGGTGCCACCTGACGTCACCGGTGCTGCCACGAGCTGCCCGGGTCGACTTACGCGCGCGCGCCACATTGGATCGATCTGATTGGCTGCTGATGATGTCATCGTGCCTATATAAGCGAGAGACCGTAACAGCCCCGGCAGTCAGTGAACTCCTGACGACGATGGTTCAAATGGCTCTGAGCACTATGGGACTCAACTGCTGGGGTCATAAGTCCCCTAGAACTTAGAACTACTTAAACCTAACTAACCTAAGGACATCACACACACCCATGCCCGAGGCAGGATTCGAACCTGCGACCGTAGCAGTCGCACGGTTCCGGACTGCGCGCCTAGAACCGCGAGACCACCGCGGCCGGCTGACGACGATGGCGGAGATGGGCATCGAAAGCTCGAGCATTTTATTTGAATTGACGCGGCTGGAAAACCGAGTACGTTTTATTCATGTATGCCGTCGCGAAAGACTCCGAGGACACAAGGTAAACTACTTCTGACAGCAATAAACACTCCAGTACCAACTGTCTTGAATCTGTCCTTTCTGAACATTGTTAGGTCCTTTGAAAAAATTACGGATGAACTTGTTTGCAGCTTCAGCCAGCTTTCCGTAGCTACAAAAATTTCAGCTTCAGTACTTTCTAGTAGTTATTTGAGCTCCGGTTCTTTCCCAACACTGTTAAAACAATTAAGAAGTACAATACCTATTGTTACTAGGTCTATACCCGTCCTGTGTTTGCCCTGCAACTCTTTAGTCTAACGCCCTTTCTATCTAACCATACCCAGATGGAAGTCAGAGGGGTGTTGCTTGTCTGAAAGTATAAGGATTTACGTGGAAGGTTAAGACTAGGGTATTTGCTAATCTGTCAACACCTTTTGTTGTTAGTACGTATGTTATATGGGAGATGGGGATAATTGATGACAGGGCAGAGAGTAGTTATTATTTTAGGTCAGTTCAGAATGCCAAGTTTTCCTTGTATGAGTATGATGGTGCCCAAAACCAGCTGATAAAAGGAACTATTCAAGGGGTGGGTGGGCAGGCAATACCAATAAGTGAGATATTATTGAAGGCTTCAAAACATTTGATTAATCAGCAGAGGCTCCAAGTGCACGAACTGTATACAGCCTCAAGTGATGTCTTGACCATGTAATTGGGAATCACTTTGCTTTTGGAATATGAAACAGCGCTCACGTATCAAATTCTCGATAGGAAGGCCCCTTGTCAAGGTAACCTAGAGTAAATGAGCTTAAAACGCACACTGGGAAGATGCTGGAACAAGAGATCATTACGCCGTCAATATCATGTTATGCATCGCCAGTATCTGCAGCCTCTAAGCCAGGGGGAAGCTTAAGATCTGTTGTGGATTATAGGGACCTTAATAAGAAGGTATTTTTAGATCTATTCCGCGTCCTCATCTCCATTCGTGTTACACCTGGTTTAAGGTTGCAGTGTTGTTTACAGTACTTGGTTTGAACCAGACTTATATAATCAGATTCCATTACATAAGGACTCTAGGGAAGTCACTGCATTCATTACAGACTGGACTTTATTTGAACTTTTAAGCGTGACTTTCGGTTTAGCCACTGGGTTGGCAGTCTTGTTACAACTGATGTATTCCATTTTTTCAGATATTAAATTTGAGTTTCTGTGCCACTGTATTGATGATTTGGTCGTGATAGTGGGACTATGGAGAAACAATAAGATGATTTTAATCAAGTCTTTGGTAGATTGTCGTACTGGGTTGACGGTTAGTTCAGATAAGATCAAATTTCCACAGAGATAGATTTAGTTTTTTGGCACATAACCTCTGTAGAGGGATTAATCATCCATCCAGAGGGAATGAAAGCGGTTTCCAAAAGTTCTAGGGCTGAAGATGCCAAGCCATTGCCACTTTAGTAACATGGCAAATTATTTTAGGAAACTTCTTCCTCAGTTTTCTCAAAAGGCAGGGCCGCTGAATCACCTTTGGTGAAAGGGGCAGAGGTTTGAATGGAGTTCACCAAGAGAAGCTTTCTTGCAGACATTGAAAAGAGCATTGGTTTCTGCTCCAGTTTTAGCTTTGCCCTATTTTGATAAAAAAATAATTCATTGTACAGACCAACGCGTGTGTGTACAGCTTAAGAGCTGTTTATTGCAGGAAGGAGATCAAGGCAAACGACCGACTGTGTGCGTATCGAGGGGATTATCTGATGCGAAGAGAAAATATTCCGTTCGTGAGGGAGAGTCTCTGACTGTTCTTTTCGCTCTGGAAAAGTTCGTTATTATATTGAATATACAATCTTTCAGTTCGAGACTGACAACCAGGAGTTGAGCTGGGACCTGGGCACGCCCCGTAAGAATGGGCGAATAATGTGACAGGCCACTTGAATATTGGCATTTAGGTTGGAGAAGGGTCTTAGTACTCTGGTACTGCGGAACAAGGTGTGTTAACAAGTATGTCTCCTCACCCTGTGCAAGTTAATTTAATTTAAATGGACGTTTCATCATAGTACAAAGGGATTAGGCAGTATCAAGACCAAGATGTACTCATTAAGGTGATGAAGGATCGACGAAATAGTGTGTGTGGGGGTGTTGGTGCCCCCATAGTCATTTAAAGAACGAATGTTGTGCTGTACAGCGGAAGATGATGGAAAGCCTAAGTGGTGCTGCCAACGGAGCTAATTTCGTACATATTTAAATATTTTCATGAATTCCCTGTAGATGGACACCTTGAGTATTTCAGAATCTGAGAAAAAATTTGCAGGAAACTTGTATGGAAGGGATGTGCTTGGGACATCAATAATAGAGTAAAGAATTGTCAAATTTCTGCTGTAAGGAAGCCTTTGTAGAACGCAGGTTGGGTTCCTACCAACCACTCAGTAGAGGCAGCGTTTGAAAAATTATATGTGGGATTTGAAGGACCGTTGCCTAGAACTAACAGTGATCACAAATATATTTTGGTCTGCGTCGATAGTTTGGTCTGCGTCGACGTGTTTTCCAGATTCAGTGTGGGGGCTACTTCATGCTCCAATTTTCTCAGGAATTTTTGTTTTGGTTTGGGTATTAACCACATTACAATCGCACCCTACAACACAAAACCATCATATGCCACAAGAGTTAACCAGAACCTTCAATCAGCATTGATCGCTTGTCACCTGGAGAGTCAAAGTAAGAGAAATCAGTCGTTGCACAGGCTCATGTTTGCCTTTAACACAGCCAGACGCGAAGCCCATAAGGCAACACCTGCTCAATTGCTTTTTACCTTTACAGTTAACTCATCCCATAGTAATCTACTGGGGCATAGAGAATTTGCCGCCCGATCAGATTAATGCTGAAAGAGTACACAGCAATGGAAAGCAGCTAAGGTTAATTTCCACAGAACGCCTCGACACAAGCTAAGAAGGACTTAGCGGGGCGTCAGGGAAATCTATATCATATCGGATATGTGGTGCTCGTTAAGAATTATCAGGCAACGAATACTGCTGTCGACAAGATCACAACGAAGCTGCTACCGAGGTTCAAGGGAACATTTTGTGTAACCACGTTCTTGACGCCTGTCAATGTTCAGTTAGTTGCATTAATGCAAGGTGCTGTAATTAAGGCCCATATATCACTGTAGAAAATGAGTGCAACAGGTCAGAGTACCTAAATCAATCAAGCCAGTATTCTTGAGGAATGTGTCACCAGTAGTCTCACAAACAGCGAGGGTGACTTGTGACGTTTGGAACTTCCCTCGAGATTTTCTTTCACCTTCGGCCGTGGTGGGTAATTTAAAAGATCAGATGATGAAAATTATTTGGGTAAGCGGGAAATTCCCTCTAGCGTTATCCAGGGCAGCGCGGCGGCAGCCCGGGAAATAGGCAGTGAGTCCGACGGATCTTTCGCTGTAGATTGTGTTGTGAACCATCGACACGTTGTTGTCTTTGATAGTTACTACGAGTGGTTCTGTTCAAAGAATTGCGTAGTTAGAGATCGTTGATTACCACGATTAGCCTCCACCCATCAATGTTCGCATGTTCATTGATGTTTTTTCAGCTGTTGTCGGCTGTTGTTAGGGATGTACGAGCAGGACCTAAAAATCTGTCATTGTTGGCGATATGTTATTTTGAAGCTTGCTCTTCCCAGAGGGGGATTCGTTTTACGTTTGTTAAGCTGTGGTTAGCGTTGCTCTAGTTGTTCTTCATTTATATTGTTTTAAGTACTGCGTCGATTAGCCTGGCAGCTATTAAGCCTGATATGCTGATGATACGTGGTTGTCATTTTACCGAGTACAAGTCCGTAGGTGTTCGTAATATTCATGAGAAGCGGGTTCGATTCCCGTGTAAGTGTATCCGTTGAAGTGAATTGCCTTTGGTTGCAAGTATTTCCTCAAATTGCGTATTAGTAAAATTTAATAGGGTGACATTGCTTATGGCTTTATTGCAGTGCATCCAGAATTGAGTCAGTTTACCAAATTTTTCTGATATGTCGCTAGGCGCTGATCCTCACGTTTATGGTTTTATCACTAATTTCGAGTAATAGTTTGTGCTTCAGTGGGTCTTCCGATTAGGTTTATCTGGGAACCACTGGTTTTTGAAGTTGTTAAGTAGGGCAGTCAATGGTGTATCTAGATGGAGATAAAGTCAGTTGTAATATCAGTGTTGTTATGATTGTTTTTCTCTTTTAACCTGTCAGCGGTTGTTACCTGCATTTCATGTTTAGGGGGCTTAAGGAAGTTCTGAATGATAGAGAAGCTAGTGCCCGATACATCTTGCGTCAGTTAACGCAGCTCACGTGTTGCATTTAGCTGCTATACTTCAGCGTGTATGATATTGATCAGGATAACATGTCTAAGTACGTTGTGAATCACATGTAACTTTAGCCTTGCAAAGGGGTAATTAGATTGTGGCTTAATTGCCCTAGTTGGTTGTTGGTTCCGGTTCCTGGCTTGGTTGTTATAATTAGAGGTCGTCTAACTATCGCGAAAGGGATAAACCTGTCTTCCACGCAAGTATTGCTCATGGGACCAAACAGAGATTTCAGAAAACAGATTTTCCAAGTCACCGACGAACGTTGATTATAACCTTCAAACACCAAATAAAGTATAAGTCCGTAGTAACTGTTGTAGTCCATGATCTGCCAGTTAGTACAGCTTCGATGCACTCGGTAGAAACTCTGGTATCTGCTGGGTCTCTACAGGCGCGGCAGGTCGATACAGGATGGCAGCGCATTGAATGGTTAACAAGAGTTTTCCCTACGATCACAGGTCTTCCTATCTGCGCCGCCAGTCGTAGGACCGTGGATACTCGTAATGATTATCCGAGTCCAGGTCTGAGGATATCGTGAGGATGTCCTCGTTGATTTAGCTCTCCTCATCTCCAGATTCGTATTTGCAGTGGTGGACATTACAATAGCATGTCTGCTTAGTAGTGTATCACAAGCTGCCTGGTAGTAGAAACTGAAGGCGATGAAAAAAAGGACTTTTCGATAAAATGGAATACGGGAAATTAAGGAAGTAATAATAAAGTGGGATTCTCTGAGGTAGTGATCAATATAATAACCAAAAACGACGGAAGAAGTTCTGTAGAAAAGGTCTGGATGTATACCAAAAAAGGGAGTAATAGACATGACACAATAAGCGTAGCGAAAGTAGAGACGAAGAAGCCAAGGAGGAGTCAGGAAATATTCAAGATCAACTTCTACACTGATTGATAGGATTTATGTGGTAAGCATTAATGGGGAAGTCCGTGAAAACACACACTGTTTAAAAGATAAACCAAGTTCACAATTTTGGAGAAAAGCAATGAATGTTTGTGCCATGCTTTACAAGAAACTAACAAATTTACTGTTATGGTCCTCGGATTATTATATTAAATTTTTTATGGAATTTACACTTGTTTTCAAAAAATAATATGTGTACCTTTTCTCAGAAAGTATTCAAGAGACTTCTACAAAATATTCTGTGTTTAATTTCTTTTCATATACTATGCTTACATTATGAGGTTTATTGAATACATGGAAAAGGACAATTTTAAAATATTTAAATTATAATTCTGTGAGTATAATATGAAAATCATGTAAAATCCCGAGCACATTTCCCCATACCTGAGCTTACACTTAGAATTTCAAAATTTAATCTCGAAACAACATTTATTCGGTTCATATAAATTTCATAAGTTTAGCCTTCACAGATTTTGAGGAAAAGGTACATAAATTTTAACAAACATAATTTTCAGGAAATGTAATTTGAAGTTCAAGCTGACGCTTTTTTGTGTCACCTCTTCAATGGGTGTCACCTCTTCAATGGGTCCCAGATTTGTACTCAGCGTCTTGCATCTCTTCTGGCTTCTTGTTTTCTGCCTTCTTTCGCTTGCCAGGTCTTCAACTGGCTTGTCAGCTGCATAGAGGTGGTGTAAATATACTTTTCTCAAGGTATCCTAAAGCCCATTATCTCTTAAATTTTCATCCCGTCATTAAAAACAAGAAGTGCATCGAAAATTGAGATTCTGACAACTATAGAAGATAAAAAGAGGTTTTAGGGCATCGTTTATATGAGTGATTTTAGATTCATTCGGGTTCTGGGTTTTGCCACGAACACACTTTTTTAGAAGTTCAGGATCGGCTCGAAACCTGTTAGTTGGCTTGAAAACATCCTGGATACAATTTGGAAGCCTCTCCTTGTGAATGTAGGGGTTGTCATCCCTGTGACCTTGTAGCCTTGTAGATACTTACGCCAGGTAACGTGGCACAAATGATGAATGAGATGTTCGTCTGTTGACACCAAGCATTCACTGACTCCTGCAAAAGCAGTTTATGAAGTTTTCTACACACTGTTTTTGATGGTGGCATTACTGGATGGTGAAAGAATCGAACACTTGCGTATATCTCCGTCAATACCACAAGGCAAAATGAGAGTTGCTTCTTCTTAAACAAAGCAGTGTTTTGTTGTTGCTTTTTAAGATATGGAACGGTCACAGATGATCTATCAAACCAAAGAGTATACATCACAGCCTCCTAGACGTATCCCGTGCAAGTTTGCTTGAAAGTAATGAAAGGAACCGTTGTATACTGAGCTACTATTAACGTGCTGCTTCAAAAAGTGGACGTGGCAGGAATGTCGCATCACACTTTTTGTAATTTTTCAGGCCCTTCGGAAGCGATTTCATCACTGAAAGTACGGGAACATATTGTCCATGAGTTCTACTTATAAACTATAAATAACTATAAAAAATTGAAAATTTACATTTTCGGTCAGTATCTTGAACGTCCCTCCCTTAAAATCAATGCAAGGAGAATCATGCAAGTTCTCTCGCTCTCATGAGAGAAGTGACAAAACAGAAACTTCACCTTCCCACATCGAAAAGCACAACACCTTGTAATGTGGAATATAATGTTGTTGTTGTGGTCTTCAATCCTGAGACTGGTTTGATGCAGCTTTCCATGCTACTCTATCCTGTGCAAGCTTCTTCATCTCCCAGTACCTACTGCAACCTACATCCTTCTGAATCTGCTTAGCGTATTCATCTCATGGTCTCCCTCTACGATGTTTACCCTACACGCTGCCCTCCAATACTAAATTGGTGATCCCTTGATGACTCAGAACATGTCCTAGCAACCGATCCCTTCTTCTCGTCAAGTTGTGCCACAAACTCCTCTTCTCCCCAATTCTGTTCAATACCTCCTCATTAGTTATGTGATCTACCCATCTGATATTTAGCAATCTTCTGTAGCACCACATTTCGATAGCTTCTATTCTCTTCTTGTCCAAACTGTTTATAGTCCACGTTTCACTTCCATACATGACTACACTCCATACAAATACTTTCAGAAACGACTTCCTGACACTTAAATCTATACTCGATGTTAACAAATTTCTCTTCTTCAGAAACGCTTTCCTTGCCATTGCCAGTCTACATTTGATATCCTCTCTACTTCGACCATCATCAGTTATTTTGCTCCCCAAATAGCAAAACTCATTTACTACTTTAAGTGTCTCATTTCCTAAGCTAATTCCCTCAGCATCACCCGACTTAATTCGACTACATTCCATTATCCTGGTTTTGCTTTTGTTGATGTTCATCTTGTGAGCATGTGGGTGCTATTCTGTCATTCTGCGCAACAGATTAATCTGAGATGTACCCTTTACCCTGTGGCTCCTGCAAGATGGAATTTCCACCCCCACACTACTACAGAAGTCAGACAGACGCTCCTAAGGTTCTAAAGAGAAATGCCTGAAAAACTTCCAGCAATAAATATCTTCTGGAGTCGTCCGCTGTAAGGAAATGACACAAAAATTCACAAAATTTCTTACGTAACTAGTGGGATACTTGGGTACTGGAGTAGTGCTAGTTAGTGTAAGAAAAACATGAATCTAACGAAAATTATTATTTAATTTGCAAAAATTCTGAGAAATCACAATGGCACTATTAGTTATGAACTGAACAAGTTATTTCCGCGTTCTTTTCGGAATGTGAAGTTACGTCTTTAGGATAGGATTCGCTAATGAAATTTCTATACAAAGTTTAAGATTGTTATTGACTTGGCAGAATGGCTGAGAGCCGCGCGTACTCAACTTGAATAATTATCCGTTAGAATGTTGCTAGGTACGGTCGAGGCTGTCACGTGTGAAATGCAGTGAAGTGTATTGTTGTGGAGGAAATATGGGGCTCACAAGAGCTGTAGCGCACAATACCTAAGCTGCGATGACTGCTGTCTGCGCCGCTCGCTGCTGGCAAATAAGATAACTCTCGTTCTATCTGGATTGACCTTTGCCAATCAAACTCTCCCTATGCCTTGATGAAGTCAGGGACTCCTATTCGCCCCTAGTCTAGCTGTTTGCATGGTACACCGGTCAGATAACCAGTCCACCGCGATGCCACTCAAAAATTCGCTCGCAGGCGTTTAACTATAACTCTGTCCGTTCACACAACACACTAAGTGTGGCGGCCAACACAGTGAACAATGCTTAATCGCAAGGACTCAGTATAGAGTCTCACTTCGATTCGCTCTCGACAGAGGTGCTCTCCCAGTGAAGTACTGAGGAGAGACTTGTTCCTTGCTCTTTGAGTACACGTACGAGCGCACACGCTCTCGTTACATGTTCTCGCTCCAAGAGCGACAACGGAACGGCCCCTCTCCACGCCAGACGTGAAGGGGTATATCTTTTGGTCTCTTCCATTACTCCTTCAGCTCAAGGCATCAGGAATATTGTCTACCAATCAGCTTTGCTCTTCTAAAACGGGAGAATGACGTTTCGTTTAAGATGACCCATCTGGAAATCTGTAGCATCGGCGTTTGGCGTTTGCTGTCTCCCTGTGAAAATCTCTGAAACTGCGTGCTATGTTTGTAAAGAATGCAAAGGCTGGGCGATCCCACACAATGTAGCGGAATTTGCTTTTAAGCTGAACACAGGGTCCTTCTCCCCTTTCACTCGGGCACATGCTGTCCGCTCCACGGTCGGTTGCCGTCTGATGTAGATAGGCTGAATCGTCGTCTGAAGGGACCGGCCTCTCTGCATGCGGTCCGCCTCCCACGAACTAAAAGCTCTTGTGACCGTCGTGTCTTGAGTGTGTGTGTGTACGCCAGCCTCGAGTATCTCAACCCCATTGCGCACTTTGTATCTGCGTATTGTTTACATGAATTCATACAACATTGACTTTATCTTATCGAGTTTGGGTTCGAACGAAGCGTCTTGACGTGCGGAATATGATTGTGGAGGCGAAATATGTAAGCATTGAAGGTCAGGAGACCACGACGTCTTACAATCTTATATCCTCCTTTTGTTGATGTTCATCTTATGTCCTCCTTTCAAGACACTGTCCACTCCGTTCAACTGCTCTTCCAAGTCCTTTGCTGTCTCTGACAGAATTACAATGTCATCGGCGAACCTCAAAGTTTTTATTTCTTCTCTATGGATTTTAATACCTAATCCGAATTTTTATTTTGTTTACCAGTATTAATTTCGTTATTACAGACTCATTGTCTAGTTCTGGAGTTGTACTGATACGATGTTTCCTGGCAGGATGTTCGTCCCCTTAGGTAATACTGCTGGCCGTACGACCGTAGAAGCAGGATGCGACTGGAGTGAGAGAGGGCTGCCGCAGGTGGGCGCCGCTGCTGCTGTGGTCCTCGCGGCTGGCGGCCGGAGTAGACGGCGCGCCGTGGTGGGTGTGGGCGGGCTGCGCGCTCGACCTGTCTCCGGCAGACGGCCGTCTCTACTGGTCGTTGGTGACGGGGGCGGGCGCCGCGCTGCTGGCGCTGCTGCTCGCCGCCGACAGCATCGAGTGGGTGGGACGCCGCCCCTGTGCCGGTCAGTCGTTGTCCGCTCCCCTAAAAACTACTGGCGCTACTGTTGTAGCTGAGCGGTCGACCTCCGCTGCCACGCCAAGGACTTCGCTTCACTTCACTGCACTTCCAAAAGTTTTTATTTTGCCCGGATGACATAAAAGGGGTATAGTCATGACGTTAAGAATTACGCTGACGGCTGGTAATATCGTTGTTTTATTGCTAGACAACTGGTTTCGCGGCCTAAAGCCGCATCATCAGTTGCAACCCACAAGAGTAATATACGGAGTCTCAACTTTGGGCATATTAAAGTTACTAAAGGAAGGAAGCACTCCGTATTCAGGCCACGAGTGGCCTACCTGGACCATCCGACAGTCGTGTCATCCTCCGAGGAGGATGCGGATAGGAGGGGCGTGGGGTCCGTACACCGCTCTCCCGGTCGTTATGATGGTATTCTTGACCGAAGCCGCTATTATGCGGTCGAGAAGCTCCTCAATTGGCATCACGAGGCTGAGTGCACTCCGAAAAATGGCAACAGCGCATGACGGCCTCGATGGTCACCCATCCAAGTGCCGACCACGACCGACAGCGCTTAATTTCGGTGATCTCACAGGAACCGTAGTATCCACTGCGGCAAGGCCGTTGCCTTTTTAAAGCTAATAAAGGAAATATCAAAATATACTGACAATGTTAAAGAGGTTGTAGGTCTACCGATCGCTCCTACTCAAGATATTACATTGACGAAAGAAGGGTGACATAAAAGTGATCCACTAATTTCGTAAAAAAGCCAAAGAGCCAAAGAAACTGGTACACATGCCTAATATCGTGTAGGCCCCCCCGAGCACGCAGAAGTGTCGCAACACCACGTGGCATGGACTCGACTAATGTCTGAAGTATTGCTGCAGGGAAGGGAAACCATGAATCCTGTAGTGCTTTCCACAAATCCGTAAGAGTACGAGAGGGTGGAGATATATTCTGAACAGCACGTTGCAAGGCATCCCAGATAAGCCCACTAATGTTCGTGTCTGGGGAGTTTGGTGGCCAGCGGAAGTGTTTATAAATGTAAGTGCTGTGTGGCTAGGGCCTCCCGTGTAGTAGACCGGTCGCCTGGTGCAAGTGTTTTGAGTTGACGCTATTTCAGCGACCTGCGTGTCGATGGGAATGAAATGATGATGATAAGAACAACACAACACCCAGTCCCTGAGCGGAGAAAATCTCCGACCCAGCCGGGAATCGAACCCGGGCCGTTAGGTATGACATTCTGTCGCACTGACTACTCTCTTTCTAAATCTAATTTGTTCGTTATAGTTCGTTGCAATTGATCGTGGCGGACGTCACCTGACGCCTGTTGAAGTTCGTTATTGATCCATTCACTCAGTTTTTTATCACAGAGGGCAGCTAACCCTCTGACCGAACACGCTGAACTACCGTGCCGGCAAGCACTCAGCTACCAGGGGCGGACAGCGGAAGTGTTCAAACTCAGAAGAGTATTTCTGGAGACACTCTGTAGCAATTCCAGACGTCTGGACTGTCGCATTGTCCTGCTGGAATGGCCCAAGTCCGTCGGAGTACACAATGTACATAAATGAATGCACGTGATCAGGCAGGATGCTTACGTACGTGTCACCTCTCAGAGGCGTATCTAGACGTATCAGGGGTCCCATATGACTCCAAATGCACGCGCCCCACTGCATTACAAAGCCTCCACCAGCTTGGACAGTCTCCTGCTGAAATTCAGGGCCCATGGGTTCATGAGGTTGTCTCCATACCCATACACTCCATCCTCTCGATACAATTTGAAACGAGACTCGTCCGACCAGGCGACATGTTTCTCGTCATCAACAGTCCAATGTCGGTATCGACGGGCCGACGCGAGACGTAAAGCTTTGTGTCGTGCAGTCATCAAGGGTACAAGAGTGGGCCTTCGGTTCCGAAAGCCCATATCTGCATCTACATCTACGTGATTACTCTGCTATTCACAATAAAGTGCCTGGCAGAGGGTTCAATGAACCACCTTCAAGCTGTCTCTCTACCGTTCCACTCTCGAACGGCATGCGGGAAAAACGAGTACTTAAATTTTTCTGTGCGAACCCTGATTTCTCTTATTTGATCGTGATGATCATTTCTCCCTATGTAAGTGGGTGCCAACATAATGTTTCCGCAATCGGAGGAGAAAAATGGTGATTGAAATTTCATGAGAAGATTCCGTCGCAATGAAAAACGCCTTTGTTTTAATGATTGCCACTCCAATTCACGTATCATGTCTGCGACACTATCTCCCCTATTTCGCGATAATACAAAGCGAGCTGCCCTTCTTTGTACTTTTTCGACGTCATCTGTCATCCGTCATCCGTCAGTCCCATCTGATGCGGATCCCACACCATACAGCAATACTCCAAAATAGGGACGACAGGCGTGGTGTAAGCAGTCTCTTTAGTAGATCTGTTGCACCTTCTAAGTTTTCTGCCAATGAATCGCAGACTTTGGTTTGCTCTACCCACAACATTATCTATGTTACGATGTTTCGTTGACTGGTTCATATGCTGACATTTGTTGATGGTCCAGCATTGAAATCTGCAGCAACTTGCGGAAGGGTAGCACTTCCGTCACGTTGCGCGATTCTCTTCAGTCGTCGTTGGTACAGTTCTTGCAGGATCTTTTTCCGGCCCAGCGATGTTTTACCAGATTCCTCATATTCACAGTACACTTGTGAAATCGTCGTACGGGAAAATCCGCACCTCATCGCTACCTCGGAGATGCTGTATACTATCGCTCATGCGTTCAAACAAAGTTAAATCTTGACAACTTGCCATTGTAGCAGCAGTGAGCGATCTAAGAACTGCGCAACACACTTGTTGTCTTATATAGACATTACCGACCGCAGCGCCGTATTCTGCCTGTTTACATATCTCTGTATTTGAATATGCATGCCTATACCAGTCGCTTGGGCGCTTCAGTTATATTTCCTAGGTAGGTATGCAACAGGATAGTCCCGGTGGGGGGTGGTTACATCGCATCGTCTGATGTGATTTGACATCTGTCCTGCCTCTCTGACCTGGTCCGAGTCTCACTCACGTGTCTGTAAGTATTACAGCAACGTGGGCGAATACACTTTTGCAGAATACACCGACACGATCCTTCTGAACTGCGGAGCTCAGAGTAATGGAAGAGCGGTTCGTCGCTTTTATCAGGGTCGTTCTCTACAACATCCGACTCCAGTGCACACCCTTCTCGCCATAATTACGCGACGGCTTCGTGAAAGGGTACTTCCACCGTCAGCAGGCGTGGCTCTGGTGTTCCAAAGAGAGACCGCACACCCGAATTGGAAGAGACCGTACTGCGTCACGTCGAATGGTACTGTGAAACAAGTGATGTACTTGGTCACGCCTAATCGATTACTTGCAAAAGTGGTCGCCTTACCAACATGTTTTCAAATGATTGTAGCACGGAAAAGGTACGTTTCCGGACATGGGTTCCAATTCAAAATATCTGTTCTCTCCTCTCTAGAAGCCGTAGAAGTTTGTAACGGAACACCCTGCAGACTCTTGTTTTAAAATTTGCCTTCATCTAAAAGAGAGAAAATATAGTGAGAGGACGCTAAAAATCTCTAAAAAACGGACTGGCAAAAGAATAGTCACTAATAATATAATTAGTCGGAGCACAATGCAGTTTACTGTGTGGAATGGTATAAGGTGCCACTTTCTTACCGGTCTGACGGCGGGACAACCCGGTGTTGGGAAGGACAGAAGCGGCCCGCACAAGCGACTAAAACAGACTAACGTACTGCCGGAACGGAGCCTATCTTTTGGAAGCTGTGACGTCATTTACTTACGATTAAGAGTGCTGGGTCGCTCTCTTCGCAAGCCATAATAATACTGAATTTTATTACTTACTTAAGCCGGCCGGTGTGGCCGAACGGTTCTAGACGCTTCAGTCTAGAACTGCGCGACCGCTACGGTCGCAGGTTCGAATCCTGCCTCGGGCATGGATGTGTGTGATGTGCTTAGGTTAGTTAGGTTTACGTAGTTCTAAGTTCTAGGGGACTGCTGACCTCAGATGGTAAGTCCCATAGAGCTCAGAGTCATTTGAACCATTTGAACTTACTAATACTTAATCGTATAAAAAATTAAAATTAGCCAGAAAGCTATGGTGTTTTAATTCTAACACATTTTTCAACGTTAACTGTGCATTTTCTTTACACCTAAAAATTTTTACTTCTTGCAATATGTTCAAATAGTTCTCGTTTCTTATGAAGTAGTTGTTAATTTTCTGAAGGGCTTCTGATGCAGTGCCCTATTTCGCGTAAGTGCGTTGTTAATGCAGATCTGGGGTTATTCAAGTTAAGGTGTTCTTGAAATCATTTTTTGAAATGACCTACCGTTTTGCCCTACACAGTTCTTAGGGCAATCATTACATGCAATGCAGTATACATCCGATTTACTATATTCATTTACCGCAAATTTTTCCTTATACCTGAGTTTGCTACCTAGATCTGAAGATGTAAAATACACTGGAATGATATTTATAGGTCTCGTACATCGGCATCCTTTTTCGATTACTGCATCCAAATGTGGTATTCTACTGAAAAGTGAATGTTCCTTTGTGTGATCGGTTGGTGTAAGCGTTATAAGATCTGTCTCTGATCCGCTATGGGAAAGACATTTTTCACTGAATAATACACTGACGGGAAAAAATTGCAACATCAAAAAGTAATATAGAGTAATGAAATTTATGTAATACATTTGTCTAGGTAACATATTTAAGTGATTAAGTTGCAAGATCGCAGTTTAATGTAAGTGCGAGATAACCCATTGGAAATGTGAAATGCTAGTACATTAATAAACGGTGTAATCACCAGAATGTTGAATGCAAGCATGCAGACGTGCATGAATTGTGTTGCGCAAGTGCCGGATGTCAGTTTGCGGGATGGAGTTCAATGTCTGTTTCACTTTGTCGTACAATACAGGGACGGTGATTGCTGTTTGTGAATGGCATTGGAGTTTTCATCCGATCATGTCCCACATGTGCTCGAGCGGAGAGAGATCTGGTGATCGAGCAAGCCAAGGCAACATATCAACCCTCTGTAGAGCACGTTGGGTTATAACAGCAGTATGTGGCCAGCGTTACCCTGCTGAAAACCACCCTATGGGATGCTGTTCATGAATAGCAGCACAATAAGTGGAATTACCACAGACTGACATACAAATTTGCAGTCAGGGTGCGTGGGATAACCACGAGAGTGTTCCTGCTGACATATGAAATCGCACAGCAGACAATAACACCAGGTGTAGGTCCAGCGTGTCTATCACGCAGACTGGTTGGTTTCAGCCTCCTTATAACCAACACACGGCCACCGAGGCGGAACTATTTGTCATCAGAAAACACAACAGACCTCCACCCAGCCCTCTAATGGGCTCTCGCTTGACACCACTGAAGTCGTAAATGGCGCTGGCTTGCTGTCAAGGGAATGCAAGCTACAGGCCGTCTGGCTCGGAGGTGTCCTGGAAGTAACTGATTTGTAACAGGTCGTTGTGCCACTGTGGTGCCAACTGCTGCTCAATTGCTGCTGCAGATGCAGTACGATGTGCCAGAGCCATACGTCGAACACGATGGGCTTCCCTCGGTACAGCCACGTGGCCGTATGGAGACCGATCTTATTGCGACCGTACATTTTGGGGACCACTGCTGCCAGCAATCATGCGCAGCGGCTGCTGTCCTGCCAAGTCTTTCTGCAGTATCGCAGAAGGAACATCCAGCTACTCATATCCCTACTACACTACTGGCCATTAAAATTGCTTCACCAAGAATAAATGCAGATGATAAACGGGTATTCTTTCGACAAATTTATTATACTAGAACTGACATGTGATTACATTTTCAAGCAATTTGGGTGCATAGATCTTCAGAAATCAGTACCCAAAACAACCACCTCTGGCCGTAATAACGGCCTTGATACGCCTGGACATTGAATCAAACAGAGCTTGGATGGCGTGTACAGGTACAGCTGCCCATGCAGCTTCAACTCGATACCACAGTTCATCAAGAGTAGTGACTGGAAATTGTGACGAGCCAGTTGCTCGGCCACCATTGACCAGACGTTTTCAATTGGTGAGAGATCTGGAGAATGTGCTAGCCAGGGCAGCAGTCGAACATTTTCTGTATCCAGAAAGGCCCGTACAGGACCTGCAACATGCGGTCGTGCATTATCCTGCTGAAATGTAGGGTTTCGCAGGGATCGAATTAAGGGTAGAGCCACGAGTCATAACACGTCTGAAATTTAAAGTCCACTTTTTAAAGTGCCGTCAGTGCGAACAAGAGGTGACCGAGACATGTAACCAGTAGCACCCCACACCATCACACCGGGTGATATGCCAGTATGGCGATGACGAATACACGCTTCCAATGTGCGTTCACCGCGATGTCGCCAAACACGGATGCGACCATCATGATGTTGTAAACAGAACCTGGATTCATCCGAAAAAATGACGTTTTGCCATTCGTGCACCCAGGTTGTCGTTGAGTACACCATCGCAGGCGCTCCTGTCTGTGATGCAGCGTCAAGGGTAACTGCAGCCATGGTCTCCGAGCTGATAGTCCATGCTGCTGCAGACGTCGTCGAACTGTTCGTGCAGATGGTTGTTGTCCTGCAAACGTCCCCATCTGTTGACTCAGGGATCGAGACGTGGCTGCACCATCCGTTACAGTCATTCGGATAAGATGCCTGTCATCTCGACTGGTAGTGATACGAGGGCGTTGCGATCCAGCACGGCGTTCCGTATTACCCTCCTGAACCCACCTGTTCCATAGTCTGGTAATAGTCATTGGAACTCGACCAACGCGAGCAGCAATATCGCGATACGGTAAACCGCAATCGCGATAGGATACAATCCGACCTTTATCAAAGTCGGAAACGTGATGGTACGCGTTTCTCCTCCTTACACGAGGCACCACAACAACGTTTCACCAGGCAACTGCTGTTTGTGTATGAGAAATCGGTTGGAAACTTTCCTCATGTCAGCACATTGTAGGTGTCGCCACCGGCGCCAACCTTGTGTGCATGCTCTGGAAAGCTAATCATTTGCATGTCACAGCATCTTATTCCTGTCGGTTAAATTTCGCTTCTGTAGCACGTCATCTTCGTGGTGTACCAATTTTAATGGCCAGTAGTGTATACGACTCGTTTACACTCTGTGACGTGTTGATAACTGCGTCTTTGTTGCCTTAAAGGCATTCTTCATTAACATCGACTCACCACGTCCAGTCTCAAAGTTAACTACAGCTCACGGCCGTTACATCATGTATTTAAAGCAAACCTGAATCGCACACTTATATTGGCACTTCAAGCGCCACTCTCATGCGATCGGTGCGAATTCTGAATAGACGTCATCTTTCAGATGTAGAAACACACCTACCCACTTTAGTTTATGTCGGACAATTCCTCCTTGGTGCTGCAATTTTTGTCTGTTAGTGTATGCCTTGACCAGGAGCGGTGGTTACACCTGTGCCGGCCGCTGGTGGCCGAGCGGTTCTGGCGCTACAGTCAGGAACCGCGCGACCGCTACGGTCGCAGGTTCGAATCCTGCCTCGGGCATGGATGTGTGTGTTGTCCTTAGGTTAGTTAGGTTTAAGTAGTTCTAAGTTCTAGGGGACTTATGA
This sequence comes from Schistocerca nitens, assembly GCF_023898315.1. Taxonomy (NCBI): domain Eukaryota; kingdom Metazoa; phylum Arthropoda; class Insecta; order Orthoptera; family Acrididae; genus Schistocerca; species Schistocerca nitens. The sequence goes on from NC_064615.1 coordinate 857,935,088, forward strand.
CCTCAGCAGTTGAGTCCCATAGTGCTCAGAGCCATTTTTTGTTACACCTGTGACATTCGAACATTGTGATTATATTTTAGATATTTATTAAATGTAATTTCCACAAAGTATACTACATTTTGCAGTGTAGGTCGCACCTAATGATGCGGATTTAGTCCACAAAACCGGTTGTGTATCAATAAAAAAAATGCGGGTCTCAGCGGAATTCTTCTTAACATCGTGCCTTTCAACAGCTGCGGATACCCAGCGTATAAAATGTGTGTTGAGTATAGTCAGTCTAGTGAGTATAACTGAAAAGTTGCTTGAGGGAGAAGCAACATCTGTAGTTGAGAAAAGGGTAGAAAAGTGAGTTAGTGGCTGAGTTAGCCGCTCTGTCGACTATAATCTATCGTAGAGACCGCAGCCAAGAAACTGTGCCCAGTCGCTCGAAGAAAGCACAGGCCACATCTGCCTACAAGAAGGTTAGCAGAATTGATCCAAAAAACTACTACCCAGTACCCATGACACCCATTTCTTGTAGAATCTTGGAACAAATCCTGAGCTCAAACATAATGAGGAATCTCGAACAGAAAGAGCTCCTCAATGACAACTTGCATGTGGAACCCAACTCATACTTGTCTTACATGATATCCTGCAAGCCATGGATCAAGGCAGTGAGGTAGACGCAAGACATGTCGGTTTTCAAAAAGCATTTCACGCAGTACAATATCTACGCTTATTATGAAAAGTACGATCGTATGGAGTATCAGACGAATTATGCAACTAGACTGAGGACTTCTTGGCAAGGAGGACGCAGCATGCTATCTGGGATGGAGAGTCGTCGAGAGACGTAGAATAAACTTCGGGTGTAGCCCAGGCGAGTTTCTTTGGTTCCTTGCTGTTCATGTTGTCAGTTGATCTTGCGGACAATATTCACAGGAACCTCATACTTTTTGCAGATGATGCAGGTATCTACAACGAAGTACTGTGCGAACGAAGCTGAACAAATATTCAGTAAGACCTTGATAAGACTTCAACGTGGTACAATGACAGGCGGCTTGCTTTGAATGCTCAAAAATGTAAAATTGTGGGCTTTACATAGCGAAAAACCAGAGGATCCTGTGAATACAACATTAGAGAGTCGCAGTTGGGATCTTCAAACTCATACAAATACCTGTGTGTGACACTTAGTACGGACATGAAGTGGAACGTTTACACAGGCTCAGTCTTCGGTTTATCGGTAAGATACTAGTGAAATGCAATCATTCTACAAAGGAAATTGCTTACAAATCACTCGTGCGACACATCCCAGATTATTGCTCAAGTGTATGAGTCCGTACCAGGTAAGACTAGCAGAGGATCTTGGGATAGCGTACGTATACAGAGAAGGGCAGCATGAATGGTCACAGGTTTGTTTGACCACGAGAGAATGTCACTGAGATGATGAAAGAACTGTCCACATCTACATCTACATCTACATGACTACTCTGCAATTCACATTTAAGTGCTTGGCAGAGGGTTCGTCGAACCACACTCATACTATCTCTCTACCATCCATTCCCGAACAGCGCGCGGGAAAAACGAACACCTAAACCTTTCTGTTCGAGCTCTGATTTCTCTTATTTTATTTTGATGATCATTCCTCCCTATGTAGGTTGGGCTCAACAAAATATTTTAGCATTCGGAAGAGAAAGTTGGTGACTGAAATTTCGTAAATAGATCTCGCCTCGACGAAAAACGTCTTTGCTGTAATTACTTCCATCCCAATTCGCGTATCATATCTGCCACACTCTCTCCCCTACTACGTGATAATACAAAACGAGCTGCCCTTTTTTGCACCCTTTCGATGTCCTCCGTCAATCCCACCTGGTAAGGATCCCACACCTCGCAGCAATATTCTAACAGAGGACGAACAAGTGTAGTGTAAGCTGTCTCTTTAGCGGACTTGTTGCATCTTCTAAGTGTCCTGCCAATGAAACGCAACCTTTGGCTCACCTTCCCCACAGTATTATCTATGTGGTCTTTCCAACTGAAGTTGTTCGTAATTTTAACACCCAGGTACTTAGTTGAATTGACAGCCTTGAGAATTGTACTATTTATCGAGTAATCGAATTCCAACGGATTTCTTTTGGAACTCATGTGGATCACTTAACACTTTTCGTTATTTAGCGTCAGCTACCACATGCCACACCGTACAGCAATCTTTTCTAAATCGCTTTGCAACTGATACTGGTCTTCGGATGACCTTACTAGACGGTAAGTTACAGCATCGTCTACGAACAACCTAAGAGAACTGCTCAGATTGTCACCCAGGTCATTTATATAGATCAGGAACAGCAGAGGTCCCAGAACGCTTCCCTGGGGAACACCTGATATCACTTCAGTTTTACTCGATGATTTGCCGTCTATTACTACGAACTGCAACCTTCCTGACAGGAAATCACGAATCCAGTCGCACAACTGAGACGATACCCCATAGGCCCGCAGCTTGATTAGAAGTCGCTTGTGAGGAAAGTTATCAAAAGCTTTCCGGAAATCTACAAATACGGAATCAACTTGAGATCCCCTGTCGATAGCGGCCATTACTTCGTGCGAATAAAGAGCTGCGTTGCACAAGAACGATGTTTTCTGAGACCATGCTGATTACGTATCAATAGATCGTTCCCTTCGAGGTGATTCATAATATTTGAATACAGTATATGCTCCAAAAACCTACTGCAAACCGACGTCAATGATATAGCTCTGTAGTTACTACCCTCCTTAAACACTGGTGCGACCTGCGAAATTTTCCAATCTGTAGGTACAGATCTATCGGTGAGCGAGCGGTTGTATATGAGTGCTAAGTAGGGAGCTGTCTGACAGATCCTGAAGGTAGACAGAAACTATCCGGAGCAACCGTGTATGTTTTTGATAAAAAGAAAGAAATGACCCGTCCGAACAGGCCTTGAAGTCCCATCGGTACCGACCAGCCACCGTGTCATCCTCAGCCCTTATATTACGCCAGGTGTAGATACGGAGGGGCACATCGTCAGCACACCACTCTCCTGGCCGTTGTCAGTTTTCGTGATCGGGGTCGCTACTTCTCAATCAAGTAGCTCCTCAATAGGTCTCACAAGGGCTTAGTGCACCCTGCTTACGAACAGTACTCGACAGACCCGGATGATGACTCATCCAATTGGTAGCCTAGTCCGACAGCGTTTAACTTCAGTGATCGGATGGTAACCAGCGTTAACCATTGCGTCAAGAACGTTGGCATAATTTTTTAATACCTTAAAGTTTTTCTATAGGAAAAGCAATTTTTCCCATTCATCTAGTTTCTGGATAGTCAAGAGAAAAGTAATATTTTTATTAAAACGCTGTACTACTCACCGTTAAAATTCAGTGCCTTGTCACTATAATAAACAGCCTCATTTCCGTCTCGCAACGTATTCGTTTCTTCAGAGGCAGTTACCTTGAAAGTTATCTGTAAGTGGGAATACTGTACGCTGGAAACGTGTTTAACTTAATTTCTTGCTAAAAATCTGAAAACTGCTTGACTTCTAAACTTCGGATTATATATTCAGATCTAGAATGGCTGCAGCTACCCCACTTTTAAAAGTGAAATTGTTTACGCAAATTATACACAATGTGATCAAAAGTATCCGAACACCCCAAAAACATACGTTTTTCATGTAAGTGCATTGTGCTACCATCTACTGCAAGGTAATCCGTATCAGCGACCTCAGTAGTCATTAGACATCGTGAGAGAGCAGAATGGAGCGCTCGGCAGAACTCACGGACTTCGACCGTGGTCAGATGACTGGGTGTCACTCGTGTCATACGTCTGTACGCGAGATTTTCACGTTCCTAAAAACATCCCTAGGTCCACTGTTTCCGGTGTGATAGTGAAGTGGAAACGTGAAAAGAGACGTGCAGCACAAAAGCGTACAGGTCGACCTCGTCTGTTGACTGACAGAGACCGCCGACAGTTGAAGACGGTCATAATGTGTAATAGGCAGACATCTATCTACACCATCACACAGGAATTTAAAACTGCATCAGGATCCACTGAAGCTCCTATGACTGGTAGGTGAGGAATTTTGGATTTCGTGGTCGAGCGGCTGCTCACAAACCACACATCACGCCGGTAAATGCAAAACGACGCCTCCCTTGCTGTAAGGAACGTAAACATTGGGCGATTGAACAGTGGAAAAACGTTGTGTGGAGTGACGAATCACGGTACACAATGTGGCGATCCGATGAAAGGATGTGGGTATGGCGAATTCGCGGTGAACGTCATCTGCCGGCATGTGTAGTGCAAACAGTAAAATTCGAAGGCGGTGGTGTTACGGTGTGGTCGTTTTTTCATGGAGGGGGCTTGCACCCGTTGTTATTTTGCGTGGCACTATCAGAGCACAGGCCTACATCGATGTTTTAAGCACCTTCTTGGTTCCCACTGTTGAAGACCAATACAGGGATGGTGATTGCATCTTTCAACACGATCGAGCACCTGTTCATAATGCACGGCCTGTGGTGGACTGCTTACATGACAATAACATCCTTGTAATGGGCTGGCCTGCACAGAGTCACGACCTGAATCCTACAGAACACCTTTGGGATGTTTTGGAACGCCGACTTCGTGCCAGGCCTCACCGACCGACATTGATACCTCTCCTCAGTGCAGCACTCCGTGAAGAATGGGCTGCCATTCCCCAAGAAACCTTTCAGCGCCTGATTGAACGTATGCCTGCGAGAGTGGAAGCTGTCATCAAGGCTCAGGGTGGGCCAACACCATACTGAATTCCAGCATTACCGATGGATGTCGCCACGAACTTGTAAGTCATTTTCAGCCAGGTGTCCGTATACGTCTGATCACATAGTGTAGTTCATGAATGAGATTTTAATTAAAGTCAAATGGACCTGACTGTCTGTAAATTAGCTTGGATGAAAGAACAGTTCACAAGAATATTCAGAATGACTAGCTTAAAGTAATTCAAATTTGCTCTTTTACAGAAACCCATCTGTTGAACTTACATGAAATTTCACTAACTGAAAACTGTTCACAGTATTCTGTCAAAATGTTCATTTAGGCCGTCCAGCAAGTTCTTACCTTTCAAAGGATAACTTAAATTCTGCTCTTATTGCACTGCAAATGATGATCTGAAATACATCGTTGCATTGGTGTTTGTCTTCTTAGTGATTTTTGTGTTTAAGGTACTGTTTTAGAAATTTATTGTGGTCCTCTTTTTCGTAATTATTAATTATTGATCACGCAAAAGAACAAGACGTGACAATGAAAAATCTATTAAGTACTTTTCTTTGAACAGTGAGGATACGCTTTGTAAACTGTGTGCTAATGACAAAAAAGTACCTCAAATTTCTTTTAAAGAGACAAAAGTGAACTCCAACTAATACGAAGAAACAGCATTCTCTTTCCACATTGTCATGCCCGATAATGTCTGCTTCTCCAAAATATTTCTATTACAAAATTTGCTCTTCACTTTCCATTACAATATAATTTAACCACTCTCAATGGTGGAGGGCTAATCAGAACAATGTACACATGAAAAAGTTCCCTCTGATTACCAGCTCATGGATATCACTGGAGACAATGAAATCGTTGCATATGAGCAATTACTCGTGCTTGCCCCTAAAAACTCAGAATAATTTGTCTTTTTCTGAAGTGCTGTCTCTTAATAAGATCATCTTAAAAGTCATCCCACATCCTCTGGTTACACGTAATCGAACAACTCAAATATAAATCTCTGTGCGGCACATCTGCTAGACAAGCTGTTCACTCCACCATCATAAAAAACCCTATCTCCACGACTCCACAACTCAAATATAAATCTCTGTGCGGCACATCTGCTATACAAGCTGTTCACTCCACCATCATAAAAAACCCTATCTCCACGACTCCACAATACAACTATTACTACTGCTACTATGCAAAGCTGCGACTTGACTTGTACCTACTAGCTTCCCCGGGCTTTTCTGAATAATGCGACCTCTGTAACCCAGAGATAGTGTGTCACTTACGTTTTCAGCACCAAAGATATTTAAAGTGGCAATATTCTCAATAAACAGACAATTTTCGTTACAACTGCATTGAGAGATCCGGCAAGAGGTAATACATCAAAATAACTGTAATTTACTGTTATTTGAAAATGACTCTGAGCACTATGCGACTTAACTTCTGAGGTCATCAGTCGCCTAGAACTTAGAACTAATTAAACCTAACTAACCTAAGGACATCACACACATTCATGCCCGAGGCAGGATTCGAACCTGCGACCGTAGCGGTCACGCGGTTCCAGACTGAAGCACCTAGAACTGCACGGCCACACCGGCCGGCTACTGTTATTTCATTTAAGGTATAAACGTTTCAACCCTTTACGCTGCACTCACGACTCATTACTAGTTTTGTACCGGCAGGATGCAAGTCGTGGTTGATACTTACTCGTTCATTCGGTAACAAACAGGTCTTGGCACTGCCAATTGAAGAGTCGTTCCACTGCTCGTGCTGTTTCACTGTTCCAGTGCAGGTGTACGAACATCCCGCGACCGCCCAAGTTCATCATCTCTCTGATAGGATTCACGCTTACATGAATGCCGAAAAATTGATTCGAAGGTGTTGTGGGTTGGGTGCAGCTGGTGGAGGTGGGATAAATGGCTCGGTAAATCCTTGCCGCATCTCGATCTTTCCACGGACCTTCTGTATCTGCTGTTTAATTGGGTAGCTATATTTACACTGTCTAGACTTTCCAGATTCAAAATGTTATTTACATGGTCCGAAGAAAGTTCGTGTTTCCTAATTTTGTCATGGACGAGTTGAATGTCACAGATTCCCTGTTTAATTCACGAATGCTCCCCTCCAAATAATGAACAAGGCACACGAGACATGGCATTTTTTTCAAATCACAGCCACACAGCCATTTATGCTTGCTGTACAGCCGGATTTACATTTTCTATTGAATTAACGACTGTTTGTTTTAACAGTCTGCGAAACTGTTTAAGTGTGAGTCGGCCTATCTAGCCTCATGACCTCTAATTTTCTTCAAACTTGCATAAATTGAATGATTCCGTGAACAAGGAATTACCTCATTCTTCATTTCACATATTCACTTGTTACTTGAGCCTCACAATTCACTATAGCACACACTAAATCGAAAGACACAATGAACGGCTACACTTTAAGTGATGGGGAGGTGCGAGAATCATGCTTTATTCAACGATCTCACAGTTGCGGTTCTCTTCGGAAGAGTTCGGGCCCTGTTTCTGCGACTGGCAGGGTGGATCAGGTGAGATGTTTATACACACACAAGGCTTGTATACGAGTACAGTGTTGCCGAGCATTGCATCCATAACCTTCATCCTCCCTCCCTCGTCCCTCCTCCTGCTGAGACATTAGCAATTGCAGTTCGATCCCAAGTCGTCGTCTCACATTTCCTCCCGACTCGACTGCGTTCGGCGCTTAGAGGCAGCGATCATTTCAAAAGAAATAAATAGCGCACTACTTCTCAACTTGTATAGAGAGTTCAAAAAGTAAACATAGAAACTAAACTAAAGTCCGCTTGAACAGGCCTTGAAGGCCCGAAGGTACCAACCGGCCGCAGCGGCATCCTCAGACCACAGTTGTCACTGGACGCGGATGTGGAGGGGCATGTGGTCAGCACACCGCTCTCCAGGTCGTATATGAGTTTACGATACCGGAGCCACTACTTTTCGATCAAGCAGCTCCTCACTTTGCCTCACAAGCGCTGAGTGCACCCCGCTTGCCAACAGCGCTCTGCGGAAAGGATAGTCACCCATGCTAGCCCATCCCGAAAGCGCTTAACTTCGGTGATCTGACGGGATACGGTGTTACCACTGCGGCAAGCCCGTTGGCAACAAGTAAACATTGTCGTGATGGCTTTTTCAGTAGGTTGTCTGTGAAAAGCGTCAGTAGTGTTTTAGCATAACCGATGCTTTCTGAATCGAATCCAAACTCATTGACGTGGAGGAAGCCATTCTGTTCGAGATAGATACCTCCTTATGTTTGAAATGAGAATATGTTCTAGGATTCGACAACATTCGGACATCATTGACACTGGACGGTAATTCTGAGAATGACTTCTGCTGCCTTTCTCATAGACGCTGTGATCTGTGGTTTGTGCCAATCACAGCGCACTACATAATGGTTCAAATACGGGGTAACACAGTATCAAATTCTTTATTCAGTCTGATATGTATTCCATCAGGCCCGGGAGCCTCGTTCACTTTTAGCGATTTCAGATGTTTACCTACGTCAGTTACATTGGCGTCTATATCACTCATCACTGCAGTGATGCAAAACAGTGTCACATTTAGGACCTATCGACCCCTATACTGAATTTGCAATGTGGGCCATCTCAGCGAAAATTTGATATATGTAACATTCGAAAATAGCACTTCAGAGCAAAGCCTGGGTGCAGAATTTAAGGATTATTATGTAAGAGCATAAACTTTTACCACACAATTGTGTGACTTAATAAATTCATGAGATTAAAAAATTGAGCAAAATTGATTCATTTAGGTATTAACCACGATTTAGTAACATCACCATATTTTTAACTAAATATTTCAATTCTGAAAAAGACGTATTACAATCCTAATCAATGGAGAGCAGTGTAATTATTAAGACGTCGTTATACCACAAAAATAGATTAACTAAGACATATTGTACGTTTGCTGCAATATCTCGCTGAGGAATAATGTTATCAGAAAATGGATTCCCGCAGCTTCAAGAGCTCTTGCATCCACATCTATGGACAGGAAGTAATAAGCTTTATGGGTGCTGGTTTGGATGAAATGAGGTAATGGGAAATACTGGGTGTCCGCTAAATCTACGTCTCTTTAAACTACCACAAATCCTTTAACCATTCTTCTAAGAGTCTTAGTGACTTTTCCAACTGAACTGTCACGCGTTTGACCAATTGCCAGTAAGAATTTGACATGAGACGGGGTTTGGGAAGTGAATAATAACAAAGGGATCTGATTGTGACCAGCTAGCACGTGCACCTAATATTACTCAAAGTATGTCAGGCTTCTCTCAACGTGCACAGTATTATGTTACGTCTCACATCTTATAAAAATGGTTCAAATGGCTCTGAGCACTATGGGACTTAAATCGGAGGTCATCAGACCCCTAGACTTAGAACTACTTGATCCTAACTAACCTAAGGACATCACACACATCCATGCCCGAGGCAGGATTCGAACCTGCGACCGTAGCAGCAACGCGGTTCCGAACTGAAGTGCCTAGAACCACTCTGCCACAACGGTCGGCCGCTTCTTATAGTCCGGAGTATATTACGTATCACTGTTGATGATACGTGTTAAGGAAAACAAAGATTAGGTGAAATAATTTTTTGTTATGTCCTCATACATATGATAAGACGTGATGCATAAAATAATTCTACCTCGTAGACGAAGTCGAATAATAATTAAATTTCCACAGGAAAATAAATAGTTTCCCCGAAGCTTTATGTAGTGTCATTCAATGTTGTCATAAAACCTCAATTTCTGTATAGACCAAGAGTAATGCACTCCGATAGAATGGCATGACAACGTTAACTGTCCATGGTCAGGTCCCCATCAGCAGTCCACTGAAAAATGCCATGAATAATCCCAACCAAAATATTCCAAAAAGAAAAAACCGTCTCTGTTGCAAAAGGTCTTATTGCTAATGATGCTTTCGTGCGGTTGTCGCGTCTTCATATTTATTTTGCTAGTAATAACAAAAACGTTTTTGGTACATAAAAATACGCAGACCTACGTGGCAACGACAATGACAGTGAATAAGCTAATTATCAAATATAAAAAAAATACTGTACTTGCCTTAAAACAGCAGAAGCCGCATTAGTCAAAGAATGGAAAGCCTCAATAACATAGGTTAAAGCTAAAACGCAATCGTCAGCTCTGGACCAGAAGGACGGTCGAAAATGGCAAGATGAGTAAACTTACACTAAAAACATTAAAAAATGTTCTTATTGACATCGGAATCAATATAAAATCAGCGTGAGTCAAAAAATAATAAGAAAACGAAAGTAAACAATGAAAAAACTGGAATGGAAAGTGATGTAGACACAGGAAGTCGATCATAAACATGTAATACGACATATGAACAGTAAATGCAGCGATTTCGCGTAAACACCAGAATGAGTGTATCGCAAGATAAGCTAAGAGGGACTAGCGATGTCTAAGAAAGCGCCGAGTGGCGATGCTGGGAGTAGAGCAAGTGCGTACACATACCAGTAGAAGGGAAACGGTTGAAATACACCCATTGAGGTTTGTAAAATACGTTATTAACAAAATAAATGTAATTCCTTCTGAAAACAAGAACGATTTTGGTTAGTTACAAAAAAACATTATTAAAGAAAATGGTTCAAATGGTTCTGAGCACTATGCGACTTAATTTCTGAGGTCATCTGTCCCCTAGAACTTAGAACTAATTAAACCTAACTAACCTAAGGACATCACACACATCCATGCCCGAGGCATGATTCGAACCTGCGACCGTAGAGGTCGCGCGGTTCCAGACTGTAGCGCCTAGAACCGCTCGGCCACCCCGGCCGGCTGCTAGAGTACAGTGCGGTCTTGCATTGTCATCGAATTGGACGAATTGTCAGCGACAATTCATCTGTAGGGCCTTACAGTCGTTTGTAGGAATGGTAATTAGAGGGGCCCGCCATCCCATTATTATTGCCTCCCAGAACATCACAGTTCCATCTGTAAACGGATGGCTTTCCGGAACGTAGCGGCGTTCCTGGTGTTTGGTCTGAGATACGAATCCCTGTTGCCCGGGAGAAGTCATTTCCAACATTTCTGGCAGTTGACGTTGGATGCTTGCGAGCCGACTGTTGAAGGAAACGATCCTGCATTGGTGCTATCGTACAAGGACGACCACTTAGAGGCCTGTCGTCTTTATTTCACGTCTCTGTGTGCTTTATCCACACCTTAGACACATTACTTTGAGTGACATGTAACCGACTGGCAACATATTGCTGTGTATGACCTGCAGAAAGTAAAGCCACCATCCTCGCTCTGTCAAAGTGTTGTATGCCTCTACATGGCATGTTGCTGCAGTGCTGAATATAAACTGAGTGGCGTTGTTGATAATGGGTTGTTCGCGGTGTACCTCTACGGCAGCGATATGTTTACATGACTGGCAAACGGCCACAGAGCATGCCAGTAGTAAACACCCTCCACCACATGGTCTCCAAGTGGATAATGCTTGAAGTACATAGATCACTGTAATCTCTGAAAGGCCTATCGTAGACAATATTTTACAATAGTATTCCAAACTTTTGTCGAGTAGCGTAGACAGAAATAAAAAATAATAAAGAATACACAGGTTCAATTTTACATAGCCAATGGTAATAAATAGGTAAAATTAAAACTCAATAATACTGAGAGAGAAGGAGAAATGTACAGTCGTGGACAAAACGAGCGAGACCCCTCGCCTTTTCGTTATGCTGATCCGCACAGATTTTAAGTCTGCTACACAGCGTAACAGGCAAGGCGACGAAGTGCTACCAACATACTACGGACAGGCGTGAAATTGAAAAACTACCCGAACTTTGGCAGACTGTTTTCAATCATTTATCAGACTATATTAATGCTGATTAGTGTGTTAAAAAAATGGTTCAAATGGCTCTGAGCACTATGGGACTCAACTGCTGAGGTCATTAGTCCCCTAGAACTTAGAACTAGTTAAACCTAACTAACCTAAGGACATCACAAACATCCATGCCCGAGGCAGGATTCGAACCTGCGACCGTAGCGGTCTTGCGGCTCCAGAGTGTGTTAAACACAACATGTAAATATAAGATATAAATGAAAGAAGAAACGCTAATTAGTATGAACTGTACTAATAAAAATGAATTTCAGCTTACCGAGATAAGATAACTGTTTTAGTAAGACCAAGTACCCCAGATCGAATTAGCAAAATATTAAGCGCATTCGGCTGCGAAACGGTCTGTGTCAACGTTCAGACCAGTCATACTGGATTACCGTAGCTGACCTACCATGAAAGTGTGCAAATTGAGCAGTGCGTGAAGAATCATAACGAAATTTAGTTAAAAATCGCTCAGTGTCACACTTAAGTCAATTCAATGATTGACAGAAGCGGAAAAAGTAGGCATAACAAGTATGAAATTCTACAAGGCGCTGGTACAGAATAAAGGTAGCAATAAAAGGTATTGAGGGCGCGAGGATTTCTTAAAATTGCTTTACTGATAGTCCATCTGCCTCCATTTAGATTAGAACCGAAAACGAACCAGACCTCCCTTGCAGTAGCAAACACCTTTCACTACGCTAGCAGGCAACCCAGGCAAACACCCCTCTATTATTACCCCAGACATGAATAAGCCGGCAATTTCGCAATGAAAATGGCAAAATGATCTGCAGTTCCTGTTGCACAGAGCTTTCTGGACTCAAAAACATGAATTTTCTACCTTTATGTCACCGTTTATGTGGCAATCATTCGGGATGTTTATCGAAATAACAAAATACTGTTATTAGCGAGTAAATTGAGTAGGATAATTCTGCACCACCCCAGGAAATAAATGATGATATAGCTGCCAAACGTATTCTACATTGTTTCGAATTCTCCATTAGACTCACCACTGCCAGAAAACGTTGATTAGCCGAAGTGTTTCTTAAGCTCGGAATGCTCGCACTTCTAAAACGCGGTAGCATTAATACTGGGATCTGAATTACCATGTGTATAGGCAAATTGATTTTATTTGGAGTCGTGTAAACGTGATCTGGATCGAATGCGTAGCTACGATTAATATGCTGATGTATCGACTACAACTAGAACATTTCGAATAAAGAGTAGGGGTAACTATTTATGCGGCCCCCATCTTCAGTAACTATCGTAGCTATCTTCATTGTTAGGATTTCGTCACCTACATCGGTAAAAATTGAACCATGCTAGTCTCACTTTCTTGACCGTGTATCTGTCTACCCAACCCTTAAAACCCATTTACCTCGAATACGGGTAGACATAATGAGCGGAAATGTATCGCACTTCCTGCGGTATACGGCCCCTTGGTGGTGTAAAAAAGTGAGCTTCTATGTCAGTCCAATCTAAAGATACGGCCGTTTATGTATACAAAATTTACGCGAAAAGTCAAAAAATGGCTCTAAGAACTATGAGACCAAACTGCTTAGGTCATCAGTCCCCTAGACGTAGAACTACATAAACCTACCTAACCTAAGGACATCATACACATCCATGCCCGAGGTAGGATTCCAACCTGCGACGGAAGAAGAGGCGCGATTCGTGACTGAAGCGCCTAGAACTATTCGGCCATCGTACACGGCGAAACCCTTTTCACCTCACGTATAATGATAATATATACTGCCTAGTGAGAATAAACAGTATCCGCCAGCAACTCAGATCGTTTGACCACGGAACCTTTACGGAGCTTCACTACTGGCCATTAAAATTGCTACACCACGAAGATGACGTGCTACAGACGCGAAATTTAACCGACAGAAAGAAGATTCTGTGATACGCAAGTGATTAGCTTTTCAGAGAATTCACACAAGGTTGGTGCCGGTGGCGACACCTACAACGTGCTGACATGAGGAAAGTTTCCAACCGATTTCTCATACACAAACAGCAGTTGCCCGGCGTTGCCTGGTGAAACGTTGTTGTAATTCCTCGTGTAAGGAGGAGAAATCCGTACCATCAAGTTTCCGACTTCGACAAATGTCGGATTGTAGCCTATCGCGATTGCGGTTTATCGTATCGCGACATTGCTGCTCGCGTTGGTGGAGATCCAATGACTGTTAGCAGAATATGGAGTCGGTGGCTTCAGGAAGGTAATACAGAACGCCGTCCTGCATCCCAACGGCCTCGTATCACTACCAGTCGAGATGAGAGGCATCTTATCCACATGGCTGTAACGGATCGTGCAGCCACGTCTCGATCCCTGAGTCAACAGATGGGGATGTTTGCAAGACAACAACCATTTGCACGAACAGTTCGAGGACGTTCGCAACAGCATGGACTATCAGCTCGGAGACCATGGCTGCGGTTACCCTTGACGCTGCCTGACAGACAGGAACGCCTGCGATGTTGTACTCAACGACGAACCTGGGTGCACGAATGGCAAAACGTCGTTTTTCCGGATGAATCCAAGTTCTCTTTACAACATTATGATGGTCGTATCCGTGTTTGGCGACATCGCAGTGAACGCACATTGGAAGCGTGTATTCGTCACCGCCATACTGGTGTATCACCCGGCGTGACGGTATGGGGGTGCCATTGGTTAAACGTCTCGGTCACCTCTTGTTCGCATTGACGGCGCTTTGAACAATGGATATTACATTTCAGATGTGTTACGACCCGTGGCTCTACCCTTCATTCGATCCCTGCGAAACCCTACATTTCAGCAGGATAATGCACGAACGCATATTGCAGGTCCTGGCCGGGCCTTTTCTGGATACAGAAAATGTTCGACTGCTGCCCTGGCCAGCACATTCTCCAGATCTCTCACCAATTGAAAACGTCTGGTCAATGGTGGCCGAGCAACTGGCTCGTCACAATACGCTAGTCACTACTCTTGATGAACTGTGGTATCGTGTTGAAGCTGCATGGGCAGCTGTATCTGTACACGCCATCCAAGCTCTGTTTGACTCAATGCCCAGGCGTATCAAGGCCGTTATTGCGGCCAGAGGTGGTTTTTCTGGGTACTGATTTCTCAGGATCTATGCACCCAAATTGCGTGAAAATGTAATCACATGTCAGTTCTAGTATAATATATTTGTCCAATGAATACCCGTTTAGCATCTGCATTTCTTCTTGGTGTATCAATTTTAATGCCTAGTAGTGTACATTCTAATTTTGTTCTAAGTCGTCTGCAACATCCACTTATAAACACCCTAGGAACGTCGTATGCGATATCCTCTTCTGAAGACGCTGGCAGATATTGCAGTACCATAACAAGTAGTAAAGAATTTATTGTTAATGGTCCATGCATGACACTTTATTTCAGTATCAATTTAACGCACCTAGGTGTTTGTCTATGGCTGAAAATAATGAACAAAAAATAAATAAACAGCAAACAACTTAGATGTTCAAGTCAGATGTAACTCACATGTCGGAATTACAACATAATTTCGTTGTTACATCTGCATGATTACATCTACTGGATTTCTTTGCAATCCAGACTTACGTGCCTGGGAGAGGGTTCATCAAACCACCTTCGGACTATTTCTATACCGTCCCACTCTTTAACAGCGTGCGCGAAAAAGGACCACTTAAAGCTTTTCTTAAGAGCCCTGAATTACATTATTAGTGTGGTTATTTCTTCCTGTGTAAGTTTCCGAGGAAATAATGTTTTGGCATCCAGAACAGATGTTGGTGATTGAAATTTCGTGAAAAGATCTTGCGGGAATGAAAAACTCTTTTGTTTTTATGAATGTCACCCCAATTCGCTTATCAAATCTGGGACTCACTCTCACCTATTTCGTGACATTACAAATCGTGCTACCTTGGACGTTTCGGGCGTGCACCGTCAATCACGTCTGACAAGGATCCCATACCGCGCAGGAATGCTGTGGCAGTGGACAGACAAACGTAGTGTAGGCAGTGTTTTCAGTAGACTTGTTGCGTGTACTTAGTGTGCGGCCAATAAAACGCAGTCTTTCGTTTGCCTTCCCCACAAAAGTATGTTTGCGATCGATCCAGTTGTAAGTTTTACTGGATACTGAGATGAATTGACAGTATTTCGACTTGTGTTTTTTCATGTAACCGAAAGTTAATTATTGTTACGGGACGCAGCTTTCGTGTTTAATGTATTCCTCATTCAACAGAGTACACTCCTCGTACACCACACGTAACTGTTTCGAAGTATTAAATTGTTACTGATGTTACCAAGTTGCAGTAGTCAGCTAAACTTGTTTTGAAACAAAGCAAAATATTATAGCGAAATATAGCAACTAAGAAGCGGACTATCCAAATAAACAAACATTTCCGGTTCAAGTCGTTGCAGTGGGACTACTACACAGTAATGTAAATTAGAAGCAAAGTCCATTAGTAGATGGTTCAAATGGCTCTGAGCTCTATGGGAGTTAACATCTGAGGTCATCAGCCCCCTAGAACTTAGAACTACTTAAACCGAACGACATCACACACATCCATACCCGAGGCAGGATTGGAACCTGCGACCGTAGCAGTCGCGCGGTTCCGGACTGAAGCGCCTAGAACCGCTCGGTCACCGCGGCCGGCTCCATTAGTAGATCGTTATCAGGAAAACCAGCCCTCATAATGCAAACTGCCACTACAAGAACGAAAGTTTCCAGACATGTCAATGAGTATTCGAGGAAAGTGGACGCATTCTGTCTACTGAATCGCAACGAGGGGACGCGCCAGGTGTAATACCCCGATCTTGCTGAAACTTCGCTAAAACAAGGGAACACGTGTCTCGGCTTATCTGCATACACTCAACCGCTTCTGAGAAAACGACGATAGACGATTTCAAGCGCTGTTGCTATATTGTAGAAACCTTTTAGCGTGTAGGGATTCAGTTGAAGCGGTAGTTCAGCGGCTACCGTCACGACTTCAGAACTCTGTGCTGCGATTTCGAAACCCAGTTGTTCCCCTTTTTTTCCCCTCACTCTCTGAATTATCTACGAATGTTTATTCCTATTTATGTTGAAACAATGTTGTCGTTATTCGTCAATTAATTTACTGTGTAATGATTAATTTACTGTGTAATGAAAGAAGTTCAAAAAAATAAACGAATGAGGAAATGATGTGAAATATTTATGAATGTCCTTGGAACATTACAGCAACATAAATTGGAAAAAACATTCGTAGATAATTCTGATAGAGAGGGAGGAAAAAATAATAATAAAAGAAACCACTATGGACTCGAACTCGGGAATCAAAGTTAAGAAGGAACAACGATAGCCACTGAGCCACCGCTTCAGTTGCATTCCCGGGCGCAAAAGGTATCTACACTATAGTACCAGCGCGTTGATAACTTTGACCGTCGTTTTCTCGGAAACGGTCGAGTGTCAGTGAGAACCACCCATTTGTCAACGCACGACAGATTCAGCAGACTTTGAGTCTCAATGTTAGCAGTAAGAACGTCACTCGTCGTCTAAGGGAAGGTGGACTGAGAGCAAGAAGCGCTGCTGTGAAAGAGACATTGACTGTTTCCCACAGAGTAGGCCGCCTTGCTTTTGCTGCTGAAAATGTCGACAAACCTCTCCAGATTTGGAGGCTTGTGATTTTCACGGACGAAAAAGTTTTCTCTACGGCATCAACCGGAAAAGTACTTGTTTACCGCCAAAAGATGCTAGGTATAACCCAAAATATATTTACAGCTGCCGAAGGAGTGGCAGGGAGTCGGTAACGGTATGGGCATGGAAATCGGCCGAAGGGTGTGGGCTCCTGTGGAAGTGGAAGGAAGACTCAATGCGCGCCATTACATATCAATTCTGGAGAACGTGATGTTGCCTTCTGTGACAGCAAGATTTCGCGATGGGCAGATAATGTTGCAACAAGATCGCTCGCCTATTCATATGGCACGTGTGGTTAAGAGGTGGTTCGACGACCATAGTAATATTACTGTAATGGAATGGCCACCTAAAGGAGCTGAAATGAATCCCATTGAGAATATTTGGGCAGAAATGATCAGAGTAATATGGTAAAAGAGACAGTCACCGTCGACTCGCCGACAGCTTTCTGATGTGATTCATGATGCTTGTAATGAGTTACTTGAATTTCCCAGTTATATGGCTAGAGTTGTGGGCTCAATGCCCAACAGACTTCGAGCCGTTGTGGAAGCCGAAGAAGGCTATACGCGATACTAAGCAACATCAGCAGGGGTGTTTTTTTTTTTCAGCCCTTAACCAATCAGCTGCTTCAGATGTTTCAAGTTACTTTTTTTACAGACGTTTATTTTATATAATTTTAAGGAAACGCAGTAAGTGGAATCTGTACAAACAAATTAAATCACAAAAAGATATGTCATATTTAATTTCCTAAGAGAAGAAATACTCACATTATATATTCATGCAGTCTCTAAAAAATACATGACACACGTGTATATGCAAGAAGGGTAAAAAGCAACTCAGCACAAATGAAAAACATTGAGGAGAAGCTCGCCGCTGAAGGCGTAATTGGAGAGTGAAGGTTGGGCTAGAAGGGGACGAAAGGAGGCCCGACAAAGAAGAGAAAAATCAAATACCCGATAGACTTCGAGTCGTTGTCGCAGCTGTTGGTATATGCGATACGGAGCAGCAGTAGAAGAACAATTTTATTTACTGATTTTTGAGGCGTTATTTTGTGACGGCTAAACAGTGATGTTTTATGAGACCCACTATTTGTCCACATGTAGCTAAACATCAGAGGTGTAAAAAATGTTGGGAGCTGCCGAAGTTCTCTGGAACAGTAACGTGTTTTAGACAAGAAGATGATTTTTAGTTCATTTCATTTTAGCTATTCACATCAAAATTTATGTAGCAGCGCAGAATATTAATACACAGTATATAGATCAGGAACCTAATCCCACTGCCTTTAATTTTATTCTCACGGATGACATTGAGACAGTAAATAACAAGAGGAATAACAAAACTCTCAGAATCAATATAGAGAATTCAAGTGTCCAGTGGATTGAAAAGTTTGCTATAACAGCGAATAATTGCTTTCACTGACTCCTTCATGCCTACGTTTTCTCAGTCAGACAATGTTTGAAATTAGGACTAGCAAGGTAAAACATTTTTCCACAAATTGTCAAATTGGAAGTCAAAGAGCAAGTTACATAAATTACGATGACAACAAGCGTTTTTCAAATAGACTGATCACTGTAGGTATCCAACGCTTTTATGGTGTGTTACATGCGCAATATGTAAACTGGCAACGCCATCAACACACACTACCACTAAGCTATGAAACAGCTGTAGCAAAACAGAGCATGATCATTGTCCATGTTATGGATAACACGACTAATTCGCAACATAAATTTCATTGTAAGCAGCAATTTCTGCTGGAACGTGCTTCCTGGACCAAATAACACATATTTCCCACATCTTCAGTGTGAATCATGTAGCAAATGTAATTTAAAGGACATAAAAATATCGAGTGGATTTATTGACATAATTATCAACCACTCAAGAACTTAAATCGATGGTCACATAGTTTTCAAACGTATTCTACGGTGTTGCCATTGTCCATTAGACTAGCAGCAGAAAGAAAACGTTCGCTCAGCTGATGTCTGAGATAGCTAGCACTGGCGAAGCTCGCGTTTCGAAGACGTCACAGCACCGTCTGCCACCACTTCGTGAGAAACCAAATACCTCAAGTGTAAGCCAATGTGCTGTATTCGCATATCTGTGACCATGACGTGGCGCTTAAGTGTCGTTACGGATAGTACGTATCTTCAGATTGAGAATCTAACATCATAAATAAAGACAAAGGGAAATGAATTAGGCGTCCGTCCTCTTCCGTAACATCAAATATATTTTAGTTATTCTATCTTAAATTATCTGAGCAGAAAATCATTCACCAAAAGCGAATAACTTTTTAGCAACATCAGATGATGTCAACAGCTTGCCGGCGCTGGTTATCCGTGCGTTCAACGGCGTCATATCGCGGACCGCGCGGCTGCATGCGCCCTCAGTTCGAAACCTTCCCCGGGCATGGATGTGTGTTAGGTTAGGTAGGTTTAACAAGTTCTAGGTCTAGGGGACTGATGACCTAAGCAGTTTGGTCGCATAGTTCTTAGAGCCATTTTTTGACTTTTCACGTAAATTTTGTATACATAAACGGCCGTATCTTTAGATTGCACTGACATAGAAGCTCACTTTTTTACACCACCAAGGGACCGTATACCGCAGGAAGTGCGATACATTTCCGCTTATTATGTCTACCCGTATTCGAGGTAAATGGGTTTTAAGGGTTGGGTAGACAAAAATACGGTCAAGAAATTGAGACTAGCATGGTTCAATTTTTACCGATTTTAGGTGACGAAATCCTAACAACGAAAATAGCTACGATAGTTACTGAAGATGGGGGCCGCATAAATAGTTACCCCTACTCTTTATTCGAAATGTTCTAGTTGCAGTCGATACATCAGCATATCAATCGTAGCTACGCATTCGATCCAGATCACGTTTACACGACTCCAAATAAAATCAATTTGCCTATACACATGGTAATTCAGATCCCAGTATTAATGCTACCGCGTTTTAGAAGTGCGAGCATTCCGAGCTTAAGAAACACTTCGGCTAATCAACGTTTTCTGGCAGTGGTGAGTTTAATGGAGAATTCGAAACATTGTAGAATACGTTTGAAAGCTATATCATCGTTTATTTCCTGGGGTGGTGCAGAATTATCCTAATAAATTTACTCGCTAATAACAGTATTTTGTTATTTCGATAAACATCCCGAATGATTGCCACATAAGCGGTTACTAAAGGTAGAAAATTCATGTTTTTCAGTCCAGAAAGCTCTATGCAACAGAAACTACAGATCATTTTGCCATTTTCATTGCGAAATTGCCGGCTTATTCATGTCTGGGGTAATAATAGAGGGGTGTTTGCCTGGGTTGCCTGCTAGCGTAGTGAAAGGTGTTTGCTATTGCAAGGGAGGTCTGGTTTGTTTTCGGTTCTAATCTAAATGGAGGCAGATAGACTATCAGTAAAGTAATTTTAAGAAATCCTCGCGCCCTCAATACCTTTTATTGCTACCTTTATTCTGTACCAGCGCCTTGTAGAATTTCATACTTGTTATGCCTACTTTTTCCGCTTCTGTCAATCATTGAATTGACTTAAGTGTGACACTGAGTGATTTTTAACTGAATTTCGTTATGATTCTTCACGCACTGCTCAATTTGCACACTTTCA
The DNA here is from genome assembly GCF_023898315.1 of Schistocerca nitens. Classification (NCBI taxonomy): domain Eukaryota; kingdom Metazoa; phylum Arthropoda; class Insecta; order Orthoptera; family Acrididae; genus Schistocerca; species Schistocerca nitens. The sequence continues at coordinate 857,955,935 of NC_064615.1, forward strand.
CGGTAGGTCAGCTACGGTAATCCAGTATGACTGGTCTGAACGTTGACACAGACCGTTTCGCAGCCGAATGCGCTTAATATTTTGCTAATTCGATCTGGGGTACTTGGTCTTACTAAAACAGTTATCTTATCTCGGTAAGCTGAAATTCATTTTTATTAGTACAGTTCATACTAATTAGCGTTTCTTCTTTCATTTATATCTTATATTTACATGTTGTGTTTAACACACTAATCAGCATTAATATAGTCTGATAAATGATTGAAAACAGTCTGCCAAAGTTCGGGTAGTTTTTCAATTTCACGCCTGTCCGTAGTATGTTGGTAGCACTTCGTCGCCTTGCCTGTTACGCTGTGTAGCAGACTTAAAAGCTGTGCGGATCAGCATAACGAAAATGCGAGGGGTCTCGCTCGTTTTGTCCACTGCTGCACATATGTGGGGTATATGAGCAGACAATAAAAATATTGTAAAGTAAGCCAAATTAAAAGTTCTTGGACAGGGCTAACAGTAGCATAAGAAAATTGTTGAATGATAAAGTCAAAATTCTAGAATCAACAGGGATGAGTGACAGGGAAGAAAGAGGGGAGGAGGAGGTATTGGGAGGCGGAGGGAAATAGGGAATGAAGGGAATCAAGGAATTGGGAATACGGAATGGGGAGGGGAGAAAGGTAAGGAAGAGGGGACGAAAAAACAAAACGGTAGAGAAAGATAAATAAGATAAAAACAAGAACATACACGAAACCACAGTGGTAACAGAAATAAGTTTACCCAAGAATTGGTAAGTTCTTCAAATGTGGACACAGCAGACGTCATAGTTTGAAAAATAATTGTATTTATTGTAATCTGATAGCCACTGAGACTTATTTTTTAGAATGCTTAAGGTATTCAGTTATCTTTAACTTTTCCAGGATGATTAGTTTTTTACGTTTAGGGATATAGTGTAAAATGTAGAGGGGATCAAGAGCTGGTTCACAATGGCCACTAGTTCTGAGGTGTTCTGCAAAAAGGATTTGTTTTCTATCATGCCCCATTTGGTAAGAAGGTGCTCTTGAATTCTTGTTCTGACAGTACGAATAGCTTGTCCTATATAGGGTACAGGTAAGTTCATACACACCTGATTCGGAGAAAAAGTCTTTAGTGTGTTGTTAATTATGGATGAATGGGTACTGAATCCTATCACAGGTGGAGGAAGAGACTCTAACATGATGCTCTTTGAGGAGATTGGCTAGTCTTTACGATATATCACCCAGAGAAGACAGAGTGTCATAGTTGAATTATAGAGGAGTGGAGTACCATTTCTGTTTCTTTTACGAGTATATGGGGATCCTCACCACACTACTGAAACAAAGACTTTTCTGTTTTAAAATTTTGTAGTGTATGTCCCGACACTGGCTTACACAGCATGTAACAAGTAAAGTGCAGATATTTTTATATGTCGTAACTTAATGTGTACACACACACACACACCAGTGTGTCTCTGTGTCGAACACTCGTCTCACAAACACGTCACAAACTCTATGACCTGATATTTTCTACATGCTCATACTTCACCACTAAGTGGATTACAGATTTGGATCCACGTTTCCACACTTCATCACCTGACCTGCTGTCCATGGAAAAATGAGCACTAATGTCTTACTGTTGACACCTATACTTGGAGTTACTAACCAACCTAAAACATATGACTTTTAATGGCTGTAATTATTTGTCTTCAAATGACATAAGTACTGATGCAATGTTGTTCACTGTACCGTCCTCACTCACCAATAGAAATACACTGAACAGCCAGAACATTACGACCATTGACCTACTATCGATACAAACCAGTCCAAGCGATAGCAACGTCACCTGGCAAGGAATGACTGCTAATCAGACACACACACACACACACACACACACACACACACACACACACACACACACACACACACACACACACACACACACGGTGTATGTAGTACCAGTGAGCATGCTGTCCATGTGTACAATGGGGCAGGTGCACGATCTATCTGAGTTTGACCGAAGGCACATTGTGATGGCCTGGAGGGCTGGCACAAGTATTTCAGAAACTGCATGACTTGTCAGGTGTTTGAGGAATGCTGTAGTGAGTGTCTTCAACACGTGGCGAAACTAAGGGAAAGCACGTTCTGTCGTTGTGAGATTGGGCGACCGCCTCTGATTACAGATGTCGGACATCTTAGGCTGGCTAGACTGGTAAAACAGGATAGGCAGCAAACTGTGGTGGAACTAACATCCGACTTTAATGCTGGACAGAGTACAAGTGTGTCTGAATACAAAATGCACTGAACACTCGTAAAAATGGGCATCTAGAGCCGACGGCCCACGCATGTGCCAATGTTAACACCACGACAGTGACAAGTACAACTGAAATGGGCATGTGACCATCGACACTGGATGTTCGCGCAGTGTCAGAGTATTGCATGCTCTGACGAATATAGATACCTTCTTTATTATGCCGATGGGAGCGCTCGAATCCGTCGTCTTCCAGGGGAACAGTTCCTTGACATATGTACTGTGGGACGGAGACAAGCTCATGGCGGCTTCATTATGCTCTGGGGAATGTTCATGTGGGAATCCATGGGTCCGGTGGAGCCTGTACAAGGCACCATGACGGCCAAGGAGTATCGTACACTGCTCGCAGAACATGTACACCCCTTCATGACGATTGTGTTTCCCGACAGCAGTGTCATTTTTCAACAGGATAATGCGCCATGTCAGAAGGCCAGGAGTGTGGTGCAGTGGTTTGAGGAACACAGTGGCGAGTTCCATTTGATGAGCTAGCCCTCCAACTCACCAGATCTGAACCCGATCGAAAACATCTGGGATGTGATGGAATATGGAGTCAGAGCTCATCGCCTCGTTCCTGGAACTGAAGGGAATTAGATGACGTGTGTGAAAATGTGGTGCCAGTTATCTCCAGCGACCTACCAAGACCTCATTGCCTCCATGCCATGATACGTCGCCACTGTTACCCGTGCCAAATGAGGACATACCCTATATCAGGCAGATGGTCACAATTTCGGGCTGATCAGTGTATGTGCACTTGTACGCATTACACCTTGTGTTGCGTCGGTCCACTTTGTGGTGTGTTGGTACGGTTACTTCCTCAGCATCAGTGTATCAGCGGGGACTGTTATTACGAACGGCACTGTTTTCCAGTGGCTGGCCTGGCGGCGGGCGGCGCCCTGTCCTTGTCGCTGTTGGTGGGGCGTCCCCCCTGGCTGATGAGCACGCTCGCCGCGCTATTCGTTGCCGCCGCGGCGGTGGCCGACGCTTCGCTGCACGTCGTCGCCGTGGAGATGTACCCCACTTACATCAGGTGAGGCTCACCTCCACCCCTCCGCCCTTTACAGCAATGACAGCGCGGTAGGCCTTCCCTTCCTGCTAAGTGTTACGTTTTTCCTCGTGTTCCCAAATCACTTTAGCGTAATGGCCACATCTATAGAGTGTCCGGGAAATGTTGCGACAATCTACGAAATGTCGTAGGGGATGTCTTGAGGAACAAGTGGAGTATAGGAACCCCTACCCGGAAACGTCGTTGTTATACGCGCCGGCGCCTGCCACTAGGCCACCGTTTCGGTAGCAAATGTGACTTTAATAAAATTTTCTCGGGCTTCCAGCCGCGTCAGGTGGTTAAAATCCCACGAGCTTTCGACCGAGCTCTCCCCGGTCATTGTCAAGTGGTAACACTGACTGCTGTGTCGCCATGGCCGCGTCGTTATATGGCCGCACTGCTGAATGTGACGTCACTGGTACTCTCTTCCTCGCCATATATGGCAATGTTTTCATCCCGTGTCCGTCTCGCCCGTTTTAACCTTTGCGATAGCCGGGTCCCAGGCTGTGCTGAGCTGCAAACCGTCGTCCTTGTTGATGGTGTTCCCAGAGGTTTTTATTTCACTAGCTTCTTTTATGACGCTATCCCAAAATCCCTTCGTCCTCATAACGACAGATGTTTCGTCGAATAGAATTCAGTGTCAAGTGGTAAGACTGCCTGCTATTGAAATAAAAACCTCTGAAAAACTAGCTGTATGTCTAGAAGCAATGTATTTCATGGGGCACAAATTGCTCAGACTATATTCACCCAGTAGTTGAGAATGGGAGCACTTAGTGAATTGCAACAAAATTTGCTAGTAGTTACAAACCTTTCGAAACATTTTTTCCCTGCAACTTCCACGAAATAATACTACATTATTCCTGTTTGTGCAGTAAAACGTAAACGTTAGGCATGACGTTTCAATTTGTTACTTCTTTACCACTTATTCTACTCGCAACATTTGCTGACAATACCCACATATACTACTGCATGTACAAGGGGATATAACTATTGTCATTTGAATTTATCTCATACAAGAAGGTCATGACATCATTCTTTTAAAAGTTGCAGAAATATTTCAAGAGCTATAAATTCGTCGCAATTGAGAGGTATGGTTATCGAAGTTAAATAATACCTCTGAGTTTAATACCGAATTATTAGCAACGACAGATTGTGATATTTTCCTTTTTACTAACATCGGGATCAAAAAAGAAAAGAAAACATCGATTTCTGCTCAAGGCAAAGTTACTAAGTAGCTTCGGCTTGTGCGGCTACATTTCAAATATACAGACTACCTACTGTAAAATTATCTACGCCGGGTAACACAGGAAGGTGTGGGACTTCGAAAGTAAATAACCTATGCGCAAGTTCTGTTGTAAGGTAGATACAAGCAATAGCTATTAAGAATGAAAATAAGTTAATGGCGTTACGCGAATCATGCTAGTACAGTTATAGTGGCCACATTTACCTTTAATATTTCGGAATAGTAAAGGATAGGAAATGACGTAAAGAATGTTGAAAGAACCTTATCAATCGTTATTATTTCGATTATAAACAATTACATTGGTCAGAAGAAAGGCAGCAATCGTAATAGTAATCGTAAAGACAAACAGAAGGGCATGGAATATAACGAACGAGTCATTATCATTAATAACTCAATATACTGAAAAATGAAACAAACCAGGAGGGTTATCTCCTTACTGTATGCTTATTCTTAGATAAACATGACACTTTGCGTGAATCATAACACTATAGAATACATTTATTTCCATTATAAAAGTAGGTTTACTTTGAAAAACTAGAATATTTTTTAAATTACTAAGCGGTTCATAAAGAGACACCACAGTAATTGTAATTAAACTTTCGCTACTTGAGAGGACCGTCACGATAAATGAGTGATAAGGACAATGAAACTTCGAGGAAACATTTATAAGGACACTTGGAAGAGAATTAGAGAATAAGCCATTGAAAAAATACATTTTAATTTCCACGTGAGAGGGCAACATTTATTAAATGCATACTATGTTAGCGTTCCAGGTTGCAAACGTTCGGTGTAACAACCAACTGCATCTACGAAAGCCTGGAACCGCACTAGAGATACCGTTTCACTGCACTTTTCGAACGGTCGATAATGGGATGTTCAGCTGTTGTAACACAGCTCCTGTACCGCTTAAAGTTCACACATTGCATCCATCATTCTCAGCCAAGGCAACAGTAACTTTTTCAATAATTTCTGGTGCAATTTGCCTTCGGCCTCTCCCAGGATCAGTTCTCAAATCGCCGGCTTATTCGAACTTCTGACTCAAATTCTTCAACACCGGTGTGGAAAGAGGAATTCTTCGTATTCCTTTAATGCGTTGATACTCACGAAGAGCAGCTGCACTATTTCTGTTGATTTGATAAAACAGCTTTACGAATCAAGCCCTGCTCACCCTGTTCGTACCCATTTTGACAGGCTACAACTATATTGTACACTGATGCTTGTGTTTCAGCCCTGTGTCGCCGTACCAGTAACAGTACCGGAACTTAATGGCAGTTCATGAAACTAACACTAACTAACAACAGAAATCCTACAGTGCACAGTCTAAGCATCATCCCTATGAAGTTGGGTAGTCATACAGTAAATAATTTTCCGTCTACGCTGACTCAAGTACCGAAAGCCGAAAGTTTAACTACAGCCACGCTGTACTTGCAAAATTATAGCATTGTTCAGCACTCAGTTAACGAGAAATAGCAATATGTCCATTCTTAACATCAAATATTTAACACAATAACTCTTTTGTCAAGTAATCAGATGTCTCGCTGTTTTATAAATGGGAGTTCGATTCTTTAAAGAGTCAGAGGTTGGGGGTTACTGGTTGTTCCTCTTAAAGATCAGCGGCTGTAATGCTACACTTTCAACGTGTGCGTGAGATCAGAGAGGCAGTCTTAGGACATTTGAAAAGTGCAACATACAAACTTGGTGAGTTTACGGTTCTGTTCATGCATCAGTCATTATTGACATGTGATAATTTCAAAATATAAGGCTTTGAAGACGAATGAATCATTTATTGTAAACCTGTACATTCTATTGTTTCTTTAGTAGATAGGAGGAAGGAAATGCTAAACCATTTCTTCTAAAACTGTCTCTTTATTCTCGTACCGTCCCCAGTGGTTACACTGTTACAGGCTTGGAAAATTAATTCGCTATTACGCAAATCGATAGTAAATACTTATAGGTGACTTTTTCTCTTACTTTACATATTTAGTACCCTTGCCGCTATTCACACAGGTTTATCAGGATGATATCTGCCTCTATATCTCTATTGTGGGGGAAAGTATGTAACAAAAGATGCGACATATAGCTATAGAAATATTTGTGAACTCCCGTAACATATATGGTATGAAAGACAGCAAAGGTGTTTTGGAATAAAGACTGAAGTTATTTCTCCTTAAGAGCCTTCCGCCAGAGGTTTGAGTCCTCCCTCTGGCATGAGTGTGTCTGTTGTTCTTAGCATAAGTTAGTTTAAGTAGTGTGTAAGTCTAGGGACCGATGACATATACAGTTTGGTCCCTTCGGAATTCACACACATTTGAACATTTTATTTCTCATAAAGACCTTTTTCTCTACCAGAAAGCTGTTCTCGAATAGAAATAATTTATTCATTATAGACCTGTAAGTGACCATCACTTAACCTTCCAATTTTTTTTGTTAATTTTGTTCACAATGTCTTGATCATTTGACATTATCTGCAACATACCATTTGTTGTCATTGTAAACTGTGTACATACAATGAACTAGCTAATTGTTACGATAATTACGAGATAGACACGAAAGTAGATACGTTTCTTGACGGTTTTGCTATTACTAGTGGAGTAGAAAGTGAAGTAAATTATGTTTCAGCTTCCTTCAGACTTATACTTTTAGAATGTAGAAGAAATGAGATTTGAAAAATAAGAGAAGGGATGGTGTCGAACAAGTAGCTTTGCGTCTGTACTGAGGAACGTTTATCACTAGACCAAGAGCACATACAGCGCTGTAACAGCTAGAGAGGGAGACGACATTTCCTTCAGGAAGTTCCGCACCCTGCTGAGTTTGCCATATTACGCAATAGTCAGGCTTAGAATTATGAAGGGCAGCCACTTCTGCTCGTAACGTGTGGGAAACATTTGGACCCGTTCTCTGGGGCCGGCCGACCGGCGGTCAGGTTTTATGCCACAATTGTATCTCAGATATTATCCTATCCTGTGGATACTTTCCCCTCTACAGGAGATACATGATCTATCACTCTTTATTCACTTGACTGTGATTGGAATACCAGTGGCAGGTCTATGAGCCCTGCACTATGGAGGAAGGGACCAGGGAGAACTCTGAGTGTTATATGCTTCGCTCTAACCAACATGTTTGAGGTGCTATCTTTGGCTGAAATTGAAAACTGAGCCGGTGAGACAAATTTCACTCGTTGGGAACGCAGCTATGCCTTGCATGGGGAGGATCGAAAAGGGTAGGGCTCTGTTATTCATGGGGTGACCTAACATGTGGCGAATAATAGTCTCGTTTTAGGGCAATCGCAGCAAGGAATGGGAGAGATTAACGTAAGCATCCTTTGCGTATATCTGAAGGTCTCTTTCAATGTGATGAAGAAGCTCTTCCGGCAGTCATTAAAGGAACGAGGTTCAATCAGGATACTTGTCGTGCCGAGTGCCGTTCAGTTGCTTTTATTTCTCTTTGCTACTGTGGTAAGTGTAGGCATACACTTTTATTCTGTCATTTTGTGAATAATTCCTCTTCAGATAATACGTTATGTCTATAAGTATCACATAATATTATGATCACACACAGTCATCTAACATTGTCATATAAGTGAAATATTACGAGTATATACGTACAGATTACGTTTAAATCATTTTTTACATACAATGAGGTGACGAGAATTATGTAGCAGAGATATACACTGATACAGATAGTGGTAGAATCTCGTAAACAAGTTATAAAAGGGCAGTGCATTGGCGGGGCTGTCATTTGTACTCGGATGATGAACGTGAAAAGGTTTCCGACGGGAATTGACAGACTTTTAACATGGAATAGTAGGTGGAGCTAGACGCAAGGGACATTCCATTTCGGCAATAGTTACGGAGGGAATTCAGTGTTCCGAGATCCACAGTGTCAAGTGTGTGCCAAGAATACCACATCTTAGGCATTATCTCTCATCATGGACAACGTAGTGACCGACGGGCCCCACTTAACGACCGTATCCGTTAGCGCGGCGAAATTTGGCGGTAATGGACTATAGCAGCAGACGACCGACGTGGGTTCCTTTACTAACACCACGACATCGCCTGCAGCGCCTCACCTGGGCTCGTGACGATATCGGTTGGACCCTAGACGACTCGAAAACCGTGGCCTGGTCACATGAGTCCCCACTACAATTGGTAAGAGCTGATGGTAGGATTCCAGTGTGGCGCAGACCTCACGAATCCATGAATCCAAGTTGTCAACAAGCTATTGCGCAAACTGGTGGTGGCCCATAATGGTGTGGGCTGTTCTCTGGTCCACCTGAACTGACAACTGGAAATCGTGCGTTGGGATACTTGGAGAGCATTTGCAGCCCTTCATGGACGTCATGTTCCGAAACAACGGCGGAATCTTAATGGATCACAATGCCGGCATGTCTTGTTCGTAGTTGGTTTGAAGAAGATTCTGAACAGTTCGAGCGAATGATTTGGCCACCCAGGTCACCCGACATGAATCTCATGGAAAATTTGAGGGATATAATCGAGAGGTCTGCTTGTACAAAAATCCTGACCAGCAACACTTTTGCTATTATCAGCAACACTTTTGCTATTATGCTATATAGAGGATGCATCGGTCAGTTTTTCTTCAGGGGCTTACAACAATCTGAATCCATTCCACGTCGAGTTGCTGTACTCCACCAGGCAAAAGGAGGTCCGACACAATATTAAGAAAAAAATGTTCAAATGTGTGTGAAATCTTATGGGACTTAACTGCTAAGGTCATCAGACCCTAAGCTTACACACTACTTAAACATAAATTATCCTAAGGACAGACACACACACACCCATACCCGAGGGAGGACTCGAACCTCCGCCGAGACCAGCCGCACAGTCCATGACTGCAGCGCCTGAGACCGCTCGGCTAATCCCGCGCGGCTCGATATTAAGAGGTATCCCGTGACTACATTACTACGTTGTATGTGATGTCTATATTTTAGGGTACGGCGGATGAAAGCCGAATGTGTAGGTTACGAAGGAAGAAGGGTAGTGGATCGTTAAGAGATGAACTGAAAAATTTGAAGACTAAAGGTTAAGCGTATGAAACACGCACAAAAACAGTTATGCCAGCTAAGAACCGTCCCTCACTGGATGTACAATTTAAGTCCTCCAGAGGCTATGTTATCTACGTAAGATATTAGTGCTGTTTATGCGAACATTTTTACAGTGTCCTCTATACTTCAAATGATGCTTTTATTGCTCTTTCTTTCAGGTACAACGCAAATGTAAAGTGCTGTGAGTTGGCACCTGCATTGAAAATAGATTTGTTTCCTGAATTCTGTGAGTAAGATTACTCAACACAAGGAACCTTCCTGATGGCTCTTCTTAGCGTCGTCTTCACAGAACCTATGATAACCCCGCTGAAAGTCGCCGGAAGGGAATAGTTCGGTATTTCTATTCCAAATGGTACAGGTGATCTTCCTGCGATTTGTAAAACAACTTTTATGAATATATTTGCAGTTGGAAGCAACAGGGAGGGAATGCTTATTAAGATGAAACAACGCGGAGAGACAACATCCACCGACCAAAGAACAAGAAACGCCCAGTCAGAATATAGAGACGATGACAAAATGTGTATAAAGCAGCACATAAATGACTTTCCCCGGGAAGTTACCCACTACAGCCGAGCAAGATCAGGCAAGGAATACGTCAGTCCTAAACCGAATATTTCAAGGCTGTACTCCCCCTTTAAGAAGATGTTTCCTAAAATCACTATCATTTCTAGTTTTCATCGCAAAGGAATTTCGCAACCTTTCCTTTCAGAGACTTTGGAAAGATCACTGCAAGTCGTGTGACGTACTGAAAATTGAAGCAAAGGCAGGTTCGCTGCAGCCAAAGATGCGTTTAGCATTCACCATAGGAAGGCAGAGATCGCGCAGAACCTTTTGAAAAGTGACAACAGATCAACTCAGTTACCTGACAGTGACTTTTTCTGCATACAGACTGATTTTCAGCAGGTTACGTTTGCGCCCACGTTGACGCACTCCGAGATGTTTTATCGCCGCTTGTTATCTTGTTACAACTTGGGAGTATCTGTAGGTGATACCATTTTAGTCTTACATGTGCCTGTGGGATGAGAGTATCGCTGGTAGGGATGGAAATGCAATCGCAAAGTGCATTCTGTAAGTGTTGAACAGCGGAATAACAATGAAGAAAAATCTTTTTGTTTGGAGTGAAAACTGTGCTTCACAAAAAAGAATCGAATGACGGTATTTCTTCTTCTTTTTCTGGTGGCAAGTTGGTTGTACACAAGAACAGAATGACGGTTTCTTGATAGTCGGTACAGCATCCTTCCTGTTACTCCGAGTTTGTCTTAATACAGAGAAGGAAGTCTGTGACGAAGGCATTTGTACCCAGTGACCTATGAAAGATGGTGTAGGAAGCGAAGATTGTTAAGCCTTTCAAAGTAATTTCGATGTTGTTGTTGTTGTGGTCTTCTGTCCAGAGTCTGGTTTGATGCAGCTCTCCATGCTACTCTATCCTGTGCAAGCTTCTTCATCTCCTAGTACCTACTGCAACCTACATCCTTCTGAATCTGTTTAGTGTATTCATCTCTTGGTCTCCCTCTACGATTTTTACCCTCCACGCTGCCCTCCAATGCTAAATTGGTGATCCCTTGTCCTACCAACCGGTCCCTTCTTCTAGTCAAGTTGTGCCACAAACTCCTCTCCAATTCTATTCAATACCTCCTCATTAGTTATGTGATCTACCCACCTAATCTTCAACATTCTTCTATAACACCACATTTCGAAAGCTTCTATTCTCTTCTCGCATAACCTATTTATCGTCTACGTTTCACTTCCATACAAGGTTACCCTCCATACAAATACTTTCAGAAACGACTTCCTCACACTTAAATCTATATTTTATTTATTTATTTATTTATTTATTTATTTAACCTGGCAAGATTAGGGCCATCAGGCCCTCTCTTACATCTAACCAGGCATTCTACTTATTTTACATTCATATGTTTTAGTAGGCATGTTAAACTACATCTAGTACAAAAAGTTAAATAAACAATTTGAAAGGTACACCTGGAAAAATACATACATATAGAGTTTATATTCTTAGATCACAAGTACTGTTATAATTAGACATTATTGGACAGACAGATTTGAGATAGGAGTGCTGGCAGCAGGGAGTATGAGGGAGACTCATGGTGAAGGGAGGAGAAGAATAGAGACATGATGAAAACATAATTAAGGAAATATAAAGGAAAAGAAGATTGCGTGGCTAATAGAGATAGATGAAGAGGAAGGCATATCAGGAGCAAGATAGGAGACGCTAGCTTTGCTATTTGACAGATGAGGGGATTGCCCTTGTACATTAATTTTGTGGAGAACTTTATGAGAATGATAGTAGGAAATGCTTCAACTTCCTCTTAAAAGCAGCAGGAGATTGAATTTTGCGCAAGGTAAGGGGCAGTTTGTTCCAGAGGCGGACAGCGGCAACTGAGAAGGAGTTTGCAAAAGTTTTTGTTTTGTGAGTGGGCACAGTTAGGATACCAAATAAGAGTGACCTCGTGTTTCGATTATGATGATATGATAGGTTTTTAATCTCTGAAGCAAGGTACTGGGGTGCCTGCGCGACGAGGAGTCGGTGGAGTAGACATAGAGTATGGTAGTCACGCAATTTGTCCGGCCGCAGCCACCCTAGCTCGGAGTATGAAGCACTAACATGATCGTATCGGCGAATGTTGCAGGTGTAACGCACACAGGCATTCATGGTTAGATCTAGCCGTCTTTTGTTTTCACTACTCATGCCTTGTTGAATCACATCACAATAGTGGAGGTTCGGTAGAACGAGTGCTTGCACGAGCTGGCGTTTCAAGTCCTGTGGAAATATGTTCCGAAACTTTTTGAGAGCATAGAGACAAGCAGACGTCTTTCGGCACACTGCGACTGTATTCTCCGCCCAGTTGAGATGCTCATCCAAAGTTACACCCAAGTTCTTCACTGTTTTCTGATATGGTATTGGAGTACCGTCGAGCAGAATAGGAGGTAGCCGTTCGCGGAAATCTGAACTTATTAATTTCTGATGGGCTATTAAGATTACTTGCGTCTTTTTTGCATTTAGTTTAAGCCCCAGGTTTTTCGCCCATGTCACTACTGAAGACAGATCATCATTCATCTGAGCGATTGCAGTGTTTACATCTTCAGGTCTGACGCTTAGGTAGAGCTGGAGGTCGTCGGCATAGAAATGATATTTACAGGAGGACAGAACCGATGAAATATCGTTGACATATAAAGAAAACAAAAGTGGTCCTAAGACTGATCCTTGTGGCACTCCCGAGGAAACATGTTTCCAGGAAGATTTTTCATTTACGCAGACAACACATTGCTGTCTGTCTTTTAAGTAGCTTTCAAACCATCTCATTGCACTATCAGAGAAATTAAGCTGTTGCATTTTTCTGAGCAATATGTCAAAGTTAACAGTGTCAAAAGCTTTGCTGAAGTCCAGTAGCGTCAATATTGTTGCCTTTCGATTGTCGATGGCATATTTCAGGTCATCAGTTACTTTAATTAGAGCGGTGTTTGTGCTGTGATGTTTACGGAAACCGGATTGAAATTTGTCATATAGGCTGAATTCATGCAAGTGTTCAGTGATTTGGTCATGAACAATATATTCAAGTGCTTTGGAAACAGCAGGCAGTATGCTAATTGGTCGGTAATCACTAGGCAGTTGCGGGTTTTCGATCTTAGGGATGGGTCGAATTAGGCTTCTTTTCCATGCAGTGGGATATATTCCGTTCACGAGGGAAAAATTAAATATGTCAGTTAAGACAGGTACTAAGATATCGGCAACATTCTTAATCATGGTTATACCGATACTGTCGTTGCCTATTGCATCAGAAGAGATTCTCATTATTGCTTTTCTTGCCGTATTTGTTGTTACATGTTTTAGATGGAAGCTATCGTTGTTAGTTATCCTGTTTGGGGATTCTTGTGGACGGTAATTATCAGCTGTGCTGGTATTCAGAGGTGCAGAGAAGAAATCATTTAATTCGTTAGCTGACACATGAAAAGTAGTTTCCGATTTTGCCTTTCCGACCCCCAAGCTACGAAGATTCTTCCATAGAGTCGTGGGCGTCAGGTCGCTGCATACAAGGGAGCGAGCGTGCCTGATTTTAGCATTGCGAATGCATTGTTTCACTCTGTTCCGTAGCTTTCTATATTCTTCGAAACGCTCGGGTTTCGGATCTGCCTTGAAACGCCTGTGGGCAGCATCCCTATTAGTCATCATTTGACGTAATTCAGCTGTCAGCCATGGAGCAGGAGATTTTCTTACACGGATTGTGCGCACAGGTGCATGTTTGTCATAGAGGGCAGTGAGTTTATCACCAAGTTCATTAATTTTGCCGTCGATTGCCGTCGATTGCCGTCTGATTATTTGATGCCATGAGATTTCTGAGCAATCGGCTGTTAGAGCGTCAAGGTCAATACGTTTCATGTTCCTACAAGTTATGTAACGCGATTTGATCCTTGGGGGCTGCACAGAGTAGGCCAGGAATATTACATCATGTGCTGAGAGGCCAGGGGCCGATGTTTGACCAACATCTCTTACTTTGTCAGTCTGTTTCGTTGCGATTACGTCTATAAGAGTATGACTGTGCGCCGTATGGTGTGTCGGTTGTAATGGAAGAATGTTCATGCTATTGCAACTAAACAGTCTTCTTAGGTTTATTGCGGAGGGAGTGTCTCTTAGCAGGTCTATGTTCAAGTCACCCATTACGATGACATGTTCGTATTGACACTGAAGTGAATGTAATTCCGACTGGAAGGAACTCATTGAGCTTATTTTTGGCGGTTTGTACACGACGCCAGTCAAGAATTTCCGACTTTGTATATTTATTTCAATGAACATGAATTCAGCCTCTTTTTCTTCAGCAGGATTTGACGTACATAAGACTTTCGCTTTGAGATCTGTTCGTATATACGCGCCGACCCCGCCACCTCGCTTTTTTGATCTGTCTGCCCTAAGAAATGTGTACCCTGGGAGATGAAGAGATGCAGAGGATATGTGTGGTTTCAACCACGTTTCGGATAAGAGGATTACATGGTAGTTTAGTTGGTTGAAGAGGAGGCTAAGTTCTTCGTAATGTGCAGGTAAAGACTGGATGTTGCAGTGAGCTGCTAAAAGCTCTGACGCGTTCCGCTGAGCAGCCTGGAGTAGGGTGGCAGACTGGTTTGTCCCTTTGTTAGGCACTACCTGCCGCGAGGGGCACTGGCCGCTGCTTCCGCCAAGTGACATAACACAGGGGTGTCCGAGATTTTGCGCGCCCTGTTTGTGACACCGCGAGTGCCGAAAGAAAGGCGACTGCTAGAGATTTCCTGAGGTTGCGGGAGTATAGAAAATGGATTAGTGGTATTCGGTGCAAGGAGAATATGACCAAAATAGTGACGGTTGTGTGTCACTGTGTATCCTCTGTCGTAAGAGGAGAAATGTAATTAGCGTATTTGAAACAGCTTAGGGTGGAAATAAGGGAAAAGGGAGTGATTTAAGAGGCCTATGCTGCCAGCAGAGAGAAGTAAGCTTAATAATTAATAGATTATCGTAGGAAGCTAGAATTAAATTGAAATTTACTAAAGTGATACTGGTAGTGATTATTGTAGGAAGCTACAATTAGATTGAAATTTGCTAAAATGATACTGATAGTGATTTTTGTTATGAACAATTTAAACCGAAGAGATGGGTGATTAATGAACTAATGGAGAAACTAATAATTGCAATAGAACTAATTCAGAACGGAAGAGAATAAACCGAAAATGAAAAAAGTATTAGCAGTAACTAAAATTAAGTAATGGTTAGAGCTACAGACACAAAAAAATAGTGAAAGTTAATACAGTTACAAAAACAATTTGTTGAATGTACAAATATGGGTATAATTACAAAATTAATAAAATTACAAGACTATATCTGAGTATAGGGCTGTTACAATTTGCAAATGGTGTTAAGTTTGCACTTTTGGCTCGAGTAGCTTCACTTAATACTATTCAGTTCTGTCATGTTTGTGACTGTCTTCTTTCCAGCTGCAGTCTTAATGATTACTCTGCCATCCTGAGTCCACACATTCTGAAGACCGAAATGGGATATGGCACTGTTTAAAATCTTTAGCCGTTCGTGTGTCAGATCTTCCCTTATTGTAAGCCCTGTCCTTGCTAACTTCTTCTTCTGGGTAAAGATCTCTGCCCTTTTTCGGTACGAGATAAATTTAATTATTATTGGACGAGGTTTGGTGGCACCTGGTAGTTTTCGTCCCACCCGATGGCTCCTGTCAATGTCTGCCTTGGTCACTTCAACGCCTAATTTTTCACGCGCAACCTGTATAAGCAGGTTGTCCGTGTCTTCTTCCTTATTTTCTACTACTCCAAACAGTCGTAGACTATTTCGCCTTTGGTACTGTTCTAGTTCGTCAGTTGCGGCAGATAGTTTCACTTCCAACTCTCGTGCCTTTTTCTCGTATTCAGACACAGACTTTTTTAGTGCTGTAATTTCGGCAGTATTGGCCTCAACAGTTTCACGCATTTTGGCCAATACTGCTGCCGTTACAGTATCTGATATAGTGCCTGCTATCAGATCGAGATTGTTTTTATCGCGAAGCGCAGCGTTTACCTCAGAGCGGACCAGCTCCGCTATACCGGGAGCCGCGGCCGCACCTTCCGCCAAGAGCGGGCCCGCCGCACCTGCTGCTTCCCCGCTGCTGGACGCGCTGCTGTTGACTCTTCTGTTTACCATTTTCTCGAAGATATTGGCGGAGCACAGAAAAAAAATAGCACTACTGCACAGAACACTGTTGTTTACACGATTTCCACTTGTACTAGACAACACCACCTACGAGAACACCTTCGAATTCAACTAAATTTCGCGAGCCGAACTTAACACGTGTTACACTGCAGCCGCCATGACACTAATACTCGATGTTAACAAATTTCTCTTCTTCAGAAACGTTTTCCTTGCCATTGCCAGTCTACATTTTATATCCTCTCTACTTCGACCATCATCAGCTATTTTGCTCCCCAAATAGCAAACCTCATTTATTACTTTAATTCCCGCAGCATCACCCGATTTAATTGGACTACATAACATTATCCTCGTTTTGCCTTTGTTGATGTTCATCTTATATCCTCCTTTCAAGACACTGCCCATTCCGTTCAGCTGCTCTTCCAGGTCCTTTGCTGTCTCTGACAGAATTACAATGTCATCGGCGAACCTCAAAGTTTTTATTTCTTCTCCATGGATTTTAATTCCTACTCCGAATTTTTCTTTTGTTTCCTTTACTTTCTTAGAGGGTCTGTGTGCCTGCATGGCACCACTCTACTCGTCGACGTAGGGTCCAACGTCTTGCTGCATTAATAACCTCCTCATCATGCGCGTTCTTCTTCCTGCGGAGTGCATCCTTCATCGGGTCAAACAGAAGGAAGTCGGAAGGTGCGACTTCCGGACTGTAGGGTGGGTGAGGAAGAACAGTCGATTGAAGTTTTGAAAGCTCCTCTCGGATGCGCCGACTTTTGTGAGGCCTTGGGTGTCATGGAGAAGGAGAAGTTCGTTTGCATTTCTATGTCGTTTCTTCAATCTCCTGACGGTAGCACAATACACTTAACAGCTCATCGTTGCACCACGAGGAAGGATATCAATCAGAATAATCCCTCTCAGCTTCTGAAGACCGTCGCCATTACTTTACGGGCTAAAGGTGCGGTTTTGAACTTTTTCTTCGGAGCAGAGGTGGAGTGGCGCCACTCCATGAATTGATGTTTTGTTTCCGTTTCGTAGTGATGAACCCCCCCATGAAGCATGGACCTTGCCGTTGGTGGGGAGGCTTGCATGCCTCAACGATACAGATAGCCGTACCGTAGGTGCAACCACAACGGAGGGGAATCTGTTGAGAGGCCAGACAAACGTATGGTTACTGAAGAGGGGCAGCAGCCTTTTCGGTAGTTGCAGGGGCAACAGTCTGGATGATTGACTGACTTGGCCTTGTAACACTAACCAAAACGGCCTTGCTGTGCTGGTACTGCGAACGGCTGAAAGTAAGGGGAAACTACAGCCGTAATTTCTCCCGAGGGCATGCAGCTTTTACTTTATGATTAAATGATGATGGCGTCCTCTTGGGTAAAATATTCCGGAGGTAAAATAGTCCCCCATTCGGATCTACGGGCGGGGACTGCTCAAGAGGACGTCGTTATCAGGAGAAAGAAAACTGGCGTTCTACGGATCGGAGCGTGGAATGTCAGATCCCTTAATCGGTCAGGTAGGTTAGAAAATTTAAAAAGGGAAATGGATAGGTTAAAGTTAGATTTAGTGGGAATTAGTGAAGTTCGGTGGCAGGAGGAACAAGACTTTTGGTCAGGTGAATACAGGGTTATAAATACAAAATCAAGTAGGGGTAATGCAGGAGTAGGTTTAATAATGAATAAAAAAATAGGAGTGCGGGTAAGTTACTACAAACAGCATAGTGAACGCATTATTGTGGCCAAGATAGACACGAAGCCCACGCCTACTACAGTAGTACAAGTTTATATGCCAACTAGCTCTGCAGATGATGAAGAAATTGATGAAATGTATGATGAGATAAAAGAAATTATTCAGATAGTGAAGGGAGACGAAAATTTAATAGTCATGGGTGACTGGAATTCGAGTGTAGGAAAAGGGAGAGAAGGAAACATAGTACGTGAATATGGATTGGGGCTAAGAAATGAAAGAGGAAGCCGTCTGGTAGAATTTTGCACAAAGCATCACTTAATCATAGCTAACACTTGGTTCAAGAATCATAAAAGAAGGTTGTATACATGAAAGAATCCCGGAGATACTAAAAGGTATCAGATAGATTATATAATGGTAAGACAGAGATTTAGGAACCAGGTTTTAAATTGTAAGACATTTCCAGGGGCAGATGTGGACTCTGACCACAATCTATTGGTTATGAACTGTAGATTAAAACTGAAGTAACTGCAAAAAGGTGGGAATTTAAGGAGATGGGACCTGGATAAACTGACCAAACCAGAGGTTGTACAGAATTTCAGGGAGAGCATAAGGGAACAATTGACAGGAATTTGGGAAAGAAATACAGTAGAAGAAGAATGGGTAGCTCTGAGGGATGAAGTAGTGAAGGCAACAGAGGATCAAGTAGGTAAAAAGGCGAGGGCTAGTAGAAATCCTTGGGTAACAGAAGAAATATTGAATTTAATTGATGAAAGGAGAAAATATAAAAATGCAGGCAAAAAGGAATACAAACGTCTAAAAATGAGATCGACAGGAAGTGCAAAATGGCTAAGCAGGGATGGCTAGAGGACAAATGTAAGGATGTAGATAGAGGATTATCTCACTAGGGGTAAGATAGATACTGCTTACAGGAAAATTAGGGAGACCTTTGGAGAAAAGAGAACCACTTGTACGAATATCAAGAGCTCAGATGGAAACCCAGTTCTAACCAAAGAAGGGAAAGCAGAAAGATGGAAGGAGTATATAGAGGGTCTATAGAAGGGCGATGTACTTGAGGACAATATTATAGAAATGGAAGAGAATGTAGATGAAGATGAAATGGGAGATACGATACTGCGTGAAGAGTTTGACAGAGCACTGAAAGACCTGAGTCGAAACAAGGCCCTGGGAGTAGACAATATTTCATTAGAACTACTGACGGCTTTGGCAGAGCCAGTCCTGACAAAACTCTACCATCTGGTGAGCAAGATGTATGAGACAGGCGAAGTACCCTCAGACTTCAAGAAGAATATAATAATTCCAATCCCAAAGAAAGCAGGTGTTGACAGATGTGAAAATTACCGAACTATCAGTTTAATAAGTCACAGCTGTAAAATACGAACGCCAATTCTTTATAGACGAATGGAAGAACTGGTAGAAGCCGACCTCCGGGAAGGTCAGTTTGGATTCCGTAGAAAGATTAAGGAAAGGCAAACGTACGTTTCTAGCATTTGTAGACTTAGAGAAAGCTTTTGACAATGTTGACTGGAATACTCTCATTCAAATTCTAAAGGTGGCAGGGGTAAAATACAGGGAGCGAAAGGCTATTTACAATTTGTACAGAAACCAGATGGCAGTTATAAGAGTCGAGGGACATGAAAGGGAAGCAGTTGTTGGGAAGGGAGTGAGACAGGGTTGTAGCCTGTCCCCGATACTATTCAATCTGTATATTGAGCAAGCAGTAAAGGAAACAAAAGAAAAATTCGGAGTATGTATTAAAATCCATGGAGAAGAAATAAAAACTTTGAGGTTCGCCGATGACATTGTAATTCTGTCAGAGACAGCAAAAGACTTGGAAGAACAGTTGAACGGAATGGACAGTATCTTGAAAGGAGGGTATAAGATGAACATCAACAAAAGCAAAACAAGGATAATGGAATGTAGTCGAATTAAGTCGGGTGATGCTGAGGGAATTAGATTACGAAGTGAGACACTTAAAGTAGTAAAGGAGTTTTGCTATTTGGGGAGCAAAATAACTGATGGTGGTCGAAGTAGAGAGGATATAAAATGTAGACTGGCAATGGCAAGGAAAACGTTTCTGAAGAAGAGAAATTTGTTAACATCGAGTATAGATTTAAGTGTGAGGAAGTTGTTTCTGAAAGTATTTCTATGGAGTGTGGCCATGTATGGAAGTGAAACTTGGACGATAAATAGTTTAGACAAGAGGAGAATAGAAGCTTTTGAAATGTGGTGGCGCTACAGAAAAATGCTGAAGATTAGATGGGTTGATAACATAACCAATGAGGAGGTATTGAATAGAATTGGGGAGAAGAGGAGTTTGTGACACAACTTGACAAGAAGAAGTGTTCGGTTGGTAGGACATGTTCTGAGGCATCAAGGGATCACAAATTTAGTACTGGAGGGCAGCGTGGAGGGTAAAAATCGTAGAGGGAGACCAAGAGATGAATACACTAAGCAGATTCAGAAGGACGTAGGCTGCAGTAGGTACTGGGAGATGACGAAGCTTGCACAGGATAGAGTAGCATGGAGAGCTGAGAGGTGCATCAAACCAGTCTCAGGACTGAAGACGACAACAACAACAACAACAGTGATGAACCCATGTTTCATCGCCTGTGACGACGTTCGACAAGAAATGGTCGCGGTCAGCCACATAATGCTGAAGCAATTCCGCACAAATCGTCTATTATTGTTCTTATGGTCTTCTGTTAGATGGCGAAGGACCCAGAGGCCACACACCTTTGAGTACCCCAACCGCTGGACGAGCTTGTCAGCACTATGAAGAGAGACGTCCACTTTAGCAGTGAAGTATTTGATTGTGATGCGTCAGTCACCTGGAATGAGAGTGTCTGCACGTTCCAACACTGCAGGAGTCACAGCTGTGTTTGTGGCCGGCCGGCACATGGGAGATCGAACAGGTCTGCGCGACGATTACCATGATTACAGACGCCTCATCCAACGACTCACCATGCTTTTGTTCCCTGTGATTTCTCCGTAGACATTCTGCAAATGTCTATGAATATCTGAGATCCTCTGGTTTTCCGCCAACAGAAACTCTCTGCTTGGAACTTCATGAAACTATAGGGGCTGAAGCGGGAATATTCCACAATGTCCCAGAATACATTCCCCATTTCTTCAACCGAAATTCGCCGGGAAAAAATCTTGTTGCAGTATTTATTGAACACCCCGCATACTTCAATTATTCCAGCGGTTGGCAGAAATCTGAGAAGACGCAGCAGTGCTACAAAATTTTCGTGCCACATGAGATCGCACTGCGAGCATGACGTTTCGGAATGCTACTCTCTCTTTCCATTGCCTCCAGAAGAAAAAACCTCAGAGTCTGTAGTATTTGTCCCGAACAATGATTGGAGCCCTCTGGTTCTGAGTCAAATAGAAGGCTTGAGACAGAGATTTCGAAGGTTCCGTGGTAAACGAGGTTCCGACTTCTGGACTTTATCCATAGGGGTTGGGACTGGTGAGTCCCACTAAATGTGTCAAGGGTGCACTACACGTCAGGTGCTGTTAGCCAAATGGCTAACGGTGTCTTAGCTTAAGCGATCCTATATGCAATCCAGATAATGATATCTGTGAAACGCAATGGCAGCTGTTTCTCCAGTATCTCTGTGCTTTTTCTTGCAGAGCGAGGGTGGCGGGTGCGGTGGCATTTCCTGGAAGGTGTATAGGGGGCATATTGCTCGTGCTGCCCGGTATCTCCAGCACCGCGCTCTGCTACGTCCATGGAGTCATCATGTTGTGTGAGCTATTGTTACCATGATCTGTCCTTGTTCCTGAGTGTTCATTGCTCTTCCCTGTCGCAGGTTCGAATCCTGCCTTGGGCACGGATGTGTGTTATGTCCTTAGGTTAGTTAGGTTTAAGTAGTTCTAAGTTCTAGGGGGCTGATGACCTCAGCTGTTAAGTCTCATGGTGATCAGAGCCATTTGAACCATTTTTTGTATTTTGTAATGTCTCATTCCATAATTAGTTAATTTTGTCTATTAATGAGCTTATAAGACCACTGCACTTCCATTTAGATTTATTAAGGTGAATCATGGACTGAGGATTACAATAATTAAACACTGATGGAGCTGAAAAGTGTTACGCCATGAACACCTTGACTGAATGCTATCTCGCTGATACTCCAGTACGCCGGTGCCTGCAACATATATTTATTAAAATTTCAGCTTTATGCAAGCGATTTTCAGTATAAAAATCAAAAAATGGCTCTGAGCTCTATGGGACTTAACATCTGAGGTCATCAGTCCCCTAGACTTAGAACTACTTAAACCTAACTAACCTAAGGACATCACACACATCCATGCCCGAGACAGGATTCGAACCTGCGACCGTAGTAGTCGCACGGTTCCAGACTGAAGCGCCTAGAACCGATCGGTCACACCGGGCGGCCTTTTTTTCGGTATATTTAGTACTCAAAAAACATTTCTACAGATGGAGAATGGAGTGACTACATGATGTCTTTTGATTGTGTGTGTGTGTGTGTGTGTGTGTGTGTGTAATGTTACTGGAGCTTTTAATGAGAAGGTCGCAACATTGCATACCAAGAGGACCACCCCCCCCCCCCCCCCCGCAAGAAAAAAAACACCGACGACGCTTAGTATGTTGTGAGGGAAGGCACTCTGATACGTTTTCAAGAAGGAACCCATATCCGTAAACACTCGGCTTTGGTGCTGGACCTCCTACGTCAGTGCAGAGCCAACATTGGTGGTGCTGAGCCTCACACGCGAGGCAATATGTGAGTTTGTCTTTGAAATATTTCTATCACCCCGTCGACTCGAGAAATAACGACCTCCACTGACGTTACAGATGTTTCCATACAACATACTCTTCACACTACCTAACGGAAAATAGTCGAGAGGTGTCAGATCGGGCGATCATGCTGGCTGTGGAACTGGTCTACCACTACCAATCCCCTGATTGGGATAGGCGACGTTGAGGTGATTGCGCACATCGACATCAAAGTGTGCTGGAGATCCGCTGTGTTGCAGCCACATGTCCTTCCGAACATTTTGTGGCACTGTATCCAATAGGGTAGTCAGAAGGTCTCAAATAAAGAAGAGGTAGATCGGTCCTATTTATCTGGCAGTAGATATGCCCCACCTGATATAGTCACCAATTACACCAGCCCAGATGATAATACTGACCATGGTCCGTGATATTGAATGCCCCATGCACGCGGATTTTCGTCCGCCAAACATACATATTGTGTAAGCTTAACATGGTGTCTGTAGTGAGCGTGCCTTCATCCGTGTATAGCATCAATCTGTGGAACACGCATTGTTGTAAATACAATGTTGTGCAGATTGTACCCATCGTGGGTAGTACTCGTCCCATAATGCCTGGACTTTCTGCAGATGGTGTGGATGGAGCCGGTGTTCATGGACAACCGACACATGGGTGCAGTGCCTGTGCCACCTGCCGAGTGCTAGTGGTTGGGTCATTTTCGAACATTGTCAGCACGTCCTCCTCAAACTGCAGTGTTCGAACTGAGAGTGGACCACGCGCATTACGTTTTGGCACCTGCCAGAGGACAAGCAGTAGACTAGGGATAGTATTAGCAAGCAGCGAGCACCAAGTGCCACTACTTTACTGTGCAATGGACACAACTCAGGCAGAAAATATCTACATGCAACTTGCGAGGTGCTGGGGTGGAAAAGAGTTTGTACCTCTTTAATCCTCACGAATTTTGCATGAGAACGGGACATGCACTCGACCCCCTCCTTACCTACCACCTACTTAATTATGCGGATTAAATATTACAATGAAATTTATTATACATCAGAACATAAAGGCACATGATTATCGACACAAACAGTAGGTTAAAGGATAGGGTATACTGAACTGTTATGAGAATAAGTGTTGGCTCGAGAAGAAGGGGCTCCTACTCTCTGTGCTGCAATAGATTGACAGTAATGACTGGAGGTCCTAATGAATCAAATATTACTCCCCCGACTATCATGCAGTATTGAGATTAGTAGTGAGAGCTCAAATGAGGTCACGTTGAGGAACAAGCAAGGTGGACTTGTAGCAAAGCAAGCGCGCATGCTGCCGAGGGATTCAGTATAAAAATGATAGGTCCTACAATGCAGAAGTCGCAAAATACTGTACCAATCTGAAATATGCACGTCCTTGGTAGGCAGCGTTCTGATGATGTAGGCACCGAATTCAGCTGTGCAACAACTCCATTTCAACCCATGGCCTCGTAGTCTGTTCGAGAATTCTAAGTCCTGCCGGAAAAGTGCGACTAAGTCTCAAGGCCGTCCGACTCCAACGAAGATCAGATCCCGAATTCCCTGCGCAGCGCAACACAAGAGCGAAGCCAACATTGCTCAGCTCTCTACTATCCTTGAAAACCGCGGATCAGCATTTAGTGCTAATTCCAAAATTCCCCCACACTGTCTCAGAACATCATTCGCGCCAATAGCGACCGTTCCCTCCAATTTCGAGCAGGGCTTTATGACGTCAACTAGCCTCAGTTTAAGTTGACCAATCATGCCTCTGCTATTCCTCTGAGGGCACTGAACTTGCTGTTTGACCGGCTACAAAAACATCAGTCCTAGACCATCGGCCATCCGGCGCCAGACAGTTGCGCCCAGCAGGGCACTGTCCATAAGTATTCTCAGAATCATGAGGACAATGCAATCAGTCGTCGCCAGCAGTCTTCGTTCCAGACGCACCGGAACGGTAACCACATAAACTGCAGCGACACTCAGACGTTTCGCAGGTCGTTTCACCCTGCATACAGTAGGTGAAACTCGACCGACGTCAATCGTCCCGCCAGGCACTTAACCCCATTGATGTACGAGCCTCTTAGTATTTGCAGAAGTGCAGCCCCCAACCTGAAACGCAGTGTGTAGCATCCACCGGTGCTCGCCTCACACAGGCTACCCAGGGAAGTAATCCGACATGCATAGGAATCAAGTGAAAAGTACAGGGTGATTCAAAAAGAATACCACAACTTCAGGAATTTAAAACTCTGCAACGACAAAAGGCAGAGCTAAGCACTATCTGTCGGCGAATTAAGGGAGCTATAAAGTTTCATTTAGTTGTACATTTGTTCGCTTGAGGCGCTGTTGACTAGGCGTCAGCGTCAGTTGATGCTACGATGGCGACCACTCAACAGAAAGCTTTTTGTGTTATTGAGTACGGCAGAAGTGAATCGGCGACAGTTGTTCAGCGTGCATTTCGAACGAAGTATGGTGTTAAACCTCCTGATAGGTGGTGTATTAAACGTTGGTATTTCAGCCAATAAAGTTTTTGGTCCCTTTTTCTTCGAAGGTGCTACTGTAACTGGACTACAGTATCTGGAGATGTTAGAGAATTGGCTGTTCCCTCAGCTCGAACAAGAAGCACAACAATTCATATTTCAGCAGGATGGAGCGCCACCACATTGGCACTTATCTGTCCGTAACTACCTGAACGCCAACTACCCGAGGCGATGGATCGGCCGCCAGGCAGCCCGTGACAGAGCACTTCATCACTGGCCTCCAAGAAGCCCTGATCTTACCCCCTGCGATTTTTTCTTATGGGGGGCATGTTAAGGATATGGTGTTTCGGCCACCTCTCCCAGCCACCATTGATGATTTGAAACGAGAAATAACAGCAGCTATCCAAACTGTTACGCCTGATATGCTACAGAGAGTGTGGAACGAGTTGGAGTATCGGGTTGATATTGCTCGAGTGTCTGGAGGGGGCCATATTGAACATCTCTGAACTTGTTTTTGAGTGAAAAAAAACCTTTTTAAATACTCTTTGTAATGATGTATAACAGAAGGTTATATTATGTTTCTTTCATTAAATACACATTTTTAAAGTTGTGGTATTCTTTTTGAATCACCCTGTATTTTGAGCTCTCCGTACAACTACTCTCATTACAGTAACTTTATTCGGCCTGTTACCACCGCGCAATGACATAAAACATTAATAAAATTGATGAAAATGAGAGGCGACATGCAAAAGAGGGCATGGAACCTCTCAAACTTTCCTGGTTCTCTGAGGTGTCTCTCGCTGACCGCAAATGTGGAATGATGTGGGCTACTTCTGGTTGGAGAGCATTCCATATACAATCTTACAGCAGATCTCGCGTTGTCCAATCTGCATTGCCGTATGCAAGTACCATGTCGGTCATCTCCGCAGCTGTAGGTGCATATGGCACTGCTGGCAACACCTTACTGCAATGGAAGATCACGCAAGGTCAGTAGTAGGACGTGCACAAGGTTCAAATGGCTCTGAGCACTTCTGAGGTCATTAGTCCCCTAGAACTTAGAACTACTTAAACCTAACTAATCTAAGGACATCACACTCATCCACGCCCGAGGCAGGATTCGAACCTGCGACCGCAGCGGTCGCGCGGTTCCAGACTGCAGCGCCTAGAACCGCTCGGTCACCCCGGCTGGCTGTGCACAAGGGCTGTATGGAAGAATGTAGCCCACACGAAGGAATGTTATTAGGCCCAGGTCGTCCATTCGCAGTACACAGCTGGCTAAAGGGTTGCATACCATCTGTATTCAGGCAGCAAAACGAATTAGAGGAAACCGTTCGTTCTCTGACTTGGACTCTCTCCGGCGCCCAACCTGTGCAGTTCATGGTGTGGTTTCCTTCTGCAGAACTGATCAGTTTACTTTCCCGCACAACATACTAAACATTGTCGGAGTTTTGGGAGGAGGACTGCCTGTATAGCAACAGCAGAATGACTGCAGAATGAGTGGTGACGAAATGGACTCAGGACAACAGTGTGATAAGATGAAAAGGCACAGGTCCTTTCAAACGGACCACACCACGTAAAGGTGTACTATTGTTCAACTAGGCTGTTGCGAAGAGACCTATGACAACAGCTGGAATCCGGACAGAGGTTATGGGCAGTATGTCGCAACAAACCACTGGGAAGAATTACCGGACGCTGGGTTGAGATCACAAATAACCATGTGTCTTTTTTCCTCTAACACCATACCTTAGGCAACAGAGGCAAGCATAGAGCAGAGCCAAAATCAACTGGCGATATTGAGTGGTGGTGTGTGGCTTTCACCAATGAGTTTCCCTTCTGCGTGCGGCGTTGTCAGCTTGTCTGTAGACGACCTGATGAAACACGGCAGGAAGCAGCAATTCTATGGACCAATAACTCCCCAACTCCAAGAAACATTGTGTGCTGAGCTTTAGGGCTGGTCAACAGGACTAATTTAAATTTGTTGAGGGGAGCTGAATACGCGACAGTATGGGGCAAGAATGCTTCTTCGCCGTTACAGATGTGCTCTGTGCATTACTTGGTGAGAGCGGATTTTGTTGTAGCTGTAACTGCTCGCCAAATGTTGGTGCGGGTGGTGAGGGACAGCGCTGCGGCCGATATGAATTACTTAACATCCGATTTTTCGAAAACTATTTGGTGAAAAAAATTGATTTTTGCACATAATACAGTCCCACCCCTTCACTCGATAAAGAACTGAATTTCTTTTCGTTATCAATCATGCTTACTTAGCTGCATCAAATTAAGTGAAACATTGCGCGAAATTTTAAAGATTTTTCAGAGATAAAACCACATTGTATAATCTTTCGTATGATTGATTTTAGCTCATATATTGCAGTGAATGAAATGTAGATAAGACATCGAAATATTATTTAAAACAGAGCGCAGAATGATATTTCACTTCATTCTTGAGTAACTGGGTTTGATCTCCGACGGGCAGACGAGTGCGAGACGCCCATTCCTGTCCTGGCGCATCGCGAATCATGTCATAAAAGTCGTCGTATCTCAAACGATTGAAGATAGCGAAACGAGGTTTGGAAATGACAGTACGTAACGAGGCACATGTATTGTATAATAAATACTCGAAACTTTTTTACTCACCGAGATAAGTAAGTAAATATCAATTTCAATGAAATTCTCTAACATCTGTATAACTAAAATTTTATTTTATTTTATTTTGACGGCAACCACTTTCGGCATTCCACTACGCCATCTTCAAGCTCCATATGCATGTCTAAAAAAAAAATAAAAAAATAAAAATAAAAAAAACGATAATGCCATACAGTGCCATGTATCCCTGGATTTCGTGATTTCGTGAATTCAAACCTTTTCACAAGTGCTTCATTCGAAGACCTGCTTCAAAGAGTTGCTACCAAGTCTTCGAATGAAGCACTTGTTTAGGTTTGAACTCACGAAACCCAGTAATACGAGGCACTGTGTGGCATTATCGTTTATTTTGAGAGACGCATATGGGGCCTGAAGATGGCTTAGTGGAATGCCGAAACTGGTTGTCCTCAAAATAAAATAAAATAACATCTTAGTTACACAGCTATTGGAGAATTTCATTGATATTGATAATTAGTTAACCAGCTGTTGAGCCCTGTCCATAATGGACCAACAGAGGTGGAAGTAACTCGTCCACAGCAGTGAGAGGTCGGCGCATATAGAAGTCTATGGCAGTGTAGGAAAACCAAAGTGGCGCGTGTATACACGTCCACAGCATCTGGAAAACAGCACGTATAAATTCCCACAGCAGCGAAAGAGTTAAACGCTGTTGTCATTGGCTTTGTGACCGTGGTGCCATATGCATACTCTAGCAAGTCCTTACACTGCAGTTCACATCACAGACGCTTTGATGAATGTACAGGTCACTGATTGACCTTCCTGGCTCTCCAATTTGTCACCAATAGATAACGTCTGGGGAGAGAGAGGAAGGCGTACTCCTGCCAAAGAGAGTCAAACTTCATATGATGCTGATGACGGACGTGAGTTCCGAATGGAATGAAAGTTTAATCAGTTAATATCGTTATGTGATGAGCCTCCCTAGAAAGCTTAAACCTTCCCCTTGGAATATAAAGAAAGACTGTGCTGGTAAACTTCTACGTTATTTAATACTGAAACATCTGAGTAAAACAGAACGTACTCAGACAGTTTTCTCTTTACTTATTCTGATCATTTCTAAACTGACAAACAATATTTTAGCGCAACGCAATCTGACTTTTAATAATCCCTACAAAAGAATAGCCCTGACTAACAATAACCTATCCTTCATGAATCACTTATCTCACCAAAATCTTCGTTACTCGAACTACTGCAATACAGCGAGCGCCAATATTGCCAGCTAAATAAAAGATTCTAACTACTGAAGGCACTAACTACTGATAGACATATAGTTAGCAAATGAAAGATTTTGATAGAGAGCAAACAATGTATTTACCTTAATAGTGTTCAAAAGTCATAATATATATATCCATTCGTGACATACAGTTTGACAAATTTCCTTTTTCTGACGGACACACCTCCAGATCGTCCGCTCATGTTAACATCTCAAAACTCTGGCATCTCTCTCCGTGGCGGCTCACCTCCAACTGCCCAACGCTACGGGCTGTTCACATCCAACTGCCCAACAATATACTGGCGAATAACTTCCAACAACAAGTCCAACCAGCCACAGACTGCACACAGCGCAGTCAGCGATTTTAATACAGAGCGCTACGTGGCGTCACCAACATAAAAACCTAAACAGCCTACTTACAAGCTCTATAAAAAGCGGACCAGTGCTTTGTGCCGTAGTAGTTTCCATTTCCGTCAGCGTAACTTGGTTAATGCTATCCTTGCTTATAACTCAGTTCTTTAGAAAGTTTTAGTTTCCGAAGAAGTGTCTATTTATTGTGAAATGCTGTTTACGAGAGGCTTGTGAGAAATGCTCGAAAGTTTTAAAGACGTAGTGGACATACTTGAGGGTATCAGAAGCGAAGGATTACAACTGCCATTCCCTAGAGAAATGCTGGAAGTGCATCTAGAGCATGGTAAGGGATGTAAAATTGTTGAGGCACAGAGATACAAGTGAAATGTCATTCTGTGCTGCTCCATGGTGAACGAAAAGAAAGCTAGCTGCAAGATGTCACGAAACAGTTTCATTCATATAGGGCTAGAATGATTTTTTGTGTTGTATACACTCCTGGAAATTGAAATAAGAACACCGTGAATTCATTGTCCCAGGAAGGGGAAATTTTATTGACACATTCCTGGGGTCAGATACATCACATGATCACACTGACAGAACCACAGGCACATAGACACAGGCAACAGAGCATGCACAATGTCGGCACTAGTACAGTGTATATCCACCTTTCGCAGCAATGCAGGCTACTATTCTCCCATGGAGACGATCGTAGAGATGCTGGATGTAGTCCATGCCATTTCCACCTGGCGCCTCAGTTGGACCAGCGTTCGTGCTGGACGTGCAGACCGCGTGAAACGACGCTTCATCCAGTCCCAAACATGCTCAATGGGGGACAGATCCGGAGATCTTGCTGGCCAGGGTAGTTGACTTACACCTTCTAGAGCACGTTGGGTGGCACGGGATACATGCGGACGTGCATTGTCCTGTTGGAACAGCAAGTTCCCTTGCCGGTCTAGGAATGGTAGAACGATGGGTTCGATGACGGTTTGGATGTACCGTGCACTATTCAGTGTCCCCTCGACGATCACCAGTGGTGTACGGCCAGTGTAGGAGATCGCTCCCCACACCATGATGCCGGGTGTTGGCCCTGTGTGCCTCGGTCGTATGCGGTCCTGATTGTGGCGCTCACCTGCACGGCGCCAAACACGCATACGACCAGCATTGGCACCAAGGCAGAAGCGACTCTCATCGCTGAAGACGACACGTCTCCATTCGTCCCTGCATTCACGCCTGTCGCGACACCACTGGAGGCGGGCTGCACGATGTTGGGGCGTGAGCGGAAGACGGCTTAACGGTGTGCGGGACCGTAGCCCAGCTTCATGGAGACGGTTGCGAATGGTCCTCGCCGATACCCCAGGAGCAACAGTGTCCCTAATTTGCTGGGAAGTGGCGGTGCGGTCCCCTACGGCACTGCGTAGGATCCTACGGTCTTGGCGTGCATCCGTGCGTCGCTGCGGTCCGGTCCCAGGTCGACGGGCACGTGCACCTTCCGCCGACCACTGGCGACAACATCGATGTACTGTGGAGACCTCACGCCCCACGTGTTGAGCAATTCGGCGGTACGTCCACCCGGCCTCCCGCATGCCCACTATACGCCCTCGCTCAAAGTCCGTCAACTGCACATACGGTTCACGTCCACGCTGTCGCGGCATGCTACCAGTGTTAAAGACTGCGATGGAGCTCCGTATGCCACGGCAAACTGGCTGACACTGACGGCGGCGGTGCACAAATGCTGCGCAGCTAGCGCCATTCGACGGCCAACACCGCGGTTCCTGGTGTGTCCGCTGTGCCGTGCCTGTGATCATTGCTTGTACAGCCCTCTCGCAGTGTCCGGAGCAAGTATGGTGGGTCTGACACACCGGTGTCAATGTGTTCTTTTTTCCATTTCCAGGAGTGTATTATCTAAATAACTTCTCCAAACCAATCAACCAACCTTAATACAAGAGAACAGGGAAGTTTATATTAACCTGTTATTCCAACAGGCGAACAGAAAATGCTTCGAAGTATTTTTATGTACAATACACACTAAAAAATTTATATCCATTTGATATGCTCCACATCATAAACAATTTTTCCTTCTCTATAACTCCAATGTCAGCTTTCATTCCTTAACATCCACCCATTCCCCACCACAAACATTTTTCACTCTCTGCGATTCCAGTGTCAGCTGTATATCCTCATCCTCTATCCACTCTCCACCATTAACGTTTTTCCTTCTCTATTACTCCAATGACAGATTTCTCAGATTTCTATCCTTACCCTTCGTCCACCCCTCCCCCCCCCCCCCCCCCCCCCCCACATACAGGCCTTTTCCTTTTCTAGAATTCCACTGTCAGCTGTCTGTCCTCACTGCCGATCTAGTCCCCACCATAAACATTTTTCCCTCTTTATAACTCCAATGTCAGCTCCCTATCCTCATCTACCGCCCACTCTCAAAACATAAACCTATATTTATTTACGCCGGCCGGTGTGAGCGTGCGGTTAAAGGCGCTTCATTCTGGAACCGCGTGACCGCTACGGTCGCAGGTTCGAATCCTGCCTCGGGCATGGATGTGTGTGATGTCCTTAGGTTAGTTAGGTTTAATTAGTTCTAAGTTCTAGGCGACTAATGACCTCAGAAGTTGAGTCGCATAGTGCTCAGAGCCATTTGAACCATTTATTTCTATAACTCCGATGCCAGCTGTCTATCCTCATCCACTGTCCACTCCCCGCTATAAACCTTTTTCCTTCTCTATAACTCCAATGTCAGCTGTCTATCCTCAGCCTCCGTACACTCCCAAGTATAGATCTGTTATCCTTCTCTATAACTCCAATGTCAACTTTCTATCCTCGTCCTCCGCCCATTCCCCGCCACACACCTTTTTCTTTTCTATAATTCCAGTATCAGTTGTCTATCGTTATCCTCCGTCCACTCCCCACCGTGATCTTTTCCCATCTAGCCATTACCTGGAGCTGGTCATCAAGCAAGAAACACCTTCACCATGAACTTTCACAACTCGTCATTTTCGAGCAGCTAGCCATGCAACGTCGCCTTCACAGCATCAGCTTGTGATAATATCATCGTTTGTTTCCTTTTCGATGTTTTTAATACAAGTTCCTTTTTCTCACAAGCCATAGGCTGAAGAGTGGCTTCATCACTGCTGCCAGCCTGGCCCCATGGGGAGAAATGAAATGACAGTAACATTCAGAGGAAGCCACTCATTGACCAGAGCAATCAAACTGATGGGATCCTGAATGCCACAGTTCATTTTCAAATACACTGACGAAAAAAAAAATCGCAACACTATGAAGGAGTTGTGCGGCATGAACGAAAGTTGGTAGGCGTGTTTCTCCATTTGAAAAATGATGCATACTCCTAGTTCGCGCCAGTCGCACAACAGTGGCGCGAGTACCGCACATCATATTTGTTTTAAGTACATGCCATAATGGTCGTGAACGTTATTTACCTTTGAGATTGGACGTGGTATGTTGACGTCAGTAAAGAACGCCTTTAAGAGGAAGAAGACGCCCTTATCAACACTCACCGAGTTTGAATAAGGTCGTATAACAGCGCTACGAGAAGACTAAATTTTCCTTCTGCGATATTGCAGAAGCACTTGGCAGGAATGTAGGCATTGTACGAAGATGAGTCAAATGAAAACCTTAAATTTGAAATAACAAATCGAAATTTTGCACCGTTGTCCTGTAAGTTGGTAAGCGTGCTACAAACAGCGTGCAGAATGGCCTGTAGGTGAGCATAGTGCAGATTCACACATACCGTCGCAGTATCAGTATAAAGAAGGCCACCCAACTTGCGACTTGCACCGGGGAAGAACAGCGTTCTGTTATTCGCTTTTTGCGTCATGAAGGTGTGAAACCTATTGAAATTCATCGACGAATGAAGGTTCAGTGCGGTGATGCGTGTTTGTCACAGCAGCAAGTCTACGAATGGAGTAGGAAGTTCGCAAACGGTGTGACTTCAGTGAAAGATGCTCCTCGTCTAGGTCAGGCACAACGAGTTGTGACTCCACAGAACATTGCAGCAGTTGAAGCCATAGTGAAGGAAAACCACCGAGTGACACTGAATGACATTGCAGCATGTTTACAGATTAGTCATGGGTCAGCACACCACATTGTGCATGATGTACTCCAGTGTCACAAACTGTCTGCAAGATGGGTGCCACGGCAGCTGACTCCTGAAATGAGAGAACGACGTGTTGATACTTGTGAAGAACTTCTTCGGCGCTTTGAACGAGAAGGTGATGGCTTCCTTGCAAGAATCGTTACTGGGGACGAAACCTGGGTTCACTTCCACCAACCGGAAACGAAGAGAGCGAGCAAAGAATGGCGCCACTCCTCATCACCAGAACCAAAGAAGTTTCGAACAGAACCGTCAGCAGGGAAGGTTTTGCTGACTCTCTTTTGGGACGAAAAAGGCGTCGTTTTGGAGCATTACATGCCTAGAGGGACCACTGTCACCAGTTCATCATACACAGATCTCCTAAAAAATCATCTGCGGCCTGCAATCAAATCAAGGCGACGTGGATTGCTGTCAGCAGGTGCCGTGTTGCAACATGACAATGCAAGGCCCCACACTGCCCGTACAACAGTTGCAACAATCACAGACCTGCAGTTTGAGTGTGTTCCTCATCCACCATACTCACCAGACCTTGCCCCAAGTGATTTCCATATGTATGGACCACTCAAAGACGCAATGGGAGGAAAGAAGTTCCGTTCTGATGAAGAGATACGCCACGCGGTGCATGAATGGTTGCGCGGACTACCAAAAGAATTTTTTTTCTAAAGGAAACTTTGTAAGCGCTCGAGGACTTGCATTGAGCGTGGGGGAGATTATGTTGAAAAGTGATACAGCTTTGTACCACTTCAGCATAATAAATAATATTTAAAAATATTTAAGGTTTTCATTTGACTCACCCTCGTAAATGATTGTTGGTATCGGTGGTCACGATAATGTACGGTAGCAAACTGACCGGACTTCGGGCTCCGGACGACCACGTGGCACTACGGAGAGGGAAGACAGCGTGTTTAGCGTATGGCTCTGGCGCATCATACCACTTCTATAGCAGCAATTTCAGCAGCAGCTGGCACCACAGTGACCCAACGACCTGTTACAAATCGGCTACTTTAAGATCAGCTCCGAGCCGGACGCCCTGTAGCGTGCATTCCGCTGGCCTTAGACCACCGCTAAGAGCTCATTGTATTTTCTATAAAAACCGGTTCTGCCTCGGTGCCAGTGATAGCTGTGGTTGGTCAGGAGGAGGACAGTGTAAGGCCTGCAACCAACCTGTCTGTGTGCTAGAAACATTGCACCTACACCTGGAGTTATGGTCTAGGGTGTCGTACGACAGTAAGAGTATTTCGTGGTTATATCACGCATCCTGACTGCATTCCAGGGTGTTTTCTCACGTTCTCCCACATACAGCTGTTGAAACCAAACGTGATTTACCTGCTCGATCACCAGATCTGTCTCCAATCGAGCACATAGGGGTCATCATGGGACAAAAACTCCAGCGTCATCCACAAACAGCATTAATCGTCCGAGCATTGACCGACCAAGTGCAACAGGCATAAAACTCCATCCCACAAACTGACATCCGGCACATGTACAACGTATTGTGTGCACGTTTGCATGCTTGCATTCAACATTCTGACGGTTACACCGGTCATTAATGCACCTGCATTTCGTATTTGCAGTGCTTTATCCCACGCTTACATTAACCTGGGATCTTGCATTTTTATTGCTTAAATATGTTACCTACAAATTACATTACTCTGTAATAATTATTTTTTGGTGTTGTAATTGTTTCCGTCAGCATAGTACCAGACATTTTCTACAAGGTTACTATATGGCCTTTCAAGGTCTACAGGGAGCTTGAGTTTTCGTCACACCAGAAACGTATGAGTGCAGTCCCGTGAATTCGGCTGTTATCATCTTGAAAGACGAGTGAGACTACAACATACGTATCATAAAGATGCAGAAGAAAGGGTAGTACTCGATCCCCGAGCGTGTTGACGAACATCCTGCTTCGTGTTCACGTTAAACCTGAATAAGTAGGCCCAAGACATATTACGAAAATCATCTTCAAAACATCACAGACCACTGCGACTTGAACTATACTCTTCGTTGTTTTGTTGAGAGCATGTGTAGTGTTGCGTCTTTTCTTTATCGTGTTTACGTCGATGTGAGAGCAGAGACGGGGTGAATTTCGGTGCCGAAACATATCCCACTCCCCTCGACTAGCACCATAGGGGTCTCGAAGCTACATATGCCCATCCAACGAGCGGATCACCTAAATCTACGAGTACATCTTTAGTCTGCGAAACACTGTGACGTTCATAACAAAGTGTACTTCCCATTGTATCATGTATTAAAGTTTCTTACCGTTCCATCGATGTATGGAGGACCAGAAGAATGACTGCTTAACGCACTGACTGGATGTTCCACTGCCAGACTGTCGGGCACAATGCATCATGCGTGAGCCAAGCTCTGTAGTGGGCATCAGCGACCTTGTGGCAGTCTACGTGTTGAATGCCTCTGTCTGCACTGTAATTAGTCTAATTGCGTCTTATCGATCTCTACGGGAGCAATATTTCGGGGCTGGAATTTATTTCTAAGGACTTCAATTAACATTGTTTACCAAAATTTTGTAAATACGCCTTCGCTTGAAGATAGGCGTCCATCTTTAAGAGTATGTCAAATCAGGATTTTCAACACTGGCGTGACTCTCTCCCTTGAGTCCAATAAACCAGTTACCATTCGTATGTGTTCAAAGTACCATGTTAGTACTATTTCTTATGACTCAGACAGTTAATTAGCTACATGTTCTACAGATTATTTGAACGATTCTTTTATCGGAACAATGCCAAACGGGACAATTTACAAGATACCTATACACGTTTAGTGTTAACTTAAGTGGAAATATTTTTTTGAATCCTACTGAGGCACTACACTTATAATCATACACACATAAAGAAAAGTTTTGCATCACCATGGTTCTCAGAACTCCTGAAGATAGACGTTGACTGTGGATATTGTATCACTGACACAGTCCTTTGACTGTCCAGAGATGTCACTAAACCCGCCAAAAGATGTAAACAACCATGCATGAGCAGTGCCTAATAGACGAAGGGGGTCCGACAGCCGATCAATTCCAGTCATTCCACCAGGAATGAGGTACAGGGCTCGTGTTGTCTGTAGTTCAACAATGTCTAGACGATCAATACCGCGGTTCGATCGCGTCTGCATTGTTACTTTGTGCCAGGTAGGGATCTCAACAAGGGAAGTGTCGAGGCGTCTCGGAGTGAACCAAAGCGATGTTATTCAGACATGGAGGAGATACAGACAGGCAGGAACTGTCGATGTCATGCCTCGCTCTGGCCGCCCAAGGGCTACTACTGCAGTGGATGACCCCTACCTTCGGATTATGGCTCGGAGGAACCCTGACAGCAACGCCACCATGTTGAATAATACTTTTCGTGCAGCCACAGGACGTCGTGTTACGACTCAAACCGTTTGCAGTAGGCTGCATGATGCGCAACCATTATAATTTGAGAAGGACATTGATGTTCATACTTACAACACTAGAGGATGAAATAACCTTTATTTCCCTTTATGAAAGCTGTCAGTGGAGCAGAAAGGCATCAATACGCAGCAACAAACATTTTTGATTATTTTCTCAGTCAGCGTAGATCTCTCAGAGTGGTTGGTGTGCTACGTCGTCCATAAACAGCCCTTTTCAATCTCTCCCAGGCATGTTCGATAGGGTTCATGACTGGAGAACATGCTGGCCACTCTAGTCAAGCGATGTCGCTATCCTGAAGGAAGCCATTCACAAGATGTGCACGATGGGAGCGCGGACTGTCATGCATGAAGACGAATGCCTCGCCAATATTCTACCGATATGGTTGCACTAGCGGTCGGAGGATGTCATTCACGTATCGTACAACCATCACGGCGCCTTCATGACTAGCGGCGCACGTCGGCCCCACATAATGCCACCCCAAAACAGCAGGGAACCTCCACCTTGCTGCACTCGCTGGACAGTGTGTCTAAGGCATTCAACCTGACCGGGTTACCTCTAAACACGTCTCCGACGATTGTCTGGTTGAAAGCATATGCGTCACTCATCGGTGAAGAGAACGTGATGCCAATGCTGAGCGGTCCGTTCGGCATATTGTTGGGCCCTTCTGTACCACGCTGCATGGTGTCGTGATTGCAAAGATGGACCTCGCCATGGACGTCGGAAGTCAAGTAGCGCATCATGCAGCCTATTGCGCACAATTTGAGTCGTACCACGACGTCCCGTGGCAGCACGAAAAGCATTACTCAACGTTGTGGCGTTGCTGTCAGGATTCCTCCGAGCCATAATCCGTAGGTAGCGGCCGTCCACTGCAGTATTAGCCCTTGGGTGGCCTGAGCGAGGCATGTCATCGACAGTGCCTGTCTCTCTGTATCTCCTCCATGTCCGAACCACATCTCTTTGGTTCACTCAGAGACGCCTGGACACTTCCCTTGTTGAGAGACCTACCTGGCACAAAGTAACAATGCAGACGCGATTGAACCGCGGTATTGATAGTCTAGGCATGATTGAACTACAGAGAACACGAGCCATGTACCTCCTTCCTGGTGGAATGACTGGAACTGATCGGCTGTCGGATCCCCTCCGTCTAATAGGCGCTGCTCACGCATGGTTGTTTACATCTGTGGGCAGGTTTAGTGACATCTCTGAACAGTCAAAAGACTGTGTCTGTGATACAATATCCACAGTCTATCTTCAGGAGTTCTGTTAACTGGGGTGATGCAAAACTATTTTTGATGGGTATATTACTAAGAACATTACCTATTAAGTTGGAAAAACTTTCATCGAACCTTTAGAATTTTTAGAATTATATTAATTTCAGTGACGGATGTTCTTGCTATTTCCAGTTTCTTAAAGTTTTGTGTCATAATGTTTTTAATATATTCTCTTGCTTTTTCAGTTGAACCATTTAATCCGATTTTTGCTGATACTTTCGAAAGTGATTGTTGAAAGTATTCGCAACTTGTGAATTATCAGTCACAACTTTGTCATTTAGTTCAATTGCTATGGTGTCTTGTACACTGAGTGACTGTTCTGTCTCCCACTTGACAGTATCGCAAACAGCTGTAATACTATTACCTGCATTATTTATTTTTGTCTGGAGGTGCATACTTTTAGACATTTCAAAAACTTTCGTTAAATTACTACAATATTTTTTGTAGTAAGCAAGTAATGTCGGATCTTGACTCACTATGGCCTTTATATACTGTGTATTTCCCTCTTCCTCTCACATGAGAATTAATACCCTTAGTTACTCACACAGCTTACTTGTTTTTAATGGCTCTTGTGGATAATTTCTGTCAGGAAAGCAACTAGCATACATTGACAGAAATTTACTATGGAATAAATGAATTTGACATTAGGATCTCTTTCTATATATACATCATCCCATACCATTCATTTTAACCTATTCTTAAAATATATTATCCTGTACTTATTAATAAGGCTCCCTGCTTTGTATGAACCTATCTCAGGGCTGCAAGGTATCATATCATTTCCATTAATTATGCATCATCACCAGATAGTCCATTAACAAATGACTGAATATTAATTGTTTCATCCTGACTGCCAATCAGTGTCCTATTATCTTCCTGCACATGAGATGGAAAACTGACTAATGACGTTAATTTAAACATCATAATAATTATTCTACTTCATTTTTCCTGTGTGAATCTTTTAAGAAATCTGCACTGAAATCTCCACAAATTAGAAATTTTTTCTTAACGTAATAATGCATCGAGATAGCTGAAAGTTTCCTAGACCTTTAAAATTATCAAAGAAGTCTTCTCCAGTAACAACTCAAAAGCACATGTTTCTAGGTTCTGCGCAACACAAAAACTATTTGTTTCAGTATTGTTGACATCGTGTACAGCTTTTACATATATTTCAACTCGTCCTTTTCTTGTTTGGACAGACACAGAACATCTGTCACTTAAGAATATTTCACATCTTCTAGGCATACAAGAAGCTCATCTGTTTTGTTTTTCAACCCTCTAATGTCCTGAAGAAACAAATTAACTGTAATTTTCTGGAAATTGTTGCATCTATTATGGCCCTTTTCTGCTCCAATTTCTTTCAGTACTATCTGTCTGTGCCGACCGCTGTGGCCGATCGGTTCTAGGCGTTTCAGACCGGAACCGCGCTGCTGCTGCGGTCGTAATTTCGAATCCTGTCTCGGGCTTGGATGTGTGTGATGTCCTTAGGTTTGTTAGGTTTAAGTAGTTCTAAGTCTAGGGGACTGATGATCTCAGATGTTAAGTCCCATAGTGCTTAGAGTCATTTGAACCATTTGTCTGTCTGTAACCTTACTGTAACCTAAAAAATATGCTCCTTTGACTCAAGTCACAGGAAATCTGGGCTTGTGGCCTCCCTTATATTTTCTGCAAGATGCTCAGCTAATCTTTCCTTCACCTCCTATTAAGGTACAGGCAATGGTTTGTGTATCTCCATTTCCCCATTGCAGTAACAGGTACGTCACAGATATGAGATTTAGTTTCATTCAGAATCAATTCGTTCAGCTCTTTGTTCATATGACTGACAGCCATGTTAAGCTAGGTCTGGTCACTGGAATGTAACGTATGTGATTTCTGAGTGTGATAATGTCTACTCCAAATCCGACGTGTCACCCTTCATAATTGAGCGTCAGCTTTTTCCTTATAAAGTATGTTTGGTCGCCGTTCCTGAAATTATTCGTTATAGTAGAACTGCTAAGCAGTGCCACTGAACCGTGCCTTTGCACTTGTTGCTGTAAACTTCCACAAACCCCACTTGAGAGTGTGCTGTTGCAGCTCCTATTTCTTCCAGGTAGCCTTTAATGCTATATTCTAATTTGCTAGGCAGGCTGTTTCCTGCTCCTCCAAATATAAGTAGCTTATCCTCTGCATCCATCAAAATCTCTGCATAAGACCCTTTGCTCTCTGTCACCTGGGCAAACTTGGCGCTAAGT
Source organism: Schistocerca nitens (assembly GCF_023898315.1). NCBI lineage: Eukaryota > Metazoa > Arthropoda > Insecta > Orthoptera > Acrididae > Schistocerca > Schistocerca nitens. The sequence goes on from NC_064615.1 coordinate 857,996,442, forward strand.
CTCACGATGCTTGTGATTTGGTATTCTACACCTAGCTTTTCCTGTAGCAATTGGCCTACACCTCTCTCATGACTACTACCTAACAACAAGACTTTTCTTTCTATGTGACTTTTCTATCGACCTCTCCTTAAAGTCGTTGCTATGAATCTGCTGCACTCTGCTTAGCTCAAAACCGGTTAGGAGTCTTCTCCCGCCGCGCGGTTAGAGGCGCCATATCACGGATTGCGCGGCCCCTCCCGCCGGAGGTTCCAGTCCTCCGTCGGGCATGAGTGTGTGCGTTGTTCCTAGCATAATTTACTTTAAATTCGTTTCAGTAGTTTATAAGTCTAGGGACCGATGACCTCAGCGGTTTGGTCCCTTAGGAATTCACGCACACACACACACACATACAAACACACATACACACACTCACACACACACACACAGTCTTCTCCCACGTCAAGCAACAAGTCAAAATGATTGCTAATCGGAATTTTAAATGTGATTTCTGAAATTTTTCCCTTTTGCATGTTACTTGTCACCTTCACCTAGCTCCAATTGTCTTTTCCCCCTTAAACCTTTATTTCAAATTACGTCATTTCTAATTCTGCCTTAAGGGCACAAATCCTTCTTCCCTGTTCCATGGTTTTCTTGTCTCCACTGCATAATAAACTCCATGGAAGACCCTCATCTGACACTCTTTTGACTTCCCCAGTGTATTCTGCACAGTGAAACACCAATCCACAACCCTGACGTGTTTCCCCCATATCAATTAACCTACTACAACATCCACCTTTGTCACATATGACAACACTCTTACAGTGCACTAAAAACACTGCAACATATTTAAACGGTACCCAATGATGAGTAGTTCAATCTCATCTTTCGGTGCGTTGTGCAGCTTGTTTCCAAGCATCAGGGAGATGTAGAACAACATGACAGATGTTGGTTGAACAGTAAGTAGCAGAAGACTCGAATGAGTGAGAGCACTACTCTACTGTGGGTCGCAGGACTGTTTTTTTAAGCAACCTCGGGAAACCGTAAGATAATTCAGTTTCATATCTCTACAAGCAGTCCAGGTATTTGTATGAGTAGACTAATTCCAGATTTGACTCATTGATATTGTAGTCATGGGATATTAAGTTTTATGAACTGCACAGTTTTTTATCAACTGCACAGTTTTACATTTCTGAACATTTGAAGCAAGTTGCCAATCTTTGTATCACTTTGAAATATTATCAAGGTCAGCCTGAGTATTTAACATAACGTTAAACAGCGTGTATACTCTCATTGCGCTTAAATTGGGGATTCAAACTGGGATATTGGTGCTTGGTGAAGAAACTCACCTACCCTTGCTGGGAAAATACTACTGGCGATAGCATCCGCAGAAATTTTTGAAGAAGGGGCAAAATTCCGGAATTGTCAACTGTACACCTGACCTTGTGAGTCTGAAAACGTGTTTTGCCCCAGAAACTAAATTTGACAAGAATTACACTAAAGTTATTGTACCTCAAATAACTGATAGTTCTCCAGTTCTTATTTTAGACAAATTACTATGGTGTGCAAACGTCAAGGATATTCAACTGTGTATTCAAAGTACATCTTCTTATGCTATGAATATGAATGCCCCTGCTTGATTCAACGATCTAAAATTCCACCCTCTCATGATGAAATGCAACGCATCTAAGGAATTTCGAAATAAAGCTAAAATATATTTACAGACAGGGCATCATTTATAGCTTCATAATGTGGAACGAAACGAAAATTGAAACTCGAAAGCTGAAAAAGTAAGAATATTTGAAGGATAAAAAAAGTAACCAACATCGATACTCCTTTAAGTGGAGGAATAGGCTGTAAACGTATTAGATTTGATGCCATCCACAGCAATTTGTTGCTTAAAAAACACATGGATTTATTTCATCATTTTCATGGTTTCCACTTTTTGATGTTAACTGGCGTAACTAAAACTGAAGAGAATATGGTTTGAAAACTATAATTTCTAGCTTGGGTTCGTAAGGAGTAGTCTTGCATCTGCAGCCGACTAGATGAACGTGGGAAATATTCTGAAACCATCGCAAATTGGCCGGTAAAATCGACTTTGAATAGCCTGGGACTGAACCTAATCAATCCTTTTCTCTTAAGTTCGTCACATTATTGTCAACCTTACTAACTCGACTGCTGATTGATAGCTCTATGATTGCATCTGGTGCTGTTTACACCCCGTAGAGTTGAGAAGGTTCCAATTCATGGAGAGGATCTAGACCTTGAAATTTCACATTTTCGCCCTCACTTTTGACGCACAAAATAGAATTTTCTCGTTAGACTCGAGCATTTGGAGTCGTAGATTACGTAGAGATGGTGTGTTCTTCAGGGTCCACAACACTTCGTGTAAAAGTGAATGTAGAACTTGGAAAGCATCACGAGTCTCCTTTGTCCATAGGCGAACACTGAACAGATTCCGTTGTGCAGCAAGTGGATGGGACATTCGTGAGGAAATTGGGCACCTGTATGCTGCTGCCACGTTTGTGCCGTGCTAGGAAACCTCACGTCAGGGTGTTGGACCGATCGCTTCCTGCAACACGCAAAGAGCTTTACGGAGAATGGAAGTTACTCTGAGATTTATTCCACCTAACTGCCAAAGGTGACTAAACCAAATGCCGTAGCATGACTGAAGGTAATTGTGTTTCTTGTTGCTATGCATTGGTGCCAGTGGTTAGTCGCTTGAGAACAAGGACACCAAACAAATTACGTTAATTAGGGAGTGCAGCGGGCCAACGGCCATCTAATGTTTATTAAGTGTCGTGAGCACCACAGACCACCACCTTTATACCTCATGAAGACATGTTGCCCTCAATGATAGTCCTGCTCTTCCGCTCTCGACGTACTCATTTTAATCTCTTGTGAAAAAAAGTAAGTTTGGAAATGAAAAGGTTCGTTTAAAGAAGAAAACGGGTCTACCATGATAACTGGATCGTACGAGGGCTGTTTTTAAAGTAAGAATTGACGTGTAATGGAGTAAGAGAAACTTTATTTATAAATGTAAATTGTATCACAGACTTCACACGTAGTCGCCATGAACATTTAAACACTTGTAAAGTCGTGGCACCAGTTTTTGGATCCCAGCATCAAAGAAATCTGCCGCCTGATTGTCAATCCAGTCAGTAACAGTTTCATTCAACATGTCATATTCCAAGTGCTTTCCACCAAGAAATCCCTTCAGTTTTGGAAACAGATGAAAGTCTGCTAGTGCTATGTTTGGGCTGTTTGGTGGATGATCCAATAATTCCCAATGAGGCTTGTCCGGTTGCGTCTTTGTTCTTGCCGCAAACTGAGGTCGAGCATCGTTGTGAAGCAGAACGGTGCCGCTAGAGAGCAGTCCCCGCTTGCGATTTTGAATAGCGCGCCCAAACTTTAATAATGTTTCACAGCACCTTTGAGCATTATGGTAGTTCTTCTCGGCAAGTGTATAACAGAAGAATGCCCTTCCGGTTCCAAAAAAACTGTGGCCATGGTTTTCCGTTTTGAAGGTTCTTGTTTGAATTTTCGTGGTTGCGTCGGGGAGTTTGAATGATGTCATTTGCTGGATTGACTTTTATTCTCTGGAGTGTAGTGCGCAATCCACTTTTCATCACCGATCACGATGCTACTCAAGAACTCGTCACCATCTTTGTGATAGCGCTCCAAAACGGATAATGAATTTGCCATTTTCGGCACCCAACTCGCACAATTTTTTTGCAGTTTAGTTTGTCAGGAATAATGATCTTGAAACCTATAGAAATTTCTGATACAGCTCGTCATTAGGGAAGCGCCTGTTTTGGCGAATTGCCTCAACATTTTTTGTCAAGTCTTCATTCATGACAACAGGCCGTCCACATCATTCGTCATCATGAACATTTTTACTTCCTTCATTAAGCAGCCTACAACATTTATGCACACTTCCATCATCCGTTATACATTGACTGGGCCAGTTTATGCCCGGACACCCACCGTCGTCGCGATAACACAGATTAACACAGATATCGCTTCACCCCCCCCCCCCCCCCCCCCAAGGCAGCGGAGCTGATCTCAGAAGTTTGTGTATATATTGTCACGGCTAGTTAAGAACATTCCCTGCCGTGTGGGTCGGGCATAAAACATCTCGGAATCACGTTGTGAATCTAATTGGGTGAGCTGGCAGTTGAAAATTAATCTCCTTTTCTATTTCCAGAGATATTTCATACACTTTCAACCACAACGGATCCAAAGACAGTGATTTTATTTATTACTTGGCAACAACGTAGCAATCGAGTTCCAGTCTATTTTTTTCTAATTTTTGCTTCCGAAATAATTTGATTTAGTTACCTTCGTAGTCAATATGCCTACGTTAAATCCTATTATCTGTTTGTAACAGGTTGATCAGCTTCTCTCAACAACCCTTGAATATTCACAGATGTAGTTGTCTATGTACTAGCTGATTTTTGGGAATTAGAAAACACGGAGATAGTCTCGTATATATTGTTTTATTGACGCAATTCACTTCTTAAATTAATGAGAGATGGCACTGGGGAATCAATGAAGGAGGAGTTGATTCTAGTGTGTATCGTTTCGGTATAATAACAGTCAGTCCGTACCACATTCCTTTGCGTTCCTATCACCAAAGATATGATTTCCCATGAAACTGTTCCCTACCATTAATATCTGATAAATCATAAATATGTCTCTGGCTTTACAATGTCTAAGCTTCTTAATTCTCACTACACGATATTAATTATAAGTTCGAGCTCTTTCAATGTGTGTTCAGCACAAATTTAGTCTTTTCACGGGCACTATATCTCACGTCTCGTTTATTAGCAGAACCGCCTTGACAACGATCGGCAAAGATATTAGTGTGATAAGGTCCAACTATTTTCTGTCCCATTATCTCATAATAATCTATTATCTGCCACTCAAATGTCTAATCCAGTTATCAAAATGATATTTAATTAGGCTTATAATCCCTAACTTCCGACTACCACGGAAGACTACGAACATGCGCCATTGAAAACAGACTCAAGAGAGCTAACAATGCTGCGCATAGCATTATATATTATATTCAAAACAATACATAGCTCTGTTATGTCTTCCTTGGATTGCCTTTGTACTCCTTTGCGTTACTCTATTTCAAATATCTACTCTTTGTAAAATTTTAACTAACTATTACTTCAAAATACAACTACCGTTTTTGGCTCTTGGGCCATTTCGTATTACAGAATTTGAATCTAATATTCGTTTCTGAATACTCACTCTCTAAAGAGCGGTTATGACATGCACCATGAAATTCAACAAGCTGCCAGTGAGTATCAGCAGGAGGAACTTGTTTTGCATTTAAGAACAGAATAACCGAGCGCACTTCACAATCTATGGAATTAAGCAGTATAACCATACGACCAATACTGGCAAGGACGTGAAACGTATTGGCGGCGTAGGTGAGAGACGGGCCAAGAGTGGCCCACTGTGAACGGACGTCACGTGACAGGTTGCGCGGACACGATACGCTATCGGTTCTTACTTTAAAAATGACCCTCGTAATTGAGAGGCGCATCGTCCTCTAAGAAAGCACTATTTACACCTGCAAGGGATTGCTGTTACAGTAATACTTGGTAGCACCTGTTGAATCCGAGAGAACACGAATGACAGAGTATCAGGCTAACGTCTTCCCTTCAGCGCCTTATGATGACACGTCAACAATTCATGTTCATATTATTCTTCACTATGAATCAGGTCCTACTACTTAGATCAATATGATATACGTTAGCCTATTCTAGAATAACACAACTGTATTGGAAGCACATAGAATTTGGGTAGTGGTTTCACTCAGAGTAATCGTAAATAGTTTTACCTGTCACGCGGAACTTTTAATAATAAAAATGCAACTGCACTCGCTCGCCTACAAATTCAAACATGAAACAACGACTTGCGATTCTGTTACACACACTCTACCAGCCGGCTGTCTTACGCCCTGTACTTTCGTAGACACATCGGAAATTCACACCAGTGCTGGGCCATGCATGAAATCACTTACCCATGACGATGAGATAGCGTCTTGATTGCAATACGCGGTTCTATCGTTCTACTAAAGTTTGTCACAGTTTAAAGAAACTTTGTACCACACAAAGTCACTTCCTGGTGTGCATTAATAGCGGAAAAACAGGTCGCTACTCAGCTGCTGTTCCAGACGCTCGGAGCAGTGTCTGAAAAGTTTTTGTACTTTGAAAGTACTTAAAGACCGCATAAACTGAACATTTTAGCGGAGCGTTCAGATACGCGTCTGGCCTCAGTGACGGCCCAAAAGCGACTCTCTGGATCAAACGCGCCAGTCCCTAAGCTGGCAGCTCCTCCACCGTACCTATACCTCCGCACCGATGAGTAACTATGTAGTAACTCTGATTAGAAAGTAAATGAAAGAACATGAACTGTAAGAGAGGAAATATATCCCCAATTACTTTCTTTACATAATTGTTAAATTATATTTTTCTTAACATGATGGACTAAGAATGATACGAACTATATTGTCTCGATGGCGACAGCGTGCAAATCGCACATCAAAGTCTTAGTGGGTTCCCTGCACAAATATCAATCCCGCGCCCTTTCTTGCTACCAGCAAGGTATTCCTACGCTGTATTTGTTCTAGAATCTACCAGAAGCTTTTTGCTTTCTCGCGCACTTGGCACTCCCTAATACTTCCGGCTACGTCAATCACTGCGCCTGCCTACTCTGTGTGACTCAGAGCCTTCTAAAAAGATAGTTCTGAGGTACGCCTGCCCAGTGACATCGGAGTACTCTCTCTTACATTTATTTAGACAATAAAGCAAATAAAACAATTCATGTCGCCTTATGGATGGCATGAATTATTTCATTTTAATTAGGGGTGACGTCTTATGCTTTTATTATCATACATACTATTCATGAAGTTTTTATATGAAAGTGAAAGTGAAAAATAAAGGGGTGCAATTACACAGTACTACGTAACGTAGCTGCTACGTTGCAAGAAGAGACACAGAATTGCTTCAGGACAATATTTCAACTTTGTCCTGCAAAGATTCGCATCCATCTTGACTGCAAAGTAGAGCCGAAACTGCCCCCGCCCCAAGTATTCAGCATAATTTCTCGTGAACGACGTAGAAACAAAAGAGAAAAAAAATAACAAGACTTGCAGTCATTGCCTATGTCGCAGTATTTTCTGGAATAAATGATGACTAACTGACAACCTCAGTTGCCGACAGGTGTTGTTGATATACCTCGATGTGGACAGCTGAAAATGTGTGCCCCCACCGGGACTCGAACCCGGGATCTCCTGCTTACATGGCAGACGCTCTATCCATCTGAGCCACCGAGGACACAGATGAACAGCGCGACTGCAGGGACTTATCCCTTGCACGCTTCCCGTGAGACTCACATTCTCAACTGTCCACAATTCTACATATGTATCGCACCTTATAGACGGGGATCGCCAAAGCGTGCGCGAGTAATGAGTGGGTGGGCAAATGTCTATAAGGTAACGTCAGGGAGAAGAAGTTCTACAGATCGACCACGGCAACTTAGCCCGGAAGAGTTTACTGATAAAGACGCCGGCCGTGAAAGCCTACATGGAATGATTCTACATGTGTATTGTACCTTATAGACATTTGCCCACCCACTCATTACTCGCGCACGCTTTGGCGATCCCTGTCTATAAGGTACGATACATATGTAGAATTGTGGACAGTTGAGAATGTGAGTCTCACGGGAAGCGTGCAAGGGATAAGTCCCTGCAGTCGCGCTATTCATCTGTGTCCTCGGTGGCTCAGATGGATAGAGCGTCTGCCATGTAAGCAGGAGATCCCGGGTTCGAGTCCCGGTCGGGGCACACATTTTCAGTTGTCCACATCGAGGTATATCAACAACACCTGTCGGCAGCTGAGGTTGTCAGTTAGTCATCATTTATTCAAGAGAAAAGCTGCACGGTCATCAACAGTAACTGTTCTTTCGAGAACAAGTTCCTGTCTTCGTATATGCAGTATTTTCTGTTACAAAGGGCAGTTCAGTAGAATCGCAGACAACCATTGCTAAATATTCGAGATAATTCTGTACTGAATAGAAAGCCTATGGCCATAGTCTAGGAGGGGGTCCCACCTCTTGTTGACACCTATGCTACTTGCGAACATTTGTTTTCTGTACAAGACTCCAGTGGGCTACCTTTGGATGAAGCGACACTACAACGTGACTCACCTCAAACTTGCATCGCAAATATTGCGGAAATGAGCAGTGTTATTGATATGCAGTTTTCACAGGGTGGATTGGTAGTCAGCGGCTCGTATTGTTACGTATTAAACAGATTGTAATAATACTTAGAAAGTGTACTTTTTGTGAAAACATACACTTTTTAATGGAAAAAGCATATTGACAGTAACAAACTAAAAGAAGGGTAAATTAGAATGTCAGTGGAGTTTTTTTTGTAGGATTGTAAAGCAAGTCGTTTACGAGATATCGTCTTTTGAAAAGTTGCCACACCGATACTTCTGCAAAACCTGCACGCTAAAGAACAGCTCAAAGCCAGCCGGTGTGGCCGAGCGGTTCTAGGCGCTTCAGTCTGGAACCGCGCGACCGCTACGGTCGCAGGTTCGAATCCTGCACCGAGCATGGATGTGTGTGATGTCCTTAGGTTAGTTAGGTTTAAGTAGTTCTAAATTCTAGGGGACTCATGACCTCAGATGTTAAGTCCCATAGTGCTAAGAGCCATTTGAACTATTTGAACAACTCAAGTGCGTACAATTGTTATGTTGGTTCTGATCTGTAACGAGACCCATGAACAACACAGGTTGTGTTCTAAATTACCACCGGCAGCTTCAGTACACGCTTCCACTGTGGTATGGAACGATTGCTGCACACGTTTCAGCGGAGATGTCCGAGCAGGTTGCAGTTATACGTCGTTGCGTTATCATCGCGTGTAGTTGGTACGTCCTTGTAGACAGCGTTTTCCAGCTTTCCCCACAAAAAAGTCTACAGGCTCAAATGCTGGGTAGGGCGGCCAAGGTACAGTCCTCTGCGTTCACTCCGATTTGGAAACAATTCGTGAAGAAATTCTGTAGTACTTCGTGCACAGCCGTCACTTTTGTTCCATGATTTCCTTCTAGTCTGAAGAGGAACGTCTCCTAGTATCCGTGGGAGATGGTCTTTTAGGAGGCTGCGATGCTTGTGCACGTCAGTGTTTCGTCTATAAAAAACGGGCCTACGAGCTGATGGTTCACTATCTCAAACTACACGTTTACACTCCATGGACGCTAACGTTTCACCTGAGGACGCCAACTAGGATTGTTAACAGACCAACAGTGCATGCTTCGGCAGTTTACCCGGCCATGTTTGGTAAGTGTCGCTCCATCACCAAAAAATATGCATAATACATACAGAGTATCCTATCTTAATGATCATGTACAGAAGTTAACACGATTCTCACAATCGTTTCCATACAGCTCTTGACGGAAGGGTATGTGATAGGGATGGAAACTAGGTCGATGGAGAAAGCGTAGGACTCTTGCCTGACTTATGCTATTTCCTCGTGCGATTATGCTGGAACAAACGTGCGGATCAAATGCAACAGCAGCAAGAACTTTAATTTTCCCCTCTTCTGTTATCACTTGTTTCCTTCTGTTGCGTTGTCGAGGTGTTACTCTACCACTTTCACGTAACTAGTTGAAGAGGCTGATAAATAATTCCCGGGATGGTTGACGTATATTGGGATACCTTGCCGCATGCACCATACAAGAACGAAACTGCATTCTTCCTGCACTCTCCGTACACCACGAGCATGTCGGATTTTTTTTTCCACTGGTAAATCCCGTCGACAACTTACGACCTACTGCCTAGACTGTCACACACTAACTGACTAGCAAGTTTCAGTGCACTCAAGGGACATAGGAACACATTGTAAGCAAACATAACAACATCGAACCTAGCAAGTATGCACGTTAAAAGACACAAACAAATGTCAGTGCGGAAACTTTTCAAAATACCATATCTTTTAAATGACTCTTACTAGAATCCTGCAAAAAACACCACTGACATTCTAATTTACCCTGTTTTTAGTTTTTTAATGTCAACAGGCATTGTTCCATTTTAAAAAGTGCCTGTTTGCACAAAATATACTTTCTAATTATTATTACACTCTGTTTATTAGCTACCAATACGATCCCCTGACTACCAATTCATTCTGTGAAAACCGCGCATCAATAACACTTTCCATTCCCGCAATATCTACGGCGCAAGCTTTAGGTGATTAACCTCGTACGCTGGTGAGGGTTAGGAACATCAGCGACGGAGACTGGTACTGGACATTAACAACAGAACATTCTCGACTGACTGGTTTCGATGTTGGACAGATTCCTCGTCAACGTAAACGAAAGTTTCAAGAAATCGGGTTGCCGCGTGTGTGTACTTCCATTAGCCTCTCTAGTTTCGCCACCCGACAATGCAGCTGGGCATATGCGCTGTGGCTGCCTGAGAATCGTTCGCTGACAGCCGGCTGGTCGTGTTGCAGTGGGCGCCGCAGCAGCCGCCTTCCTGCCCGAGCTGAGAGGACTGCCCATCGTGGAGTGAACTCCAGTGCGCGCGTCGAGCCAACCTCACGGCCTTCTGAGGGAGCTCGCTGCTGCGACTATTGGCTGGAAGGACTGCTCCGATGGATGGCTGCTGCAAATCTTCTGCAAATCTCAGTGCTTTAGTGTGTCAGTTTACTGGTTAAAATAAACAAAATTTAAAGCAATCTAGCCATGTGCGGTAACCACTCTGATTCACTATTTCGGCGTGATCGAGGCCCGACTACTTGAAGCAGGTTCAAATGGACCTAGGTTGCTGTAGTACGCAGAGATGAAGAGGCTTGCACAAGACAGACTAGCACGAAGAGCTGCTACAAACAAGACTTTGGACTGAAGGTCATAACCGCAACAACAACTTCGGGTATTCCAGTTCTTTGTTTTGGGACCTCATTTCGTGTTTAAATATGGTGACGTTGAGTATTCCTATTTTTTTGTTTGGGTACCTGGTATCGTGTTTTAATTGCTCCTGCGTACGATTACATTCATACATTAGATAATCTCAAAAGGAGTGCAATTTCAAAATCAGTGTCACATGTTTTTTTTTTTTTTTTAATAGTTCAGAATACAATTCTTCCTCGCAGTCCCTATTTCACAGCTCTTGAAACAGAAGTCTTTGTAGTAATCCTGAAAATAAATGACGTGGAACTGGAAGTCTGCGTTGTATTGGTCATGAATACATGAGATCGTACTTGCGCTTGAGTCTTCTCCGTTTTCGGTAAATTCAGCTATAACTGTACCACAGGATTTTTCATTTGATGTAGTATTACACTGTGATTCAAAGTTTCAAGTGAACGACTAACTGCGACATTTGGCAAATGAGGAGTCAGACGAAGATACCGTCCGTTCTCAGCATTCATTAATACATACACTGGCGGAAAAAATTAGTACATCCCTTTAGAGGTTTCCAGTCCACTCAAAATGTATTGTTGCAAAAGTGCATATGAAGTATATGAAATGTTTACATTTACAGATCAACAGCATAAGCGGTTCTGAAATATCAGGTATCAACCACGTTGAAAAACCCATATTAGTACGTTCGTTGGTTGGTACTTACGGGCTCTCAATGCAGAGCTTATCAATGCACGTGGTGTAGTCGAGACGGGCGGAAATGCAGGCACTGATTCCAGTCAATCGCACAGATGGCGAATACTGTCCCGGGATACGTTATGCCACGCCTATTCGACCCGTCCACGTAGTTCTGTAAGCGTTGTTGGTTGACGAGTTGCAGGAGCCGCTTCTTGTCCCAACATTTCCGGCACGCGCTCGGATGGAGAAAAGTCCGGAGATCGTGCTGGCCACGGAAGTTGCTGCACACCTTGCAGAACACATTGAGTCTTACGGGCAGTGTGTGGGTGAGCATAACCCTGTTGGAACAACACGTCACCGTCCTGTTGCATGTTCCGAGTGCCGGCTACCGTCCCCTCCAGAAACATCAAAGCTGAACGAGAGCTGTAGCTTATCATACCCCAAACCATAAGGCCTGGAGGGGATCCAGTGTGTTCTGGACGAGTGTATGGGAAAGTGTTCACCAGGTGTACGTCGTACGCGCAAACGACCATCTTTTGCGTGCATGCAGAATCTGCTTTCATCGCTGAAGACTATGGTGCGCCATTCCGTCTTCCAAGCGATCCTCTGACGGCACCAGTCGAGCCGTGCACGTCGATGCTGTGGCGTGAGTGGAAGACAGGCTAGAAGTACGCGTGCCCGTAGCCCCATTGCTAATAACCGGTTCGCAACAGTTCCTATTGACACGTCTGGTCTCGCTAGCCCTCTCATCTGTTCTATGATAGCTATACGATCTGCCTCTGCTGCCCTTACAATACGACGATCCTGGCGGGAGGTCGTGCTGCGTGAACGTCCAGAACTTCTTCTACAGGTGATTTGCCTGCTTCACACGTTTGTATCGCACTGAGCCTTTTGCTGCATTTTTTTTCTATATTGTGATTTCATTCCCCTGCCCCATATGGGCCATAATCCGCCGCTCTTCAGCTGAGTGACATGACAACTAATACGAGAATAAAATGTTACATATAAGGAGATAAAAAAGGGGACATAAAAATGTAAGAGGAGATAATGAAGGTAAAATTCAGTGACATGGAGACGTTCATGGGGGACAATTAAAAAAGTCGACATAAATTAAAAAAAAGACAGTTGGTGATTCTTAAAACACAAAGATGACACTGAAGGCACATGCACAGGTTAAAAGTCGGCCACAGTATTAAAAACACTCTGGAACAACACACTTCAAACCCACATGGCGGACACACGATGAAAAATAAAACTGCCAGGTGGGACCTGCCGAGGGAGAGGCCGGGGCAGCAGGGGAGGGGGCGGAATGAAAAGAGTAGGGGTGTCAGTGGGTACACCAAAAGGCAGGAGACTGGTAGGGCAGGAGATGAAGAGGAAAGACAAGGCAAGAGGGAGTGCAGAGACTCTGAGGGGTGAGCACAAGAGAGGGAGGGGGAGTGGGAGGGGAAAGCCGCCCAGGACAGGGAGCCCTGAGGAGCCCTGAGGAGGAGGCAGGAGGAAGACAGGGTTAGAGTTGGTAGGAAGGAGAGCGTAGCTCATCGACTGGGGGGGATAGATGATGGAAGTTGCATTGGGAAAGGAGGCAGAGGGTGTGGAGATGGAGAGAGGGTGGGACACAACGGTAAAGGCGCAGCAACAGGCTGAGGGGTGGACAGGAAGGGAGACACCAGAGGGTGAGGGGGATCAATCCGGCAGACAATATATAGTGTACAGATGTGTTCAAGGAAAAGGAGAAGGTGGGGGAAGGGGATGAGGTCATAGAGGATGCGCGTGGGGGATGGAAGGCGGATGCGGAAGGCGAGGCGGAGTGCATGGCGTTCACGGATTTGGAGGGATTTATAGAACCTGGGAGGTGTAGAAATCCAAGCCAAGCTGGCGTGACAGGTGGATGGGGTGGATCAAGGATTTGTAGGTGTGAAGAATGGTGGAAGGATGCAGACCCCATGTCCAGCTGGACAGAAGCTTCAGGAGGCAGAGTCTGTCGTGTGCTTTGTGTTGGATGGTAAGGAGATGGGGAGTCCAGGTGAAGTGGCTGTCGAGGGTGAGGCCAAGGTATTTGAAGGTAGGAGTGAGGTGGATAGGACGGCCATAAATGGTGAGGCAGAAATCATGGATACGGAAGGAGCAGGTGGTGTGGCCTATGATGATCGCCTGGACTTCTGCCTGTGAGCATTCGGTATTTATTTATTTATTTATTTACATGTCAAGTTCCGTAGGAACAAATTGAGGAGCAAATCTCCAAGGTCATGGAACGTGTCAGTACATGAACTAACAACATAATAGTAATAACAGATAAAAATTAATGTTCATGAACCTGAAAGAAATTCAGTCCATAAGTTTAAGCAAACACTATCAGCAATACAATGAGAATCAGCTTAATTTTTCAAGGAACTCCTCGACAGAATAGAAGGAGTGACCCATGAGGAAACTCTTCAGTTTAGATTTGAAGCCGCGTGGATTACTGCTAAGATTTTTGAATTCGAGTGGCAGCTTATTGAAAATGAATGCAGCAGTATACTGCACACCTTTTTGCAAAAGAGTTAAGGAAGTCCGATCCAAATGGAGGTTTTATTTCTGTCAAGTATTAACCGAGTGAAAGCTGCTTATTTTGGAAATAAACTAATATTGGTAATAAGAAACGACAATAAGGAATATACATATTGAGAGGCCAATGTCAAAATACCCAGACTCGTGAACAGAGGTCGACAAGAGGTTCGTGAACTCACACCACTTATTGCCCGAACCGCCCATTTCTGAGTCAAAAATATTCTTCTAGAATGGGAAGAGATAACCCAAAACATAATACCATACGACATAAATGAATGAAAATAAACAAAGTAGACTAATTTACGTGTCGAAGTATCACTCACTTTCGATACCGTTCGAATAGTGAAAATGGCAGTATTAAGTCTTTGAACAAGATCCCGAACGTGGGCTTTCCACGACAGCTTACTATCTATCTGAACACCTAGGAATTTGAAATGTTCAGTTTCACTAATCATATGCCCGTTATGTGAGATTAAAACGTCAGGTTTTGTTGAATTGTCTGTTAGAAACTGTAAAAACTGAGTCTTACTGTGATTTAACGTTAGTTTATTTTCTACAAGCCATGAACTGAGGTCATGTACTGCACTACTTGAAACCGAGTCAATGTTGCACACAACATCCTTTACTACCAAGCTAGTGTCATCAGTAAACAGAAATATTTTAGAGTTACCCATAATACTAGAGGGCACATCATTTATATAAACAAGGAACAGGAGCGGCCCCAACACTGATTCCTGGGGCACCCCCCACTTGACAGTACCCCACTCAGATCCCACATCACACTCGTTATCAACATTGTGAATAATGACCTTTTGCTGCCTGTTGCTAAAGTAAGAGGTGAACCAATTGTGAGCTACTCCCCTTATTCCGTAATGGTCCAACTTCTGGAGCAATATTGTGAGATCAACACAGTCAAATGCTTTTGTTAAATCAAAAAATACACCAAGCGTTCGAAACTTTTTGTTTAGCCCATCCAGTACCTCACAGAGAAAAGAGAATATAGCATTTTCAGTTGTCAAACGACTTCTAAAGCCGAACTGTACATTTGATAGCAAATCGTGTGATATAAAATGATTAATTAACCTTACATACACTGCCTTTTCCATAACTTTTGCAAACACTAATGGCATAGAAATAGGTCTAAAATTATCTACATTATCCATTTCTCCCTTTTTATAAAGCGACTTTACTACTGAGTACTTTAATCGTTCAGGAAACTGACCATTCCTAAAGGAAAAATTACAAATATGGCTAAATACAGGGCTAACATGTGCAGCACAGTACTTTAATATTCTACTAGACACTCCATCATAGCCATGAGAGTCCTTAGTCTTCAGTGATTTAATTATTGACTCAATCTCCCTCTTGTCTGTATCACAGAGGAGCATTTCAGACATCAATCTCGGAAAGGCATTTGCCAAGAAAGTTATATAATTTCCTGTAGAAACTAAATTTTTATTTAATTCACCAGCAATGCTCAGAAAATGATTGTTAAATGCTTTACATATATCTGATTCGTGAGTAACAGAAATATTTTTACTGCGAATTGACTTTATATTATCAACCTTATGCTGCTGATCAGTCACTTCCTTCACAACAGACCATATAGCTTTAATTTTATCCCGTGAATTTGCTATTCTATTTGCATACCACATACTTTTTGCCTTGCTAATAACATTTTAAGCACCTTACAATACTGTTTGTAATGGGCTACTGTAGCTTTATTGTGACTACATCTAACATTTTGATATAATTCCCTCTTTGTTCTACATGATATCCTTATCCCACAAGTCAGCCAACCGGGCTGTCCATTACTGCTAGTACACCGTTTAGAATGTTCTAATGGAAAGCAACTCTCAAAGAGCGTGAGAAATGTGTTATGGAAAGCATTGTATTTATCATCTATATTATCGGCACTATAAACATCTTGCCACTCTTGTTCCTTGACAAGTTTTGAAAAGCTCTCTATTGCTGTTAGATTAACCTTCCTACGTAGTTTGTAATTAAATACGACATTGGTTTGAATACAAAAACCTTTTAGTGTTAAAATTTGTGCATCATGGTCTGAAAGGCCATTCACCCTTTTACTAACAGAATGCCCATCTAGTAATGAAGAATGAAAAGGTTGACACAGATGGCGCTCTGGTGGCTATCAGACGACGTTGAAACCATTATCAGTATGTCTACTACCCCCCAGGTGGCGTATGCCGTCAATGGATCTACACGATGTCGTCTTTCCAGGTGTACTAATCTATTTTCCCGGCAGTGTGTGTATGTATGCATAAGAAAAAGCTTAATAAGTCTTTAAAATGATATGAAATTTCTTCCAAGTATTTGTTTAATGAGTATTTCACTCGCGAACGTGATTAAATAACGGGTAGAATGTACTAAAACAATTTGCATTAATGATTTCACTGTATAAAACAAAATAATGACCTAGGTAAGGAAATACAGTTAACAACAAGAATAGAGATAGATGATAAAACTCTAAAGCAGCTGTTGCACTTTAATCTTCTTTGATGGACAATGTCTCGCACATCAGACGATCAAATAAATGCACTTCGTCTTCAGGCCACAAGTGGCCCATCGGCACCATCCGACCGCCGTGTCATCCTCAGCTGAGGATGCGGATAGGAGGAGCGTGTGGTCATAACACCGCTATCCCAGTCGTTACGATGGTTTTCTGTGACCGGAGCCGCTACTATTCGGTCGAGTAGCTCCTCAATTGGCATCACGAGGCTGAGTGCACCCCAAAGATCAAATAAATAATCAATAAATAATCAATAAGTTAAGCATTTCTTCCATAAATGTGAAACACGTAACAAAACCCTCCTAAATATGAAAGTAGGACAAAAAAACATTAACGAATTTTGCCAAATTTGTCTTCAGACAGAAGGTCCGTTTTAACAAAAAGGAATCGAAGTTGCAGACATAGGTGGCAAGGGGTTGAACAGTTGGAACACAAATCTTCAATAGGTTAGTAAAACACGAAAGGAAAGAAATACGAGGATTATTAGCACACGATAAAATTTGTATTCAAAGTCCTTTAGACTAAGGGAACACATATTCGTTAGATCTTGTACTTTGTTTGTTCCAGGACAAAACATTGAGGACTAAGATAAATTTCTAACCAAAGCTCATGAAGTCTGCTTTTCACTCAGATTGTATATTAAAAATCGAATTACAACAGAATTTACACGATATACAGAAATTAAACTAAACTCTGCCTGAACGGGCCATTAAGGCTCAACGGTAAACTATAAGGTGATGCTGCAGCATTTTTCGTATTCTACATAAACGCGCCACGAATCTTCGGTTTCCCGCAATTGAAATAAAATTCCTTGGAGCTGACTCAAATAACCACAAATTATGACGCCATATTAGAGAGCATTCTTATCTCGCAGTAGCCGAACTGTTTCTCACATCACTGATCACTACCTTATGTAACAAAAGACTTGGGGCTCACTAGCCACAATATGGTACGCAAAATATCGAATTTACCGAAAAATTACTTCCAAGGATATTAGGAGTACGCCGCAACATTTCGGCGTAACAAAATCTCAAATAGTTACGAAATACACGGTCGAGAAGCGACCACAATAGTAGCATGTCAACTTAGATAAACGTACACTGAAAGAAACTCCAATCAACGTTCTGGCATGCTAGCTTATATGATATACACTGAAACACATCATAGTAAAACATTGAAGGCAAAACATTTACGTAATAAATGAGTGAGATAATATTAGAGGCCGAGAAAATGAGTCACCAAACTCCCACCGTTTCTCTGCAACTTCACTACTGAAACGCCGCTAAGCGGCTGGCACGCAAAAAAAAAGCACGAAACGATTGTGTATCGTGTATATGGAGAAGAGAAGCACATTCAAAATGCAGATGAGGTTGTAATTCGGAGCTTATTGTGGCGCTATAAATATACAAAGGAGTTTCGTAATGTGGAGTGAAGTAAAATGCTTTTACTTTTTTAGGCAGTGTGCTATCGATAAAGGAGAGATGGAAACCCACACGTTTCTTCAAAGAGAATTAGAATACTTTGTACAGGTAGATTTTCACAAGGACTCAAAACCAGGAGAGGTCTAAAGAACGTTCAGTGTCACCACTGACTGTTATTTGTTCACTGTAAATGGAATGAGGTATGTTGTTTGTCAATGACGGGTAACTGGCAGAATACGATTCATTGATAACGCATCTGTGCTAGCCGAAAGTGAACAGGAACTGGGATTTCTACTAAATGTGATGGAACATGTGTTAGCTATAGATTAAGATAAACACATAAAAAAGATGAAAACCTCTCAGGTGGACATGCTAGAGGGCTGACTGGTACAGCCGGGAAAGAGCAACTAGAAGGATTCGTACATTTAGATACGTGGGAAAGACAATAGGTAAACATGTACACGCAAGGCATAAAAGCAAGCACAAGGCCAAAAGGACTTTGCGGCTAATATCCAAGAATGTAAAAATCTTGCCTTGTTTTGAATGCATTAAAATGTATTTGAAATCCCCAAAGATACTCGCGAAATGGACTACAATCGGCGAAAACCATCATAAGTTACATGGCAAGCAAGTGAATATACTCACCAGTTCCTTTTGAACTTAAACATATCTGGTTACAATTCATTTCTCGTCTTAAAAAAGAGAAATTAACGACTGCTTACGATAGAATAAAAGCTCTCTGTCTCTGTAAGTAGGCTGTTTAGGTTTTTATGTTGGTAACGCCAAGTAGTGCTCTGTATGAAAATCGCTGCCTGAGCTGGGTGCAGTCTGTGGCTGGTTGGACTCATTGTTGGAATGTTCGCTAGTGTAGTGTTGGGCAGTTGGATGCGAACAGCGCGTAGCGTTGGGCAGTTGGAGCTGAGCTGCCAGCAGTGGTGGATGTGGAGAGAGAGATGCCAGAGTTTTGAGAGGTTACTATGAGAGGACGACATGGACGTGTGTCCGTCAGAAAAAGGAAATTTGTAAGACTGGATGTCATGATCTGATTTATATGATGACTTTAGAACATTATTCAAGTAAGTACATTGTTTTTTCCCTATCAAAATCTTTCATTTGCTAACCATGCCTATCAGTAGTTAGTGCCTTAGTAGTTAGAATCTTTTATTTAGCTGGCAGTATTGGTGCTCCCTGTAATGCAGTAGTTCGAGTAACGAAGATTTTTGTGAGGTAAGTGATTCATGAAAGGTATAAGTAATTGCTAGTCCGGGCCATTTTTTTTTTTTTTTTTTTGTAGGGATTATTGAGTCAGATTGCGTTGCGCTAAAATATTGTGTGTCAGTTTAGTGATGATCAGAATAAGTAAAGAGAACACTGTCTGGGTACGTTGAATTTTGCTCAGCTGTTTATGTGTGTGTGTGTGTGGCTCGCATTAAATTAGATACGAATACTAAAACTGAATTGAAGGTGTGTTAGGGAGGGCATTGGACTAGGTTAGTCCGTGCAGTTACACTAGCTATAATGCTGTGGTGGTGTATTGGCTAGTATGCCTTCATAGTAAGCGAGAAGACCGAGGTTAAAGTCACGGCCCCCACAGAAATTTTAATTCATTTCTTCTGCTTCCATTATTACTGTAAATGGAGACGTAATTACGACCGCCAAAAGTCAAAGTATGAAATTAAAATTAAATTCAGACCTTTAGCTGCTTACAGACGTTGTAAATATCAACAGGGACAGTTGAAATAGTGTGCCCCGATCGGGACTCGAATCTGGGATCACTTGCTTATATGGCAGACGCTCGATCCGACTTTATTTTATTTTATTTTGTTTATTTATTTATTTTTATTCTATTCCTTAGACCTCTTCCACTTCACGCGTTGGCCCCTATGACTGAGCCATCGAGGACACAGAGGACAGTGCGTCTGTAGGGACTTATATCTGGCACGCTCCCCGTGAGGCCCACATTTCCAGCATACTGTCCACACACTACACGTGTAGAGCCCCTGCCTACTATACTCATTACTCGCGGCAGTCAGTTTACCGATTCCTGTAAGAGTTTGAGCAATGTGAGTGCGTCCGCACTGAAGAAGATAATTGGCTTTCGGAGATGTCCAAAAGAAGAGATACCATCTTCATATATACAAAAAGTCAAAGTAGCCCCTGCTTGGGGAATCGGCGTTGATGAGAAGATGCAGGAATCTTTCACTGCCTCTCATAGCAAGGTGCTAGTGGAGAAGTTTTGCCATTCAGTTCCTCTGAACTACTATGAAGTATCAAGTGTGCATCTATGCCGTGCAGATGATGGTGATGAGTGACTCTACAGAGTAGCGTTCGGTTTGTGTTGTTACAGATCAAGGGAAGGCCGAGTGAAACCTGTTGCTACACATAGTGAACTCCTTTCTCGAACACCGTCAAGGGGTTTGCTGAACTAAGCATCCCTTTCCCACGGCCGGATCACCATCAACAGTGTCACTTGCCCTCATTTCATGAGACATTGCACAGAGCTCTCAAATTTAATACAGGATATTGCTGCAAAGACTGGCGATCGGAAACTTCACTCCACAAACTCAACTCCCCTTGCCAGCCAAACAGTGATGTGGAGCACCGCAGCACAGATGTGCACACTAGCGACCTTGGCTGCAGGTTGGGTTGAGGGAGTGGGGGGTGGGGAGGTAGGGGGGTTTCGGAATTATGATAGTATTGAAACTGAAATTGAAATGGATTCATCAAATTACTCCTATTTTCACACTTGAGTGCTAGGTGATCCATCCAGCTTGGAGGACCGTTAAGCTTGGTGCCAACTTCATCAGCCCTAGAGAGCAGATCTTTATCTCACTATCATCCATAGAAATACAAACAAAACAGTAAACCGCACAAAGCCACAGCACAGATCCCGTAAACTGCACAAAACCACAGCATAGCCATTCACATAGTGGCAGCTAGTCCCAGGGACACAATGCACTAGGTGAAGCAGGAAAAGACGGCCTCAGTATTTCACTACGTCCCACAGAAGTCCATGAAAATAGCTAACAACTATTGAAAAGCTAGTAACGGGAAGACATTTTTTTTTCTGTTCTAAGAAAGAATGAAGCTCAGATTTTTACCTCTGAGCGGCAGCCACGTCATTACTTAGTTGAAGCAATTTGCGGAAGGGCTAGGTATGTAACGTCAGTGTATGTAGGCGACTTATTCGACCACCTAGAACTGGCAGGAGATGAACTGTCTTGTGCCGCTCACTGCCGGCCGGTGGACCGAGGGAGCGCCGTGGGCGGTCCAGCAAAGCGACCAAAAATTGTTCAAATGGCTATGAGCACCTTGGGACTTAACATCTGAGGTCATCCGTCCCCTAGAAGTTAGAACTACTTAAACCTAACTAACCTAAGGACACCATACACATCCATGCCCGAGGCAGGATTCGAACCTGCGACCGTAGCGGTAGCGCGATTCCAGACTGAAGCGCCTAAAACCGCTCGGCCACTGCAGCCGGGCCTTGCCTAAGTACAAAGGCGGTCAGTGTGGTCAGAAAAGGGTAAATCCCAGAGCCGGGAATTAGGATGGTTTTCGCCTAACCGAAGAACAGGCAATGCACCAAAATGGCAGACTGTGAGGTAGTCTGAAATATGGCTTCTTGCAACTCTTAGAAATTCTATAATAAATCACAGTTACATAACAGGGCGCCCACCCCATTGGCCGTGCGGACTAACGCACGGCTTTCCGGGCGGGAAGGAGCGCCTGGTCCCCGGCACGAATCCGCCCGGCGGACTTGTGTCGAGGTCCGGTGAGCCGGCCAGTCTGTGGATGGTTTTTAGGCGGGTTTCCATCTGCCTCGGCGAATGCGGGCTGGTTCACCAAACAACCATAGGGGTTACACTCGTCTGGTGTGAGACGTTCCCTGGGGGGGTCCACAGGCGGCCGAACTGCACGATAACCCTGGGTTCGGTGTGGGGCGGCGGAGGGGTGAAGTGGACTGCGGTAGTCGTCGTGGGGTTGCGGACCACTGCGGCTGCGCCGGGGACGGAGCCTCTCCGTCGTTTCTAGGTTCCTGGTTAACACAACATAACATAACATACATAACAGGGCTCATCTGAATACATCTGCAATCTCAGAAAAAATGAGGCACATCCAATAAAACCATAATATTTTCACTATCTTAAAAATTGCAGAAGTTCATATTTCAAAATGGTTCAAATGGCTCTGAGCACTATGGGACTCAACTGCTGTGGTCATTAGTCCCCTAGAACTTAGAACTACTTAAACCTAACTAACCTAAGGACATCACAAACATCCATGCCCGAGGCAGGATTCGAACCTGCGACCGTAGCAGTCGCACGGTTCCGGACTGTGCGCCTAGAACCGCGAGACCACCGCGGTCGGCGTTCATATTTCACACTGAATAAAAAATTTTACAGCGAAGTTTGGAATTAACAAACCTCAGCCGCTTCATGCGATTTCAAGAAACGTTATCTCAGATGACAGCATTGCACTATAGCTATCATACCTGAAAGGTACTCATCTACATCTATATTATTTACTGATTTTATACGTATTTATACCCTTTTCATTATGCAGTTGTTCGTGAGAACATTGTATCTTCCACAATGAGACAGCTACTGAATGCAGCATCAGTACCTTACATATTGTCGTATTTGTGTAGTTGTTTAAGTAATATGCTGCTATTTTTGCCAATAGCATTGTTTAAATATGATTACAGTCGATATAAAAAAAAAACAGTATACTTTACAAGTTGTCAATTGCATGTGTTAGCTGGTACAACAATTGAATAGTGCCGAAAGATGCTTCTCTCAAGCAGACATAAATAATTGTTTAAACAATATTTAACAACATTATGTCGCCATTTAACGTGAATGCACTTGTGAAAGAGTGATATCTTATTTAGCTATGAATGAACCTTTATTTATATTTCTTGTGAATGTTCTGAGTGTGACAGAATCTTTATAACATTTCCTCATTAAAATTGTCATAATATATTATTACTTCAGTGGAGAAAATGATCAAATCGAGTAAAAATAATGCATTTTTTGTGGGGATGGATTCAATGGAGAAGCAGACAGTAGTGGAACACTGCTGGAGTCAAGTGGGGACTAAAACGTTTTGAGTGGTGCTCTCAAGGGAGCAATTTTGGATTTTTACTTTTAAGCTGGGAGACGACAGACCTGCAAATGACTCTGAGCACTATTGGACTTAACATCGTAGGTCATCAGTCCCCTACAACTTAGAACTACTTAAACCTAACTAACCTAAGGACATCACACACATCCATGCCCGAGGCAGGATTCGAGCCTGCGACCTTAGCGGTCGCGCTGTTCAAGACTGAAGCGCCTAGAACCGCTCGGCCACACCGGCCGGCTGGCAGACATGGGGATTGCAGAGTCTCGCAAAGACCTATCGCTAACTTAGTTATGAAACTGAAGTATCGATTTAACACCCAAGATGCAACAGAGAAATGGAATACATCGCATAAATCTTGGTTCGTTTAGAGGAATGTGTCACGTTTCATCACACATGAGATGGACGTCCTCTGATGACCGAGAGATTTACTGTTAACGATGGCAGGCAGACACTGCTCTAATCCAGAAACAGAACACGCTGTTGTATACGAGTCGAACGATGGCTATGTCACACAACTGATGCATCCTGACAGAACATCAGAAAAACATCGTCATATGACCTCCAACAACTTCTCCCTCTCTCTCCCTCTAGAGTGCATCATCAGTCTACCATTAAAACGTACCTCGTTACAACTCCATCTCAACCGACCACTCCATCATCTCTGTCATCCTTTAACGCAGACGCAAGTAAGTTTAGAGGCAGATGGTTCTCTGTCTTCCTGAAAAGCGTCAAACACAGTAGTCAACTCGCGTGTATCACTGTTACCTCAATAGACATACAGTAGTATGCTGCCTCGACAGAAAAAAAGTGACTGTTTCCCTGGTTCCCTTCGCTTCCACGTCGACGTTTTCTCGGGTTCCTCTTGCTGTAGCATGCTTGTCCCGATTTACAAATTGTTCTGTGCCAACCAGAAGACACGCAAGTACTTCCTCAAGTTCCCCGCGTTTTGGTGTACACCCACTCAATTTACTCGCATTTTTAACGATTCTGCCGATTTTTTACGTCTCGTCTACCCATGCGATCATGACATAACCTCTCTACCGTGTTCTAAAATTGCTTGTAAATGTATTTCAGCTGCCAAAACCTAGCGCAAATGCGCTGAAATACACGCTCTGCAAATGTGGAATATGTGGTGTGGAGGCTACTGGATACAATCGAGTAATGTGCTACACTGTGCCTCCAGATCAATGCATTTGCGCTAGATGTTGGCAGCTGAAATATATTTACAATTAATTTTAGAACACTTCCACATCGCTGGAAACAGGTTATACACAATGCTGGTGAATACTTTGAAGGTCAGTAAAACGTTGAAACGCGTATCTATTTTGTACGAGCTGTAAAAAACAATTGTTGCCACTATTAAAGCTCCAATCGTCGTAGATAACCTAAAATTTCCTAGAATTCTCACAATAAACCGAAGCCGATCATTCGTCTTTCCTACTACCGACGTTATGTGCTCGATTCTTTAATATTGCTTTACAACCTTACGCCTGTTACTCGTTAGATGCGAGTGTGTCCATCGCTACACCACTAATACTGTATTAGAAGATGACAGGATTATTTTACTTAGTGATCTTCATTAACTTACTTTTTTTTACATTTAGATGAAGTTCTCATTAAATATATCAAATAGAAATTCTGTCTAAGTCATCCTGAATCCTGTTATAGTCACTCAATGACGAACTTTTTCGTATCTGTAGAGTCATCAGCAAACAGTCGCATACTACTGCTCACCCCAGATCGTTAATATATACAGTGAACATCACACTCCCGTGCGGCGCTCCTGATGTTATCTTGTCTCTGATGAACACTCGCCGTACACGACAACATACTGGAGTCCATTACTTAAGAAGTCTTCGAGCAACTCACGTATCTCAGAACCTATTCCGTATCTTCCAACGTTCGTTAATAGTCTGCAGTGGTACACTAAGTCAAACGCTTTCCGGACATTTAGGAATACGGAATCTGGCTGTTGCCCTTCGTCCATGTAGGCCGATGTTTTTGAAAGGACAAGTGTCTGTCATCTTCTCCCCACTCCTAGTGACTAATACCTTCTTTACTTCATGCACGAAAGAAACCGCTCAAAAAATTATAACGCCTTCTTTAAATAAAAATAAAAAGTATGGAACTCACTGGTGATGCTTAACTACTCTGTACCTTGTTTGAGTGAAAAAAAAAGAATATTGTGTTTGGACAAGGCAGAATCAATTCAAAACATACTTCCCTGTTGAAGCAATCATGAACACAAAAGGCGATGTTTCATCTCTAGGTGAATAGTCGTCGATCATTGTCATGTTTACGCCTTGATACGTCGTACAAAATACGTCTCACTAAGCAAACTCACTCAAATTCTTTTTATTCTCCCACCACCTCCATTCTTAAGTTTACGTCCATGATCGCAATACATGTTTTAGGGGTTTTCGATCAGAACAAATGAGAATCAGTTTCACAGCCAGACCATCATTCACTTACGGCAGGGCAGAAAAGCATCAAAATCCCGTGCGCTCCTCGTCTCTTTCGTCGGTGTACGTATTTCAGGCGAAGCATGGATCGCCTCACCATCTGGATAAGGAGGACACGTGGCCGGCTGTGTGTGGCCAGGCCTCTCTCTGTCGCTGGACGTCTGGCAGTGTTTGCCCTCAGCCATGTCCTCCTCTTTCGCCGCTGTTCTTGTAAAACACTCCTGTTTTACTGCGCCAAAGACTGCCGCTGCTGCTGACATCCGAGTCTTGCTACATGCGGGAGTCCTACCACTCGTTCGTTCACGTCGCAGTGCGCTCCCTCTGCCTGAATAAAACACTAGCGCCTTAGACGGTACGCACCTCATATACAATACATCTAAAATGCCAATACGTTGTTTCAGCATCTTTATAACCACAAAATCCAAGCCAGGTCAGAAGTAGTATTCGTTTGCAGTATATAACTCTGCCGTAAGATAATATGGTTCACACACTTTTGTTATTTACATTGCACGTAAGCTTAAGAATGGAGAGACGTTTCCCACGGAAGCTTAAGAATAAAAAGAGGCAATCGACATTATGGAGCACTCAGGTTCAACCCTAGTCCTATAATGAAAGTATTCGACTTTGTCAGTCTGATTTTAAACAGTTTCATCCCTACCAAAAAAGTAACATTGAAAAAGATTATTAAAATGCTAAAGGAAATTAAATAATATTTCAGCTTACAGTCTGGTTAGAACCAAACTTGGACGAAACATCAGTAGGTATTAAAATAATCTGCAATACTACAACGTATTTCAGACATGTAGCTATTTCTATTACAAGTATTATACCTGTACTAAACAGCAGGTGTAATCGAGTCATTTCTATTTATTCCAGGCTGTCGAGCTGTTATTTGGAAACCCCAGTACACAATACACTTTCAACAAACTTCCTACAAGTTTCTGAAATTTTTAAATCTCATAGGACTGCTCGGATAAATGATTCACGGACTTGCGCAAGAGTACATTTGGCGAAGACCATATTTTCTCCAGTGTCAGTTTGTGTACCCAAATAGGAATTGGAAAATATTTGCTGGTATTCTTTGTGACAGAAACATAAACGTCAAAGAAAAAGATGCGTATAAGAAACTTAAGAGATCAACATTGCTGTACATAGCACAGATGTAGGCAACTGCTAAAAACAGTGGAAGAGGCTAGATGTAGCTGGATGTGTGGCGTTAGCAGAGGTAGAGGATTCCGGATGAAAAAAATCCGAGAACGTTTAAAAGATGCCCAACAAATCCAAGGCTGGTCCCAGTAGTATTCCTAGGTGGCCAGTTTTTTCTAAACCGTGACACAACATATTTCAGAATATTTTTTTGCTCATTTCCCGTGATCAAGTAGTCGATCACTAAAGTTGCATAATAAATGGAATCGAGATTCAGCACCACCAGTGACTGCCCCTTTTGTTGATTTCTTTCCACTTCTCTTCTTAGTACGGCGAGAGACTGCACAGCTGGAAGCCTATGAGCTGGCTAACAAAAGATAAAGAGTCCTGTAACAAAAGCTGCCTACCGTACAAATGTTCAGCGTCCGAGGTGAAATCCCAGCCTCAGGTAGGCATATCTGCATTCGCGTCCATTTGTGTACCCCATCCCACACTCTCAGGACAGCAAACAGGACGCCACTTCTTGTTGAAAAACACAGCATTGCTTGTAGAAGCCTTTTAGCAAGACAATGAATCTCTAGCTAGGTGTCACTACCCAGACGCCAGTGCCGTATGTGAATCTTTGTTACTGTAGGAGTGACGCCACACAATAACTTCCAAAATCCAACGTTCTGCTGTTTTCTGTAGAGCACGCATTTTCTAGTCCGTGTCTATTTGTCGTCCATCTCATAGGTCTGTTTTGAAACTGTACCATGCAGTCACGAAGATTTTCTGCCTGCCTCCCCACCCCAGAGCACTATCGGTTGGAAACAACAAAAATCGGAAGGAGTAGGAGATCGTTTAAACATCTTTACTAAAGTTTTAGTGGACGGAACTCGCAGTGTCTGTCACCACTGGCCTGCGAGATCCCTTCTCTGACAGAAACAGGGAAGTTACAGAGCGTCCAGAAAGAGAACACTTCACGCTGGGTGATGGAAGAGTACACTTCATGTTAGGAGATGGAGGCGTAAACACTTCAAACTAGGAGCTTGAAGAGTGATGGCTACATACTAGGCTATGGAAGGAAATGACAGAGGCTGCTGGATGACTGACGAGGCGAGCTTGTGGTTGCAAAGAAGGATGTATCCACTTGAGTACTGAATATAGAGAGGTACCTGAACTCCGTCTCCAGCCACAAGCTCTATCCTTCTGCATTACGCTACGAGTTGGTAAGATGGGGTCCGCAGCTCGTGGTCGTGCGGTAGCGTTCTCGCTTCCGGCGCCCGGGTTCCCGGATTCGATTCCCGGCGTGGTCAGGGATTTTCTCTGCCTCGTGATGACTGGGTGTTGTGTGATGTCCTTAGGTTAGTTAGGTTTAAGTAGTTCTAAGTTCTAGGGGACTGATGACCATAGATGTTAAGTCCCATAGTGCTCAGAGCCATTTGAATCATTTCTGGTAAGATGGGTCATCATTGCGATCGCCGATTTCGTAGGAACATGATATTAGTTCACTCCCTTCAGAAGCCAGTTATTCCGTCTTAATACTTCGCAGCCAGCTAGTTTGCCCTCAATTTGCACTTCGGCGATCCCATTGGTGTTCGATTCCGTTTCTCCGTATTCTTCCTGTAATGTATTAACCATGCTCACGCTCACTTGTCGTAGTCGTATATTATTAACATAACTTTGCTTTTATCGTGTTCACCCATGGTTAGAGTCCATTATTAGAACCCTTTACCCAACTATTTAATTTTCAATTGTTTATCCCAGTGGGTAACCGTTAAGTTTTGTTTTTTGATAATGAATCTGATTATTATAGCGACCACTTGTTTCTGTTATAGATTATATGTCCCCTCCTGTCACTAACATGTCCATGCGAATGGTGTGGTACCCACATTGTCATGATTGATTGGGCCACCTTTAATAATTACCATTCAGTAAGACTGTAACACCCCACCCATCACTTATCTGGTTTTGGCGTGTGTTCACCCCAACTAATTGACTAACACATCAACAGAGAGTGCAAAAACTGCCGCAATATCGGATAACGCAAAGAAAGTAATAAGGCCCTGTGACTCCAGACTGAACTGTGGTGGCACTGTTGACATTAATTGATTCGTAATTGATCCCTTTTAATTAAAAGGGGTGCACATTGATGTTATATTCAGCTATTGAACACCAGATGCAAATGTTGAACATAAAATTAATTAAGAAAGTGACTTGGGATTTCAACTACCTGACTGAAAACAGATGCAGTCGATTAGCACAAATTTATTTTAACTCACGAGCTTCAATCATCACATTACATGACTCTCCTAACAGACAGTGGGAATAAATTGCGTTTACGTGGAGTTAAGCGTGATAAATCAAAATTAATTCCTATCGACTGACCCAGGCGTAATGCGAAGTGCGAGAAGAATTCTACAATACACGGCCCATGAAACCCTCATGGAAACTTTGCCGACATGATCCAACAAATTAATCAGTGACCTGACTCAAGACAGAGCGGGCACAATATCACTGAATTCAGCGTGGCGGGGTGGCGTCGTTGTGTGGAAGTCGGCCGGCCTCATGCTGCTGCAAGGCTGCGCTCGTGTATTCACTCCTAGCTATCTTGCTCAGTACATAGCTGAACGCAAACTTTCTATCTCCAAGCTCAATCGTTCCGTTTGCTAAGTCCTAAACTGCAGAGATGCTCACTCTCTCTCATGCAAGCTGAGTAAGGAATGCCACGTCCGTACTCTAGGCAAGCTGGGAATGCAAGACCTCTACGGAGACTTCTGCCAGTCCGCTCTTTGCCTCGGTTTCCCCTCCAGCAAAATCACTTACGCCAATTGCAGCGCCAGTCGCGTTAATTATGCGTCACTTCCCAGCGCCGACCAATGCCTCCTCTGGGAAGTGAACAAATTCTCACAAAATTTCCCTTCCTCTCACTTCTGCTATTTAGCTCCTCCTAGGCCACCCATCAAGGTTAGCATCTGCATAAAACACCAATTTTTCCGGAATTCTGACTCCCAGGAGAGTACTTCAAATTCTTTGGTCCTACGTTCCCATCGGAGGCCGGCGTATTTCATTCTGTCGCTCTTCACCTGATTTACTTCAGACTCTGCGGACCGTGAATTCAGTGTGAAGTTGCTATAGTCACGAAGACGCATATTTTGGCCTCTGTTGACCGCTCCACCGTAGCTTTGCGTGGCTTTCTCGCATGTTTCACTGAAAACGGGACGACAGATATTTATCAACAGGTGTACCGTTTTCCGTCTGCTTCCAGGTACACCAGCATGGGGTCAACAACCCCCTCACCGTCACTCATATTAAGGCAGCTGGAGGCCACGCCCCATTACCGCTTTCTGAGAGTTTGAGCCGTCCTAAGCTGCCTTTTGTCGCTTCCCTTCGCGCGCTGTCACCCGGCTGCGGTCAACTCTGAATACTTCCCTGGGATAAACAAGCCTCCAGTAAATCGACGCGTTTCCACAAAGTTTTATGTCGCGTGAATTACTTTAAAACCATCACCCAATATTAATTATTCCAATATGTCCATACTATACCCTCTACAAGATGCATTGTGCCTTGTCAGTCATTTTTGTTCAGCCCTACTGTTCGCTCAACGTGGGTTCAGTGATCTTTAATGACTTCAGGGCATAGTTCTGGTCATCCTACAAGACGTTTCCATTGTGCAACATTTTTATTTCTTTTAGTTGATTTGCATGATCATATGAGGTGCTTCCCTTCTTTGCTGGTCACCAGAGATTGGACTTTAGCATCTTAGGGCAAAACAGCATAACCGAGAACCCACAATATTAACATGGTTTGAGATGAGATTCGATTCATATTGCTGGAAGGCTAACACAGAGTGACTTGTGGTGTAATTGTGCCGGCCGGCCGCGGTGGTCTCGCGGTTCTAGGCGCGCAGTCCGCAACCTTGTGACTGCTACGGTCGCAGGTTCGAATCCTGCCTCGGGCATGGATGTGTGTGATGTCCTTAGGTTAGTTAGGTTTAAGTAGTTCTAAGTTCTAGGGGACTGATGACCACAGCTGTTAAGTCCCATAGTGCTCAGAGCCATTTTTTTTGTAATTGTGCGTGTGTTGTGTTGTACAAGTTCAGCAAAATTACAATCAAATTAGTTACTTAATATTAATGTAACATGAGATTCTATTTAATCATTGCTTTTCCCGGATAATGAACGTTATATTGTTAAAGAAATCTCCATCTGGGAACGTGGAACAATGTCACTAAGTTCATTCGAAAAAGAAATCATCTATAACCAACAAACAAGCTAAATGTATTATAAGTAATCTGAACTAAATAAGGTGAATGTTTTTTAGTTATTTCAGTTCTGTTATTTAAAAGACTCTTTCCTGGTTGCAGATCGTTTATCAGAATTAACGCTACTGTTATCTCGAGGTGAGAACATTTTTTTAAGCAAAATGAACAGTTCTGTCACACAATACAACATGTACACAACACTAATGTATTTTCCTGTCAAAATATCTCATAAAAGTTGTTACGAAATTACCAGGCTTGTCCGCAGCTCGTGGTCGTGCGGTAGTGTTCTCGCTTCCCGCGCCCGGGTTCCCAGGTTCGATTCCCGGCGGGGTCAGGGATTTTCTCTGCCTCGTGATGACTGGGTGTTGAGTGATGTCCTTAGGTTGGTTAGGTTTAAGTAGTTCTAAGTTCTAGGGGACTGATGACCATAGTTGTTAAGTCCCATAGTGCTCAGAGCCATTTTTACCAGGCTTCATACATCAGCAGATAAGAATTTATATCACGTAAGAAGCTGTTTGCATTCATAGAAGTTTTATGTAATCACAGTCTAACTGGAATTTATTATTCCTCGGCCACTAGTACACAATTATTATTGCAATTATAAGCAACAACATTTAAGTCTGTATAGAAACTCAATTTAAAACTACCGCTGCAATACTTCACTAAGATGGCAGCTAACATAAGACAATCACTTATCGATTCTGCTTCAGGCTGTGTTTTACTCGTAATAAATAACATAGATTAAATCTTTTCTCACCTTCACTATATGCATTAACATTTGAAAATATTTCTCAATGTTACAAGACACATTAATATTCACCATTTACCAATAAACTGCGCTGTAGTTCAATAGCGCTAATGGCTGCGATCTTTGGTAGCTGAACAGAAAACTTAACATTTATATAGGACGAGAATTACAATGCAATAAATCTCCAAACAAAGAATATTCATTTCAATAAAACACAAACTCTATTTTCAAATATCGGTCAGCAACATAACAATATTTTAGTACAGCTTTTTACAGATCTCTGTGTTACGAGACATCAGTCACATCCTATGAGTACAGTAGTTCGAACAGGAAGGAGAAGGAGTTTTATACAAAATCATAGACAGCAAAAGATTAAAACTTTCATTATATTTCTACATGGCTACTGTCTGAGATACAATTTTTTACAAAATATTAAATAATGTCGTTGACAATAATTACTTACTATTTTATTAACGATGAGGTCTTTTTATTCATATCGCGAGAATAGGATCAAAGTTCCACATACACTGCTGTTTTTCATGCTTGACCTTCGGCCTTCCGTTATTTGGTCGTAGAATTCTGTTTACTTCTTTCCCCGAGTAGCCATTTTTCTCGAAAACCTGCCTCAGGTGTTGCAATTCGGCTTTCAGGTATTTAAAGCTTAGTAACATATGCACAGTAGCTCTGCATAATCGCTAAACGGTTTTTTATCTTTGACAAGACGACATCGATAGACAGGTTTTATCTCTGATAAGGATCATCTCTGCTTATCACATCTAAATCCGTCTGCGCCCCTTTTTCTACAGTATACGAGATGTCGCTCTCAGATGTCCGACCTGTCAGTCGGGAAGACTCAGTGGAGGAGCAACGCCTCTGAAGATGTCCAACGCTGTTCTGGACGAAACGTAAAGAACAGAAGAGTTTCATGGACCCTGACCATATACCCTGGAAGGTTTACCGGAAACATGTTAGCTGTAAGCGGCGCCCACAAAAAGAAGAAGCGTACATCCAAGTCCTGGATCAGCGGAAGAATGTCCCTTTGTGTCCCCTCATTCCCATGACCAAGTGAACTCAAACTTTCACCACCCAGTTATCTGATTGCTCAGATATGCGCAGAAAGTATTTGCACCTTGCTAGTGACTTACAATTAACGTAATGATATTAAATTTGGAATACGTTCCAAACAGTCGGCATTCAGATTTATTTAATTATTCGCTGTTTCCTTGTGGTTTGTTACGTAGATAGTGAAACGAGAAAAATGTTTCGTGTGGAACTGTATACACAGTAGTATATCAATGTATCAACGTGAGGCGTTCAGTAAGTAATGAAACACATTTTTTTCCTCGCCCAGTTTAGGCAGAAAAATGCAGAATTTTTTGTAGGACTTCGCGTAATATTCCAGATTCAGCTTCTATAGTTCCATGTAGTTCCGGTAGGTGGCGACGCTATTGTAGTCTTCTAAATGTTGTCTGTAACGGTGGTGCGTTCCAAGCAGAGAGGTATCATTGAGCTTCTTTTGACGGTCCATGGTAGATACTCATAGGCGTTTCCAGAACGTGTACGGAGATCTGGCAGTGAGCAAAAGTACGGTGAGTCGTTGGGCGAGGTGTCTCTGTCATCATCGCAACAAGAGACTCTAAAAGGGTTATTCTGTCTCGTGTCCTCATATATGGTGCAACGATGAACTCGCAATTGCACTGTGCTGCCGTTAGGAAATTGAAGAAACCACTTGAGTGTGTTCGTCCCACAGAAATTCAAACGAACTGCTTCTTCCTCATGACAAAGCGAGGGTTCGCACAGGTCTGTGTACTAAAGAGGAGCTGAGGGAACGTCATTAGACTGTTCTTCGTCATTCACTGTACAGCCTACATCTCGCACCTTAGAACTTCCATCTGTTCGGCCAGACGAAGGATGCACTCCGTGGGAAGAAGTACGAAGTGTTGGGGAGGTTATTGATTTAGCAAGACGCTGGCCCGACGTCGACCAGTAGAGTGGTACCATGCTTGCATACAGGCCCTCTGTAACAAATAAAAAATTATAATAATAATAATATAATAATAATAATTTGTAATAATAATAATAATAATAATTGTTTGTTTGTTTTGGATAAGTAATTGAGGATTAAAATTTTACGCCGTGAATTTATCGAGCTTTGCACGTCCGAAGATGTACGGAACGTAGCCAGGGCTCATCATGTATTTTTTTTGTAGACAGAGTCTGATATCTGACCTCACCATCAATCATGAAAATGGAGTGACTAAAACTACTAAAACAAAGAAAAGCATAAGATTAAATAAACATATATTCATTTCAACATATACATTACGATATAAATTACACTTACGTAAAATTCTAGATAAATAATGGCAGATCATTCACAAATGAGAGCGACTTATTAATGCTGCGCCTCTTTTCTGCTAATAAATGTCAATATGGCTAACTGTGGAGCCGCACAAAAATATTAAGTCCTTCTAGGACAACGAATGACATGAGAGTGTTGATGCCTACAGGCTGTGACAAGAGAGCGGTGTTAATTGCTTTATTTTGCATTCTCTTGTCTTAAAAATCGATACATATAATCTAAGTTAACTAAATTAAATATTGTCTGTGCTCGAGTGCAAATGGTTCCTTAAACCTCCCAGTAAGATGGCATACCAGACATCGCAATGAATGGAGATTAAGTTGAAAAGAAAGGTTTTGTGGCCAGAAGAGAGGGGAATAATATGGTGTATTGGAATCCTGAACGAAACCAAACTGCTTTCAGAAAAAATGTGTTGCATTACTTATCGAACGCCCATCGTACATTACTATTAAATTTAAATGTGTCTGTGTATCACAGCATTATTTGCTTAACGAAAATACAAATAAGTGAAAAAATGAAATAGAGAGAGAGAAAAACAAAGAAAGACAGAGAAAGAGTAATAAAACATCAAGAGAAAAAAACTCAACTTACTCCCTTTGGACTGACACACCTGTCTGTTCATTTAGAAATCAGAAGAAACATGCTAGTACATTTCAGTAGTACAATGCAAAACTTGTTCTTTTTTTCATTTTGTCTGGATTCATGGCGCCTGGCTCACTAAGGCTCGTTACACACCTGAGCGGATGATCTGCATTCTGCTTGCGGGTGGCAGTCACGTATTCTTATGTGGTATTCGTTTCACATTTGCGAGACAGACCGCACGCGATAGAGTTCTTATCCAAGAGTCTGTAATTGCTTTGAAGTTTTTAGTTAAACATAAACTAAAAACTTAAGTACTAGTAATAATGAGACTTTTGGTGACAACCGTCGTATTCATATTTTAGAGTTCAGGTCTCTTCTTACACATCTATACGTCTTTAAAAAGTATGATGTGAATAAAAAATTTTCTTAAAAAAGATTTTACGGTGGTCATATAGCACCTCTCCTCTCTGTGTACACGTTACGGAAAGTGTGCTGGTTCTGCAAAGATTCTAGTAAAAGATACGAGGGTCACTCCAAAAGAAATTCACACTATTTTTTTAAAATGTATCTTTTATTCTACGTGTTTCAAAGTTTTACAATGTGTAGATACATCCTTTAGGAACAATATTTTCATTTCTCCACATAATTTTCATCCCTCTCAACTGCCTTACGCCATCTTGGAACCAGCGCCTGTATACCTGCACGGTAAAATTCTGGACCAACCTGTTGGAGCCACTGTTTGGCCGCGTGCACAAGGGAGTCATCATCTTCAAACCATGTTCCACGAAGAGAGTCTTTCAGTTTCCCAAGGAGATGATAGTCACATGGAGCCAGGTCAGGACTGTAAGGCGGGTGTTTCACTGTTGTCTATCCGAGTTTTGTGATCGCTTCCATGGTTTTTTGACTGACATGTGGCCGTGCATTGCCGTGCAACAGCAAAACATCCTGCTTTTGCCGATGTGGTCGAACACGACTCAGTCGAGCTTGAAGTTTCTTCAGTGTCGTCACATATGCATCACAATTTATGGTGGTTCCACTTGGCATGATGTCCACAAGCAAGAATCCTTCGGAATCGGAAAACACCGTAGCCATAACTTTTCCAGCAGAAGGTGTGGTTTTGATTTTTTTTTTTTTTTTCTTGGGTGAATTTGCATGATGCCACGCCACTGAGTCTCTTCGTCTCTGGTGAAAAATGATGGAGCCATGTTTCATCACCTGTCACAATTCTTCCAAAAAAATTCATCTCCACCATTCTCGTACTGTTCCAAAAGTTCACTGTATACCGTTTTTCTTGTTTCTTTATGAGCCACTGTCAGCATCCTGGGAACCCACCTAACACAAACCATTTTGAACGCTAATACTTTCAGTATTCTGCAAACACTTCCTTCCCCTATCCCAACGTAGCGTGACAATTTATTCACTGTGATGCGTCTATCAGCAGTCACCAGTTCGTTAACTCTCTGTACATTGTCTGGAGTGTGTACAGTACGAGGCCTGCCGCGGCGAGGACAATCCTCAATATTGCCGTGCCCGCTTTCATCACGTAACCTGCTTGCCCACCGACTAACTGTACTGCGATCGACAGCAGCATCTCCATACACCTTTTTCAACTTCTTGTGGATGTTTCCCACTGTCTCGTTTTCACATCACAGGAATTCTATGACAGCACGTTGCTTCTGACGAACGTCAAGTGTAACAGCCATCTTGAAGACATGCTGTGACGGCATCACTCACGCGAAAAGGTCGAACTAAGTTTGAAAACAAGTGGGAAGGATGTATCTACACACTGTAAAACTTTCACACATGCCGAATGAAAACTGTATTTCTTTTGGAGTGACCCTCGTATTTTTAGGCTCTGCAACTTTTCACTTATCAGTACCTATTTAAAAAGGATTTTATTAGTAAAAGTTAGCAACAATTAACGAAATTTTTTAAATTTTTTTGTGGTGGGCAGAAAATACGCCCTCCCCCCTGGCTGCTACGCGCTATGGAAAATATGTTGGTATTTCTAGGGTTAAATACACTAAAATAAGTTTGTATGTGCACAGCCCTGCGGATACCATGCGCTGACGAAGCATAAAAACTTAATTTCACCAAAAGCGTATCATTAACGTGGTAACAATATTGCTATGCAGCGTATTTTGAAAACTTTCTACGATGGCAAGTCAGTTCGATTCTGACGTTTTAATTAGCGAAGTCCTACACTTACGTCGCTTCTCTGCAATTTAAGCTGAAGTGTCTGGCAGAGGGTTCATCGAAGCACGTTCAGCTAATCTCTCGATCTTTCCTCTCTCGAACAGCGTGCAGGAAAAATGGACACTTAAATATTTCCGTACGAGCTTTGATATCTCTTGTTTTGTTATGATGATCATATCTTCCTATATAGGTTGGCTCCAATAAAATATTTTCGCATTCAGAGGAAGAAGCTGATGAATGAAATTTTGCGAAAAGATCTCGTCGCAACGAAGAGCTCCTTTGTTCTAATGATTGCCACTCCTACACGCTTACCATATCCGCGACACACACTCTCCTACGTTGCGTTAATACAAAGCGAGTTGCACTTATTTGAAGTTTTCCGAAGCCCTCCATCAATTCTATCGGATAAGGATCCCATACTGCACAACAGTACCCTAGCAGAGGACAAGCGCAGTGTAGGCAGTCTCTTTAGTAGACCTGTTGCAATGTCTTCTGCCAGTAAAACGTGACTATGTTCGCTTTCACCACAATATTATCTACATTTCAATTCGGGTTGTTCGAAATTGTATTTCTTAATTATTTAGTTGAATTGAAAGCCTTTAGATTCCCATGACTACTCGTACAACTGAAATTTAACGTGTTTCTTGTAGTTCTCGAGTTGATGAACTCACACTTTTGCTTATTTAGAGTCAACTGCCACTTTTCGCACCATACAGATATAGTGTCCAAGTAATATTGCAGTTGGTGTTGATCTTCTGATGACTTTATTATACGGTAAATAACAGCATCATCTGCAAACAATCTAAGAGGGCTGCACAGATTGCCTCCTACATCGTTTATATAGGTTAGCAACAGCAGAGAACTTCGCTGGGAGACGCCAGATATCACTTCCGTTTTATTCGACGACTCTCCGTCGATTAGTACGAACTGTGACTTTTCGGGACAGGAAATAAATTTGATTGGAAGTCTCTTGTGTGGAATTGTGTCAAAAGTCCTTCGGAAATCTAGAAATATTGAATCGATTTGATATCCCATGTCGGTAGCACCCATTACTTCGCGCGAAGGTAGAGTTAGTTTTGCTTCACAAGAATGATATTTTTTGAATCCGGGCTGACTAGACAATTTTCTTCTAGGTATTTCATAATTTTGGAACTCACTATATTTTCCAAATGCTATTGCAAATCGGCGTTAATGAAATGGGTCCGTAATTAATCGCATTACTCCTATTTCCTTTCCTGAGTGTTGGTGTGACCTCTGCAGTTTCCCAGTCGTTAGGTAAGAGTCTCTCGTCGAGATAGTGGTTGCAAATGATTGCTAAGTATGGAACTATTATATTAACATACTCTGAAAGGAACCTAACTGATATACAATAGCCGGCCGCGGTGGTCTAGCGGTTCTAGGCGCTCAATCCGGAACCGCGCGACTGCTACGGTCGCAGGTTCGAATCCTGCCTCGGGCATGGATGTGTGTGATGTCCTTAGGTTAGTTAGGTTTAAGTAGTTCTAAGTTCTAGGGGACTGATGACCACAGATGTTAAGTCCCATAGTGCTCAGAGCCATTTGAACCATTTTTTCATTTACAGTCTGGACGGAAGACATTCCTTGTAAGTAGGCTGTTTAGGTTTTTATGTTGGTAACGCCACGTAGTGCTCTGTATGAAAATCGCTGACTGCGCTGTGTGCAGTCTGTGGCTGGTTGGACTCATTGTTGGAATATTCGCTAGTGTAGTGTTGGGCAGTTGGATGTGAACAGCGCATAGCGTTGGGCAGTTGGACGTGAGCCGCCAACAGTGGTGGATGTGGGGAGAGAGATGCCAGAGTTCTGAGAGGTTACTATGAGCGGACGATCTGGACGTGTGCCCGTCAGAAAAAAGAAATTTGTAAGACTGGATGTCATTGTTTGTTCTCCATCAAAATCTTTCATTTGCTAACTATGCTTATCAGTAATTAGGACCTTCAGTAGTTAGAATCTTTTATTTAGCTGGCAGTATTTGCGCTCGCTGTATTGCCGTAGTTCGAGTAACGAAGATTTTTGTGAGGTAAGTGATTCATGAAAGGCATAGGTTATTGTTAGTCAGGGCCATTCTTTTGTAGGCATTATTGAAAGTCAGATTGCATTGAGCTAAAAATATTGTGTGTTAGTTTAGTGATGATCACTTTTCTGAGTTTTTCCAGCACTGTCAATCTTTACATACAAAGGGGAAGTTTCACCCTTTATTAAATGATGTGAGCTGCTTCCCCACACCGAGGATATCTACTTCGATGTTACTAATGTTGACAGCAGTACTTGATTCGAATTCTGGAATATTTACTTCGTCTTCTTTGGTGCAGAAATTTCGGAAAACTGTGTTTAATAACTCCGCTTCAGTGGCTCTGTCATCGGAAATATAATCTCTGATATCGCATAGTGAATGTGTTGATTGTGTTGTGGCGGTGGTGTACTTGACTTACGACCAGAATCTCTTCGGATTTTGAATCAGATTTCTAGACAAAAAATGGTTCAAATGGCTCTGAGCACTATGGGACTTAACTTCTGAGGTCATCAGTCCCCTAGAACTTAGAACTACTCATATCTAACTAACATAAGGACATCACACATATCCATGCCCGAGGCAGGATTCGAACCTGCGACCGTAGCGGTCGCGCAGTTGCAGACTGTAGCGCCTAGAACCGCTCGGCCACTTCGGCCGGCAGATTTCTAGACAGTTTCGTTGTGGAAGCTATTACAAACATCTCGCAGTGCAGTACGCCCTAAGCTCCGATATTCAGTAAAACATCGAAAATGTTGGAGATTTTGTGATTTTTTAAATTTCGCATACTTTTTTTCGTTGCTTCTGCATCAATATTCTGACCGGTTTTTGTGCCACAATGGTTCGGTATCATCTTTTGTTAATTTATTCGGTACAAATTTGGAAGAACGCGCATATGTGACGCATCGAATGAAGACTATAATAACGGAGAAATCCGTTTAGAGATACGGCAAGAAACAGCACAAATATCAAGGTTACTTCTACTCGTTCTGTCAGATTAATAGGTGTCCTTTCGAGATTTTCAAGAATTAGACTGTCTTTTATTCTGCCGACAAGCTCGTCAAAAGAACGTGCAGTGTAACAGGTTGCTGGAACATTAGGATAAAAGGGAGGAGCGACTGACTAGGTTTCACATTTTTCTTTATCACATCTATTGAAAAATTTAATAAAATTTAACATTACCATAATCCAGCAGAATAAAATTCAATTCGACGTGGACTCATAGCCCACTATAAGTATAAAAACACCGCCCGAACAGGCCTTGGAGGCCCAACGATACTGAAAGACCACCGAGTCATTCTCAGCCCTTAGGCGTCACCAGATGCGGATACGGAGGGGCATGTGGTCAACACACCGCTCTCCCAGCCGTCATCAGTTTTCGTGACTGGTGTCGCTAATACTCAGTCGAGTAGCTCCTCAATTGGCCTCACAAGGGCTGAGTGCACTACGCTTGTCAACAGCACTCGGCAGACCCGGACGGCGACCGATCAATTGCTAGCCAAGCCCGACAGCGCCTAACTACGGTGATCTGACGGAAACCAGTGTTACCACTACGGCGAGGTCGTTGGCCCGTTACAAGGGAGCATTAACTTAATAAACAGCCAGTATTCCATTCACAACAATAATTATTTAAGAAACATTAATCCCTCAGTTACTCAAATACACTCCAGGAAATGGAAAAAAGAACACATTGACACCGGTGTGTCAGACCCACCATACTTGCTCCGGACACTGCGAGAGGGCTGTATAAGCAATGATCACACGCACGGCACAGCGGACACACCAGGAACCGCGGTGTTGGCCGTCGAATGGCGCTAGCTGCGCAGCATTTGTGCACCGCCGCCGTCAGTGTCAGCCAGTTTGCCGTGGCATACGGAGCTCCATCGCAGTCTTTAACACTGGTAGCATGCCGCGACAGCGTGGACGTGAACCGTATGTGCAGTTGACGGACTTCGAGCGAGGGCGTATAGTGGGCATGCGGGAGGCCGGGTGGACGTACCGCCGAATTGCTCAACACGTGGGGCGTGAGGTCTCCACAGTACATCGATGTTGTCGCCAGTGGTCGGCGGAAGGTGCACGTGCCCGTCGACCTGGGACCGGACCGCAGCGACGCACGGATGCACGCCAAGACCGTAGGATCCTACGCAGTGCCATAGGGGACCGCACCGCCACTTCCCAGCAAATTAGGGACACTGTTGCCCCTGGGGTATCGGCGAGGACCATTCGCAACCGTCTCCATGAAGCTGGGCTACGGTCCCGCACACCGTTAGGCCGTCTTCCGCTCACGCCCCAACATCGTGCAGCCCGCCTCCAGTGGTGTCGCGACAGGCGTGAATGGAGGGACGAATGGAGACGTGTCGTCTTCAGCGATGAGAGTCGCTTCTGCCTTGGTGCCAATGATGGTCGTATGCGTGTTTGGCGCCGTGCAGGTGAGCGCCACAATCAGGACTGCATACGACCGAGGCACACAGGGCCAACACCCGGCATCATGGTGTGGGGAGCGATCTCCTACACTGGCCGTACACCACTGGTGATCGTCGAGGGGACACTGAATAGTGCACGGTACATCCAAACCGTCATCGAACCCATCGTTCTACCATTCCTAGACCGGCAAGGGAACTTGCTGTTCCAACAGGACAATGCACGTCCGCATGTATCCCGTGCCACCCAACGTGCTCTAGAAGGTGTAAGTCAACTACCCTGGCCAGCAAGATCTCCGGATCTGTCCCCCATTGAGCATGTTTGGGACTGGATGA
This sequence comes from Schistocerca nitens, assembly GCF_023898315.1. Lineage (NCBI taxonomy): Eukaryota > Metazoa > Arthropoda > Insecta > Orthoptera > Acrididae > Schistocerca > Schistocerca nitens. Next base: position 858,038,187 of record NC_064615.1, read on the forward strand.
AGCGTCGTCTCACGCGATCTTCACGTCCAGCACGAACGCTGGTCCAACTGAGGCGCCAGGTGGAAATGGCATGGCAAGCCGTTCCACAGGACTACATCCAGCATCTCTACGATCGTCTCCATGGGAGAATAGCAGCCTGCATTGCTGCGAAAGGTGGATATACACTGTACTAGTGCCGACATTGTGCATGCTCTGTTGCCTGTGTCTATGTGCCTGTGGTTCTGTCAGTGTGATCATGTGATGTATCTGACCCCAGGAATGTGTCAATAAAGTTTCCCCTTCCTGGGACAATGAATTCACGGTGTTCTTATTTCAATTTCCAGGAGTGTAGGTTGCAAACTAACACTAAATTCAGAAATATTGATCTCCAGTTATTCAACAGCTTGGCAAGTAACATTTTATTAAGGCAACATTTGCCAATGTATTCAAACAGTTTTGCTAGTACTTAATCGAGGAAACAATATACTTTAGTTATTTAAAATAGGTTGGCAAGTAACTCTTAACTGGAAAAGGTTAACTTCAAAAATCAGCCAATATTCGAAGTACAGTTATGGCTAATAAGAAACTTTTGTCATATAGTACCCTTCAGTATGACAATTAAAGCACATAGGAAAAAAGTTGCAGAGTGACTGGTAAGGTAATCATAAAAAAACTATTTCACCAGCACGTCCAACTAAAGTCAGCAAAATACTATTCTAAGAGCTACAATACAGTTAGGTTAATATGAGGGTATCGACTACATTAGCTTCCCATGTTCACTGTGTGCTGCGCAGGCGTATCGTTCTTCCCACAAGTTGCAGGCATTTATCAAGTAATATGTTTACAAGGTAATCAGACCTGAAACAAACTATAATTAATAATTGGCAGTCATGTTTCTTATTATCAAGGCCGTTCAGTCCTCCTATTCACCACAAATTTCGCCTCGCTTATATTGTAAATTTGTGGTAAGATCTTATGGGACCCAACTGCTTACGTCATCGGTCCCTATGCTTAGAGACTGCTTAACCTAACTTAAACTAACTTACGCTGTGGGCAACACACACACCCATGCCCGAGGCAGGACTCGAACCTCCGACGGGGAGAGCCACGCGGACCGTGACAAAACGCCGCAGACCGCGCGGCTACCCTTCGCAGCTGCCCCACTTATATACTAGTACACGTACAAGTAACTGTAATATGGGATTGTGAGCCCACCTTGATGCAAAACACTTTTGTTATTTATTTATTTTTTAGCGAACTAGTTTCACCGGCATTATCGCCATCATCAGAGGCTTCTTTAACTCTAAAAGATGCAAAAAAATAGCATAGAATTGGAAACATAGTGAAAAAGCAAAGTATCCAAATAACATTCAGAACAAGCAACACTGTTCAACAAAGGTTAAGATCAGACAAAAGAACCTCAGAAAAATTCAGCGTTGCTAGAATATACCAACTCATATGTAACTCCTATCTGGCCTAATACATAGGACAAACATGTAGAAACTACCGAACAAGGTACACAGAATAAATGAGAGCTCTGAAGAGTGACAGCACACATTATATTTTCGCAGAATACCTAATAAATAAAAACATCAACCCCACTGATATCGAAACTGATCTACAAATCCTGAAACATAACAACAGTTTATATCGAAAACTAACAATACAGGAAAATAATTACATAAAAAGGGTATAGTGGAAGGGAAAAACGTGATAAACGACAATACACCACTTGGCAACAATACACCCTTCACTGCTCTAAGAGAAGTGACGCAGGACAGAGAAGGGAAACACACACACACAAAACCATATTTACGACTCCGCGTGCGATGGGGGAATGGTTTTGTGTGTGTGTGTGTTTCTCTTTTGTGTTCTGTGTCACTTCTCTTAGAACAATGAGATAACATAATGTTTTGGATTACGAACAAGTTGCAACAGTTGTGTTTTTCTGTGTTTAAAAGCAGCTCAAAGTATTCCAACGAACGTGGTATATGACAGACTTCGTGACAACCCAGTACACACCGAAACTGTATCCACAACACTACCGCAATTCCAACAGTATAACGCTGACATACGTGTGTTCACTTTCTCATATTTGTTTACCAACAGCCACTCACACACTCACATAGTTGCCAATGTCATGCTGTGTGCCGAGAGAACGGCAACAGAAGCACAGAAAATATTATTTATTTATTTATTTATGCATTTATTTTACCTGGCAAGATCAGGGCCTTCAGGCCCTCTCTTACACCTGACATACTCAGATTGAACGAATTTCAGTTTGTACAGAACATTAAGGACATACAACGTGTTATACAGTATTAATGTTAAAGAAAAAAATAGAGATTATAACAGTAGTACAATGATAATTATAACAATCAAAAAATAATTATAACAATCAAGAATAATAATAATAATAATAATAATAATAATAGTAATGACTATGTATATGAAAGTAAACATATTTTTCTTTTATGAATGTCAGTCCTATTGCTGGTTAATTTTCTCGTTATGTTCTAGCAGCTTGTGAGTTATTCTCATCGAGCACAGACATAAGACGATAGAATGGGGTGAAAGAGATATAGAAGAAGTAGATAGGTTAGAGGAAGAGAAATAGAATGGTAAAATTCGAAGCTATGATGGAGAGGAGAAAGAAAGAGATGAGAGGGGCACAACAATGGTGGCTATACCGTCCCTAATATGTAAGTTTTGAGTTCCCTCTTGAATGGTGAGTGATTCTGGATAAGACGCAGATCACAGGGAAGCGCGTTCCATAGTCGTATGGCTGAGATGGAGAATGACACGGAGAAAGATTTTGTGTTATGTAAAGGTACAGCCAAGATGCTAGACGTATCCGATTTGTTATTGCGGTTGTGGAATAATGATAGGTGTTTAATGTGAGAAGATGAGTATTGGGGGCACCAGTGGCTAAGAAATCGATCAAGTAAGCACATCGTGTGGAGATCGCGTGCCTTATGTGGGCGTATCCAACCTAGCTGGGAGTATGAAGGACTGATATGATCATACAACCGTATATTGCACACGTATCTAACGCAAGCATTCATCGCTAGCTCGAGGCATCTCGAATTTTCACTATTTGTGCAGTTTTGAACTACGTCACAGTAGTAAAGATTAGGCAAGACTAGTGTTTAACATGGGTTGGAAATATTTTTCTAAATTTTTCAATTGCATGTAGGGAGGAGAGCGATTTCCGGCAAACTGTGACTGTTTCTTCTTCCCAGCTTAGATGTTCATCCAGGATTATTCCAAGGTCTTTTACTGTTTTTTGGTATGGTAGTTGGGTACCATTGAGGAGCATTTGAGGGACTGTTTCGAGAAAGTACCGGCTGATTAACTTTGGATGAGATATAAGTATGACCTGGGATATCTTGGGGTTTAGTTTAAGACCTAGGTTCTGTGCCCATCGAGAAACAGAGCAAAGATCTGCGTTCATACTCGCTACTGCGTCAGCAATGTTCTTGAGGCTTGCACTTATGTACAGTTGGATGTCGTCGGCATATAGATGGTAGTTGCAGGAGTGAATCACGGAAGAAATACCATTAATGTACAGAGAGAAGAGTAATGGACCAAGGACGGAGCCTTGGGGAACTCCAGAGCGCACGTTTTTCCATGATGACTTTTCCGACCCACAAATGACTTGTTGACTTCTGTTTTTGAGGTAGCTGTCGGAAACAGCTGCAAAAAAAGTAAAAACCATGCTGTGACGTAAAGTCAATAAGGTACTACGAAACTATACACTGAACACACTATTTGGAATCAAACATTATTCATGTAATAGCGTTTTACAGTGTTAATAAGCATGCCCTTTTTTGCATGGTTTAGAATTAAAGAACCCGCTGATGATGCAGTATTGTCGCCGTAACTGCGTTGGGCATAAATAAACAAAAGCGTTTTGCATTAAGGCGGACCCACAGTCTCATATTGTTGTTTTTATCCAATCAAGTACCAGTTGAAGAGTTTCAAGATAAAATGATTGTCCAGATAACTGAGAGTCAGTTACGTAAGCCCAGCTTGGATTCAGAACACAGCATGCGGAAATGGCAGAGTCAGTAGAAACACTGTGCGCTTCAAACAGAAGAACACAGTTTGCTGGTGGACACTGTGCTAGTAGCTGCCATCAACGATAGAACCCAGCAAATACGACAGTACCTGCTAACACGACGAGCTTGAACAGCGCAAGCTGGCTACACTCATCCATACCACAGGCCCACCAGCGTACTAACATGGGGTATATACTATATGAATGTGTGGTGTCATATGCGAAAGTACAGACACCACGCATCCATGTAATTTGATAGGCCTAGCTGGGCAATGGATCCACCTTCTTTAGTGCGGATGCATAAACACGTCCGACCTCCTATGGGTTTCAGACCGCTGATATGGAGAAACTGGACAGGGACTGCGTATAGGTGGTGCATGATGGCAATGTAGATCGGCCGTGAGGCGTGTCCAGATCGTCTGCGCAGTTACGATAACGCTATGTCCAGCATGGCGTAGTGGTTAATGCACCTGCCTAGTAAGCAGGAGGTTCCAGGTTCGAATCCCGGTCTGGTACACATTTTCACTCGTCGCGGCTGATTCGCTTAATGTCGCGATACAGATGACAGCAGTGATTCCTTTCCTTTCCTTTACCTTTTTGCCCTCTCCACCTTCAATTTACATATAAAGGGTATACAGTCTGCCAGTGCTCAAACGTAACCCAACCCGTCAGGGCAGCTGCTGGCAGCGCGTTCACGATGCAAAGGACACAACAGCCCACCGCCCAGTCACGGCTCACTCGTTCTCGTTCTGTACTCTCTCCACATCCTCCTCGCTGCCTAGCAGATAAACAGCCTGCGTGCCAACGATTTGGTTTACGCCATGCAGCGCAAGTACTGACAACTTAATCAAATGAAACTATGTAATACCAGAGACTTTCAAAGTCTCACGCATCTGTGTGATATATATACACTCCTGGAAATTGAAATAAGAACACCGTGAATTCATTGTCCCAGGAAGGGGAAACTTTATTGACACATTCCTGGGGTCAGATACATCACATGATCACACTGACAGAACCACAGGCACATAGACACAGGCAACAGAGCATGCACAATGTCGGCACTAGTACAGTGTATATCCACCTTTCGCAGCAATGCAGGCTGCTATTCTCCCATGGAGACGATCGTAGAGATGCTGGATGTAGTCCTGTGGAACGGCTTGCCATGCCATTTCCACCTGGCGCCTCAGTTGGACCAGCGTTCGTGCCGGACGTGCAGACCGCGTGAGACAACGCTTCATCCAGTCCCAAACATGCTCAATGGGGGACAGATCCGGAGATCTTGCTGGCCAGGGTAGTTGACTTACACCTTCTAGAGCACGTTGGGTGGCACGGGATACATGCGGACGTGCATTGTCCTGTTGGAACAGCAAGTTCCCTTGCCGGTCTAGGAATGGTAGAACGATGGGTTCGATGACGGTTTGGATGTACCGTGCACTATTCAGTGTCCCCTCGACGATCACCAGTGGTGTACGGCCAGTGTAGGAGATCGCTCCCCACACCATGATGCCGGGTGTTGGCCCTGTGTGCCTCGGTCGTATGCAGTCCTGATTGTGGTGCTCACCTGCACGGCGCCAAACACGCATACGACCATCATTGGCACCAAGGCAGAAGCGACTCTCATCGCTGAAGACGACACGTCTCCATTCGTCCCTCCATTCACGCCTGTCGCGACACCACTGGAGGCGGGCTGCACGATGTTGGGGCGTGAGCGGAAGACGGCCTAACGGTGTGCGGGACCGTAGCCCAGCTTCATGGAGACGGTTGCGAATGGTCCTCGCCGATACCCCAGGAGCAACAGTGTCCGTAATTTGCTGGGAAGTGGCAGTGCGGTCCCCTACGGCACTGCGTAGGATCCTACGGTTTTGGCGTGCATCCGTGCGTCGCTGCGGTCCGGTCCCAGGTCGACGGGCACGTGCACCTTCCGCCGACCACTGGCGACAACATCGATGTACTGTGGAGACCTCACGCCCCACGTGTTGAGCAATTCGGCGGTACGTCCACCCGGCCTCCCGCATGCCCACTATACGCCCTCGCTCAAAGTCCGTCAACTGCACATACGGTTCACGTCCACGCTGTCGCGGCATGCTACCAGTGTTAAAGACTGCGATGGAGCTCCGTATGCCACGGCAAACTGGCTGACACTGACGGCGGCGGTGCACAAATGCTGCGCAGCTAGCGCCATTCGACGGCCAACACCGCGGTTCCTGATGTGTCCGCTGTGCCGTGCGTGTGATCATTGCTTGTACAGCCCTCTCGCAGTGTCCGGAGCAAGTATGGTGGGTCTGACACACCGGTGTCAATGTGTTCTTTTTTCCATTTCTAGGAGTGTATTTACTGAAGTGACTAATGAAAATTTGTACCAAGGCTAGGATTCGAAGCTCGGTCTCCTGCTCCCTAGGCACATGCACTAACCAGTACGCCGTACTGACACAGTGGCTTTCCACAGCTGCACTTACTACCTTAGCACGTCTCATTCGTCAATGCAAATTCCTATTCACAGATCAAACCACATGGAATTCCCCCTAAACTCGAACAGCATTGCAAAGGATCCCCAACTGACTAGAATAGCACCTCAGCATCGAACAAATTGGGGGATCCTGCCTGAAACCCAGGCATAGGTGCTTTAATTATTTGAAACTATGTTGTTCCAGAGACCATTTCAAGTCTCAGATGTCTATGATGTAAACTCATGCTCATAAATTAAGGATAATTGCAGAATGTGGTGCCACAGAACGTGGCACTACACAAAACTGGCGCTAATAGCATAGGCACATAGGGAACACACACGACACAGATCTGTAAGTCCACGGTATTGGTGATAATTTGAGAAAACCGTCCCGAAACACATGTGCTACTAAACGCCACTGTTTCCCGCGCATGTACCCCGAGATCAATATGGGTTATGATCACCATGCACACGTACACAGGCCGCACAACGGGTTGGCATGCTATGGATCAGGTGGTCGAGCAGCTGCTGGGGTATAGCCTTCCATTCTTGCACCAGTGCTTGTCGAAGCACCTGAAGTGTCGTAGGGGTTTGGAGACGCGCAGCGATACGTCGAACGAGAGCATCCCAGACGTGCTCGATGGGATTTAGGTCTGGAGAACAGGCAGGCCACTCCATTCGACTGAAATCTTCTGTTTCAAGGTACTCCTCCACGATGGCACTCGGTGTGGCCGTGCATTGTAATCCATCAGGAGCAAGCTGGGACCCACTGCACCCCTGAAAAGGTGGACATGCTGGTGCAAAATGAGATCGTGATACACCTGACCTGTTACAGATCCTCTGTCAAAGACATGCAGGGGTGTACGTGCACCAATCATAATCCCACCCCACACCATCAAACCACGACCTTGATCAGGTCCCTTTGAAGGACGTTAAAGGGTTGGTATCTGGTTCCTGGTTCACGCCAGATGAAAACCCGGTGAGAATCACTGTTCAGACTATACCTGGACTCGCCTGTGAACATAACTTGGGACCATTGCTACAATGACCATGTACTGTGTTCTTGACACCAGGCTTTACGTGCTCTCCTGTGACCAGGGGTCAGTGGAATGCACCTTGCAGGTCTGTAAGCGAATAAACAACGTCTGTTCAGTCATATGTAGCCCGTGTGTCTGGAGACAACTGTTACAGTGGCTGCAGTAAAGTCCCGAGCAAGGCTACCTGCAGTACTCCGTGGCCGTCTGCGGGCACTGATGGTGAGACATTGGGCTTCTTGTGTTGTTGTACACTGTGGACGTCCCGTAATGTAGCGCCTGGACACGTTTCCTGTCTGCTGGAATCGTTGCCATAATCTTGAGATCACACTTTGTGGCACACGGAGAGCCCGTGCTGGGACCTGCTGTGTTTGACCACCCTCCAGTCGCCCTAGTTTTCAACCGCTCATAAAGTTCTTTGAGCCATTTTCAACAAGCAGTCACCATTAGCACGTCTGAGGACGTCTGCACACTTACTCGCAGCACCGTACTCTGGCATGCACTAACACACGTCTGCATACATGGACTGCTGCCAGCGCCACCGTGCGACGACTGCAGGTCAAATGCACCGCATGGTAACACCCCGACGTGATTTAAACCCGCAAACCGCCCACCAGAGCGTTGTTTCACCATGTATCAGCATTACCGTTAATTTATGAGCATGAGTGTATATACGTATGTAGACTGAAGCTAAGGTATAATGACTAGCGATTCGAGCTCCAGTCTCGATGCAAATTTTCATTCGTCGCTTCATTCTTCGAGATGTATGACAGGTGTCCCACTGCTGTAAGGGGCGTCTTCAGACACGTCTACGCTGGTCTTCGGTGGCCTCTAATTTCAATGACTGGAGCAGAATTGTCTTCACTGATGAATTTCGCTTCGAAAGGAGCCCCAATAATGTGTCTTCGCTGGTAATCGGAGCCTGTACTTTCATTACCAAGAGTAAAATTGTCTTCACTGATGAATCCAAATCCAGCCCCAATGGCCAGTGAAGACGTATCTAGAGACGTCCCGGACAGCGAGGGGGATGGGTGATTCAAATGGCTCTGAGCACTATGGGACATCATCTGAGGTCATCAATCCCCTAGAACTTTGAACTACTTAAACCTAGCTAACCTAAGGACATCACACACAACCACGATCGAGGCAGGATTCGAACCTGCGACCGTAGCAGTCACGCGATTCCGGACTGAAGCGCCTAGAACCGGTCGGCCACCGAGGCCGGCTGTAGGGGGATGGGCAGGTGGGAGGGTAGGGGTTGGGGGGGGGGGGTACCAAACTGACTGTCACCCGCCATACGGAACGACAAGCAGGGGTTATGGCATGGGGCGCCATGCCATTTCACAGCACGACCTCTTTGGTTGTCATCCGCGGCATCCTTACAGCACGGTGGTACGTCAATATACTCTACGTCCCGTTTTGTTGCCCTTCATGGCAAGCCATCCTGACCTTATATATCAGCAACATAATGCCCGCTCGCACACGGTTACAGTTTTCTTCTTCTTGTATTCGTGCTTGCCATATCCCTTGGGCAGCAAAGTCGTCACTTCTCTCTCCAATTGAGAACGTTTGGAGCATTATGGGCATGATCCTCCAACGAACTCGAGATTCTGACGATCTAATGGGCCAGTTACTCAGAATTTGCCACGATATCACTCACGAGGACATCCAGCAACTCTATCAACCAATGCAACACCGGAAAACTGCTTGTATAAGGGCCAGAGGTCGACTAACCCATTATTAACTTGCTCAATTTTCGGAGCTCACTCTTTTGAATAAATCATACAGTTTTTTTTCTGAAATTGTAATCATTTGTTTGTCTGTACATGTATGACACGTCTACGAATTCCGTTCCATCCGGTAATTACTTCGTGGTGCGTCGTTCTCTTGTCGTGTTTTACAGTGTATTGTCAATGATGCATTTAATAGTCTGTGTGTTACATTGTTGCTTTAAATGTATGTGCTGGAGCTTTATCCGCACTGTTAGCGAGAGCCGGCTGGTATGTCCGAGCGGTTCTAGACGCTTCAGTCTGGAACCGCACAACCGCTACGGTTGCAGGTTCGAATCCTGCCTCGGGCATGGATGTGTGTGATGTCCTTAGGTTAGTTAGGTTTAAGTAGTTCTAAGTTCTACGGGACTGATGACCTCAGATGTTAAGTCCCATAGCGCTCAGAGCCATGTGAACCATTTTTTTGTTAGCGAGAAACATTTAGCGTCACCAAAATCGCTCTGCGTTTACTGTACATGCATCATTTCTGGGACACTGGCTTTGAGTGTTTGATCACAATCAGGAAGGGGTAAGATTAGCAGTACGTGCGTGTTTACAACTGCGTGTTACCTTAGATATTTTTTTGTAATCGCTGTATTGTTTATTTTCACTTACAAGCAGTATTGCTTTGCTTCTAACGAATGTGTTTCACAACGTAAACGATATCTGTTCGATTTGAAAAACGAAATGACATGAAACTAAGTTAAAGAAATTCGCAGAGAAGAGAGAAGGCTGAGAAAAGAGTAAGAAACTCACACCAAGTATTTACGTAAGCGGAAACGAAAAAGTCGTCTACGCCAATGATGTGGCACAGGGCGTCGATATCCTATGTATATGAATGTTCTGAAATGTCTCAAAAGCTCTAACCTCTTATAATCTTTGCTCCGCCGAAGTTTTCCAAGATGACAGCTATAAATAAACATTTGAAATATTGAGACAGTTATCGTTGTTTAGTAATTATATGTGTCGTATATTCTAGACGAAATCTGTGCATTTATTATCTCTTCGAGCGTCCATAGCACAGCAAAGACGACGGTAAAATGTTCGGAGTGAGAGGAAATCAGCAGCTCGTAAACGTGCCCCTCGCAAGGCGCCACAAACATCTGGAGGTGTGGCTTCTCTTTCTCCGCCGGTGGCATCGAGGGCCCCGGTGTCCAGCGGCTGTTTTGTTTACGTTCTTTGGCAGCCTATGACAGTCGCATATCTCCACCAAGCCCAACCTGAAGAATGCGCCACACAGAAGCTCGCGTTTGTTTTCGCTTGGAAATATCTGGCGCAGGCCGTTGTCTATGCGTGGTATTTCTTTGCCTGGGCAACAAGATTTCAGCGGTTCGTTTTCGTTTGCACTGCGAGAAACGTATCGGCTTTTCACATAACGAATGCCAAATTACTTTCTTAGCGATTGCCATTCGAATGTGTTACTTTGAAGCGGTGACTCATACTGACGGATCGAAAGAAATACTGCTATGAAATCCGTAACTTACTGTATTAACGAGACTACCAAATCGCCAATAACACACAGAATGCCGCACGGCGAGAATTTAGTTTAGAGAGCGTTATGATCGTCCTATCAGTTCGTACACTTGAATGAATGGGCTGTTGAAGTTCCTTTTCGTCTTTCTTCGTCGACATTTGCAGTTTCACTAGCAGTGTTGGTTCATTTTAGCGCAGAATTGGCACGAGAGTCGAAAATGATATCTGAAGATTTATAACTGTAGATGAAATGATACACAATCACAGTGAACGACACAGCGACCCGATGTATAAATTACAACAGTAATCTTATGGGCTGATTTATACGAACAGTAGAAAGCTCCATTCGAATGGGTGGCCAAAGTGTGGAAGCCCAGATGTTCCAGTTACGAATCCAGGTGATTACCAGTGAAAGGTAACAAAAGAGATACCTCGCTAATCACTGTGTCTCTAGCATTTTGTTAGACATTTGTTTCTTTAAGTTAGGATTGCATACAATCACTCGTAGTGCAATAACATGTGTATACCGGCGCAGTGGTACAGAAACATATTTAGATCCAATCAGTAAATAACTCTTTAGTTGTGTAAGGCTATTGAAGAGAGGCCGGCCGGTGTGGCCAAGCGGTTCTAGGTGCTTCAGTCCGAAACCGCGCGACCGCTACGGTCGCAGGTTCGAATCCTGCCTCGGGCATGGATGTGTGTGATGTCCTTAGGTTAGTTAGGTTTAAGTAGTTCTAAGTTCTAGGGGACTGATGACCTCAGATGTTTAAGTCCCATGGTGCTCAGAGCCATTTGAACCATTTTATTAAAGAGATGGTAAAAACGTAAACAAATTACTGTTTACACTTACGTGACATACAAGAATACAGTAACAAATGATCTTCGTGATTTTTTCATTCTATCTCCGTGCAGTTCATGCACTTACCATCAGAATCACAATGTTTGGTCATCGAAGTATTGTTGTTGTTGTTGTGGTCTGCAGTCCTAAGACTGGTTTGATGCAGCTCTCCATGCTACTCTATCCTGTGCAAGGCTCTTCATCTCCCAGTACCTACTGCAGCCTACATCCTTCTGAATCTGCTTAGTGTAATCATCTCTTGGTCTCCCTCTACGATTCTTACCCTCCACGCTGCCCTCCAGTACTTAATTGGTGATCCCTTGATCCCTCAGAACATGTCCTAACAACCGATCCCTTATTCTAGTCAAGTTGTGGCACAAACTCCTCTTCTCCCCAATTCTGTTCAATACCTCTTCATTAGTTGTGTGATCTACCCATCTGATCTTCAGCATTCTTCTGTAGCACCACATTTCGAAAGCTTCTATTCTCTTCTTATCCAAACTATTTATCGCCCACGTTTCACTTCCATACACGACTACACTCCATACAAATACTTTCAGAAACGACTTCCTGACACTTAAATCTATACTCGATGTTAACAAATTTCTCTTCTTCAGAAACACTTTCCTTGCTATTGCTAGTCTACATTTTATGTCCTCCGACCATCATCAGTTATTTTGCTCCCCAAATAGCAAAACTCCTTTACAACTTTAAGTGTCTCATTTCCTAATCTAATTCCTTCAGCATCACCCGACTTAATTCGACTACATTCCATTATCTTCGTTTTGCTTTTGTTGATGTTCATCTTATATCCTCCTTTCAAGACACTATCCATTCCGTTAAGCTGCTCCTCCAGGTCCTTTGCTGTCTCTGACAGAATTACAATGTCATCGGCGAACCTCAAGGTTTTTATTTCTTCTCCATGGATTTTAATACCTTCTCCGAATTTTTCTTTTGTTTCCTTTACTGCTTGCTCAATATACAGATTGAATAGCAACGGGGAGAGGTTACAACCCTGTTTCATTCCCTTCCCATCCACTGATTCCCTTTCGTGCCCCTCGACTCTTATAACTGCCATCTGGTTTCTGTACAAATTGTAAATAGCCTTTCGCTCCCTGTATTTCACTCCTGCCACCTTCAGAATTTGTAAGAGAGTATTCCAGTCAATGTTGTCAAAAGCTTTCTCTCAGTCTACAAATGCTAGGAACGTTTTGGCTGATTTTACAAGGCCAGATCAGTCAATCATCCACACTGTTGCCCCTGCAACTACTGAAAAGGCTGCTCCCCCTCTTCAGGAACCACACGTTTGTCTGGCCTCTCAACAGATACCCCTCCGATGTGATTGCACCTACGGTACGGCTATCTGCATCACTGAGGCACGCAAGCCTCCCCACCAACGGAAAGGTCCATGGTTCATGGGGGGGGGGGGATCGAAGTATTACAGTTATTAAATATTAGCGACCTGGCTCACACAGTCGGTGTCTCTCCGACAAGTTGTTACCAGATCTCTAGCTGTGCAGCAGTACGTACGTTGTTTTGAAACTTCCTGGTTATTTCAAAGCATGTATCATACCAGGATCAAACTCGGAATCTTGCAAAGGTACACTGTTTTAATATGTCATAAACTGCTAAATGTTGTTTAAATTTACTTATATCTACCACTCAATAGAACAGTCCGAATTAGTCTCTCATGATATTCACTTACAAACGGCTCCTGTTATTGTTCTCAGGTAGCCAGTTTATGAAAAACGGTACTTTAGGTGACTGGGTGAACTACGCATGCCTGACAAGTGTGCGAAACAACCTCATGAGGGTCCTTTATCACTGCTTACTACAGTGAAATATGTATGTAATTTCTGTATACATAGAGGTGTTCCATATTTGGTATTACAAGCTTCTAAGGGTTGCAGAGAATGATGTGTTGGCAGAAGAGCCAACACAGTGTTGCTAGAGGAGGCCGAAATGCACGCGTTTAAGCTCACGCAGACTGGCGTGAGGTCTGAAACAATTAAAGGAGTTGAGTCTACTAAATAAAGTACGGACTTGCTTGAATACTTAACTTTAATCCATAATTGGAGAACATCGCGCTTGTTGATACATGAATTATAATCTCAATATAAACTGGTAATGGCGCCTTGCTAGGTCGTAGCAAATGACGTAGCTGAAGGCTATGCTAACTATCGTCTCGGCAAATGAGAGCGTATTTGTCAGTATATCATCGCTAGCAAAGTCTGCTGTACAACTGGGACGAGTGCCGTGTGGCGGCGCTCGGTCTGCAATCACTGACAGTGGCGACACGCGGGTCCGACGTATACTAACGGACCGCGGCCGATTTAAAGGCTACCACCTAGCAAATGTGGTGTCTGGCGGTGACACCACAGAGAACATTTAAATTAAGTTTTGATATGGAACACCTGTTCAGAAATGCAGCGTTTGGATTTAAAATTTGTTTGAAGATGGGATCACTTTCAAATCTCCTGCATCACAGTTCGCACACAGACTGAGAAGGGGGCGCCGTCGTAAGTCCCTATTGTAATTATGACAGCACATAATATTTTCAGCCGACTATAACAACAGCAGAGAGAAACTGGTTCGTTTGCGACTAGGAGGGATGACCGTGGTACTTCATGGACCCCCCCGCACCCTGGACGTTGAACAGAACGTCCCTCAGCTCGTAGAAGAGAACCCGACGACGAGTGCTCGAGACATTGGCCGTGCCATGGGCTCCTGAAGAGTGCACACGTCAGAGATCACTGTCTCCCCTGTACACGTACCGTGGACGAGCCGTGCAATGAGATTCCAGGTTTGAAATTGATCCGATCTTCAAATTTATTTTACATCCAAACGGTACATTTCCAGACAAGGGTTCCTTATCAAATCTTTGCCAGACTAAGTCTCCACTACAATCCTTCGAAGCCTGTAATAGGGATTGCGAACACCCTGTACATAGAATCAGAGTAACTCAGGTGCTCGTCTGAAATACGAGGTCTGTTAAAAAATTCCTGAACTTTGTCCACAAAATTTTTCTGCGCTTACCCTTTACTTATTATGCATGGTCTCCTTCGAAATACTCTCCTCCACAATTGATACACCGTTCCCAACGCCGTTTCCACTTCCGGAAACAGTCTTGGTACGCCCCTCTCTGGATCACGCTAAACGCCGTCTGCGAATTCTCTTTTATGTCGTCTATAGTTGCAAATCTTCGTCCTTTCAACGGGGTTTCAACTTTGGAAATAAAGAAATGTCCGCAGGCGCCAAGTCAGGAGAGTACGGGGGATGAGGCAGCGCAGTGATTTCGTTTTCTGTGCAATAATCACGCACCGACAGGAATGAATGCACTGGTGCGTTACCGTGATGCAAGAAACATGAATTGTGTCCCTACGTTTCAGGCTGCATCCTTCTCACATTTTCTCACAGGCGTAGCAACACGTCCCGAAGATACCATCGGTTAACAGTTTGTCCCTGTGGCAAAATTCATGACGAACTAATCCTTCAAATCAAAAACTATTAGCACGGTTTTGACATTTGACCTGACGTGACGAGTTTTTTTTTCCGATCCTTCCTTGACCCATTGTGAAGATTGAACCTGGGTAACTGTAGTCCCACGTCTCACCACCAGTTATGATCCTCTTATGGACCATCGCGTTCTCATTTGCGCGATCCAGAAGCTCTTCACTGACTGCGAGGCGAAGGCCTTTCCGGTCTTGACTCATGAGGCGTGGGACGAACTTGGCGGCAACACGATGCATTCGAAGAATTTCTAAACATGATCCAACTGAAATGTTACATTCTTCTGCCATCTCTGGAACAGTCAGTCTTCGATTGGCACGCACAGTTTCGTTTGACGTTCCTGACGTGAGCGTCCTCGGTAGACATCGAAGGACGTCCTGATCGAGGTTCATCTTTAACTTCAGTCCGGTGATTTTAAACCCTATGAACCATTCGTAACACCGAGTATGGCTTAAGCACTCATCACCGTAGGCTTTCTGCATCATTTGGTGTGTCTCTATAAAGGTTCTCCTGAGTTTCAAGCAAAATTTAATGCAGACGCGTTGCTCCTCCAACTCTGCCATCTCTAAATTTGCAAACTACGGACACAATATTCTACTCAATACAGCACCGAACGATAACCTACAGACAATGAAATATCCGGCAATTACACATTAAACACGGGCATATGCAGCGATGCCAACCGCATTTCACTCCAACACACCATTGGCGCCAGATTATAAATGTTCCGGAATTTTTTGAACAGACCTCGGATTTCAGAAACCGTTCAAGATATCATATTCTGTTTCCATTTAGTGAACTGTAAGAAAGTCATCACTAAATGGCGTATGTAGTGTGTAGTCGCAACTATATTAATTATCGGAATAAACTTCGTTTTTTTCCTAACTGAATTATAAAAATTTCTGCTACAATTGTAGTAGATGCCAAAGACGCGTTTTTAACTGCGTTTCGCTTTATGAAATCAGACAAGCAGTTTACGAGAAGTTGTAATATTTAGATCTTGGGATTTACCCATTTTGAATAACAAGGGCATTATGGCCTTATACTAAAGATCTGTTGTCACATGGAACTGTCGAATCTGGTTCATGGGAGCTTCAACTCGACGCTGCGACGAGAGTTACTTACATATTCGGAATAGCTGAGAAAAATTTAATTTATAATTGATACTAATCAGACATGGGTACGTGTGGTAGGATCGATACACCAAATGGAATGTAAAAGACGTATCATTTAAGGATAATTCCTGAGGTAACTATGAAAAGAGTTCTGTTCTTAATTCTGCCAGAGCTCTGAAAGAAAGGTGAATGTCGCAAATTGAAAATAGATCTGTAAAATACGAAATTAAGGTATAAAGATTATGTGTGTGTGTGTGTGTGTGTGTGTGTGTGTGTGTGTGTGTGTGTATGTGTGTTGGGGCTTATGGGCGCTCCACGTCGAGGTCATCAGCGCCCTGACACACATTAAAAGGAACGAATGTGGACAGACCTAATAAAGCTGAAGCACACACGCAAAGAAAGCAGGAAAAGAAGGAAAATGCTACATAAGAAAGTAAAATGTAAGGAAAGGGAAAACGTAGCAACAAGAATGCCACAGGAAATTGGCATTGGCTGGCCACATACATAAAATATGGGTGAACTTGTCACACAGTGAGCACATTAAGATCCTCTCCCTAAGATCTTTGTAAAAACGTTTGACATGGCACAGAACTTTAAAACTTAAACCACATTCGTCCGAGTGTTGCCTAAAAGAGATGGCAGGTCCACTGGCAAGTCAGTCGCGGCCCGCTGGTCAGAAAATAAAACGCAATCCAATAAAACGTGGCGCACAGTGACCTGGACGCCACAAGCAATGAGTGTACTCTCGCCGGAGCAGGAAGCCATGCGTCATAGGGCAGTGGCCTATCCGAAGCCGAGTGAGGAGAACCTCGTCCCGTCGACGGGGCTGTAAGGAAGTACACCACACACGCGTTGTGGGCTTGACTATACGGAGCTTATTGTCAGTCACTTCCAGCCACTCATCCTCTCACCGACGCATGACTCGTGAGCTCAACAGCGAGGTGAGTGCGTGCAGGGGGATGGCACACTGACATACTTGTGGATCGAGACACGCCCCCTTGGCTGCGAGATCTGCCCTTTCATTCCCAGCAAAGCCGACATGCCCCGGAACCCAGCAGAAAGCTACCACCTTCCCCAGTCGCTGTAGTTGGAGGAGGGCATCCTGGATGGTCTGGACTATTTTATCTGCTGGATACAAATGTTGCAATGAGTGAAGGACACCTAGTGAATCGGAACAGACAAGAAATTTAGGACAGGAAGAATGCCTCATCTGCTTCAGTGCCCGCAAGATCGCAGACAATTCTGCATCAAAGACAGTAAAAGTCTGAGGCAGTCGGACCTTAAGGACACGATCTCGAAAAACAACAGAGCAACCAACGGAATCCCCTTGTATCGACCCATAATAATTACCCATGAAAAAAAAATTAAAGTGAGCTTAATTTCGAGATATCCACGCACATTGTAACATCAGCGACCGCAACAAAAAGAAATAGTCACAAACGCTTCCAAAAACTTTCATTTATGGAATTCTCATCTCCTGTTGTTGTTCAAAAAATTAAGAGCGAAATATAATCGACAGTGAATGCTTGGGTGGGGCGTGGAGGCATGATGGATAGCTTCATTAGTTACTGTCCATGAGTTCGACACTTTGTAATGATGTGGAATATGCAGTTTAACAAAAGTTTCTTTACGTGTCATAATTCAATGAATGTGCTTTTTGTAATAATTTTTTTGATTACTAATTTATTTCTAAAACTTTATCTATTGAGTAGGAGGAGCTGTCATTTAGAAATTCATTCGACTTTTTTTTAATGCTGGTTGCGTATCTGTCAGACTCTTGAAGCTATTTGGTAAAGACCAAAGACTTTTGCGGCAGCATAATTCACCCCTTTCCGTGCCAAAGCTCGATTTACGCCAGAATAGTGAAGATCAACCTTTCTTCTAGTGTTGTAGCTATGCACATTGTTATTGCTTTTGAACTGGGATGGATTACTAATAACAATTTGGCAAGTGAATATATACATTGTGAAGCAACTGTGAATATGCTTAGTTCCTTAAATGAATATCTGCAAGATGATCTTGGGTGGGCTCCAGGTGTTGTTCTGATTACACTCTATTGTGCTATGAATACTTTTTTCCTTAATGATGAATTACCTCAAAATACGACACCACAGGAGAGCAGTGAATGAAAATAGGCACGGTAAGCTAATTTGCTGATGTATCACCAAAATTTGCTATAATCCCAATACCGTAGATAGCTCAACTCGAACGTTTCATTTGGTCATCAATGTGTTTCTTCCAATTCAATCTCACATCAAAGTACTCTCCCAAAATTTTGGAATATTCTGCCTACAGACTTCTATTCAAACTCTGTATTTGTTAATGGTGTTCCGTCATTTACTATACAGAACTGTGTACATTGTGTATTATTAAAATTTAACGAGAGTCCATTTCCAGAGAAAAACTTGATAATTTTCTGAACTACATTATTTACAATTTCTTAAGACAATTTTGTTTGTTGGGTGTGATTACTATATTTGTATCATCTCCGTGAATACAATGAGTAAGTCATTAATATACCGGGTGATCAAAAAGTCAGTATAAATTTGAAAACTGAATAAATCACGGAATAATGTAGATAGAGAGGTACAAATTGACACACATGCTTGGAATGACATGGGGTTTTATTAGAACCAAAGAAATACAAATGTTCAAAAAATGTCCGACAGATGGCGCTTCATCTGATCAGAACAGCAATAATTAGTATAACAAAGTAAGACAAAGCAAAGATGATGTTCTTTACAGGAAATGCTCAATATGTCCACCATAATTCCTCAACAATAGCTGAAGTCGAGGAATAATGTTGTGAACAGCACTGTAAAGCATGTCCGGAGTGATGGTGAGGCATTGGTGTCGGATGTTGTCTTTCAGCATCCCTAGAGATGTCGGTGGATCACGATACACTTGCGACTTCAGGTAACCCCAAAGCCAATAATCGCACGGACTGACGTCTGGGGACCTGGGAGGCCAAGCATGACGAAAGTGGCGGCTGAGCACACGATCATCACCAAACGATGCGCGCAAGAGATCTTTCACGCGTCTAGTATTTTTTTTTTTTTTTGTTCTAATAAAACCCCATGTCATTAAGGAACCTGCCGATTTTTCCCCATTACGTGAACTGTTTATTTCCACCTTGTGCACTCTTCCCGTTAAATATGAGTTAAACGATTTGTGCACTGTCCCACAAATGGTTAAAGCAACCGCTCACTGTAAGTTGGAAACCGAAGCTCAAATACGAGTCCGCCATAAATTTTCATTTGCCACGATACATGCAGAATAAATTCAGACTGACATAGCCCTCCAGAGATCGCAATTCTACCCTCTTTCCGCCTATACTGTGAAGGGAGAAGCCGCTAGGAGGTACTGTCACACAAAGTGCTGTGGTTTCTGGAACATTCGCGTCAGGTGCCTCTGGGTTCCAGCTTTTCCGCTTTCAGAGCGCTTTCTCAAGACTGTTGTCGCTAAGAGGCAGAAACAACCTTAGAGTTCCGTAGAACGTCACTGTGGAATTCAAGCAGTCTGTCAGTCAGTAACGGACAGGGAAACACCGCCGTGCTACCAGAAGCGTCTTGTCGGCACGCAGGAGTGCCCGTCCAGCACAGAATGTGGGGAAAGAAACATACAGACAGCGCGGTCCGTGCAGTGTTTGCAGAAGAGTGCGGGAGAGACTGTTCGCTATCAACAGCTCTCCTCTTGCGCTTCCGGGAAGCTGTCGACCGCCTCCTACATACCACAACGTAGGCTTCTGTACGAATGGCAGCCGGTAGTTGCATTACTTGTGTGTCAACGTAGACATGGCAAGAAAATAGGAGCGAATCAAGACTTTTTGGAGAAAAACTTTAACTCTCTAAACGTTGAGCACTCATAAGCAGTACAACTAGAAAGTGTACCTAGAAATGAGACGCTGAATATGATGGCGAGCAAAGCCACGACCTCTCAACCACCACCCATTAATAAAAGTGACAAGAAAGAACCTAAGTCAAAGACACGCAAGTATCACTCAACAGCGTCACAGCTCGGCTCGACAGGTTTGAGTGCAGCTGACTCGCGACGTTGTACCAAAAGCCTCACTCATGTCTGTGGAAAGTTCCCCAAACCAAAAATGACATCATGTGGAAGAAATTGGAAGGAGCATTGTCTTGCTGAAATACAGGTCCAATGTAGAGTGCTACAGCACATGTAACATCCCCAACACAAGAATACCTCGACCAACTACCGGGGTGGTCCCAAGTATACACTAGTTGTTGCGCGTTTCGGTGTACCCTTTATGCTGCCATTGGTTTGTGGCAACGTATACTGCGCCCCATAAGCCCCGGCGAACTTTTGTTTGTTTCGATTGTCCAGTGGTGACCGTCTTGCAGCCATGCTAATCTCTGTGCCATGTGATGTTAGTCAGCAGAGATGCGCGCGTAGAGTGGTTGCTTCTGTATTCCCCAGAGGGTAGATGCTCTTTAGGATACTAATTTTTCACTGTGAAGAAAGTTCTCCCGGCAGTGGCTGACCGAAGCAGATTTAAATAGCAGGCGACATTGCGTTGATTGCGTCTGCGTGCTAGTAAACGGAACTATGAACACCGAGCGCTCAAAAAGGAATGTCCTTATTTCAAAACTCCACCAGCAGCAGCGTGATCAAGAGCTAGACGATACCTAAATTCGTCGTAAACTTTACACAATGTATCTGATTTCACAGAAGTTAGAGCGGCTGTTATTCTGTTCTTCACTTTTGTGTCACGAGGTTAAGGGGTGATGAACACACTTTCCTTCACATGTCCCCACAGCAAAAAGTTGCACGTGGTCATGTCTGGCAATCTTGGAGGCCAAGAATGCAGGAAAATATCTCGGGGTCTCGTATGTCATGTTCAGCGTTGAGAAACTGACGTACATTGATGTGCCAGTGTGGTGGATCTCCATCCTGTTGAAAAATAAGTCATCGGAGTCCTCTTGAAGTTGTGGAAAAAGTCAGTTCTGCAGAATTTGAAGTTAGCTCATTCCAGTCACTGTGTTTTCCTCAAAAGAAAAGGGACCCTACAGCTTGTAACGAGATATGGCACAGAAAAAGGTTCTTTGGCGAGTCTCTTTCGTGCTCAGTGGTCTCATGATGTTTCTGGAGCCCCCATATGCACATGTTATATCGGTTTACTCTGCAGCTAACAAGAAATTTGCTTCATCACTGAAAATCAACCGAGGTAAAAATGTATCGTCTTCCATGTCCTCTAGCAGAGCACTGCTGAAGCCAACTAAATTTTCTTTTATCGTCAACCCGAAGAGCTTGCACTAATAGTAGTCTATATGGTTTACAGACCCAACGACGCCTTAACACATGCCGGACAGTCGTATGAGGCATTGCCAGTTCCCTGCTTGCGTGGCGAGTAACTTTCGTGGACTCACTGAAACGTTTGCCTAATTCTTTTTCCACCATGTTATCAGAATTTCTTCGAGTTAGTGATACCAGGGTCGAATGTTTTTGGGTGCAGGTGGTTCAGAGCCAAAACGCCGACGAAACCACGACTCATTCTTTGCAAACTGTAGCACATAACACGCCTTGTATTGAGCGGACGTCATCTTACATTTGACTTTAAACTGAGAAGACGTATTAACTTACATCTAACGGCGATTTTCTGAAACCCTAGACCACCACCATTCAAACAACGCAAATTTTCTTGCCGGCGCGTCCCATTTTTCGTAATTATTACCGTCCAAAATCATGTCATTCCTTTTGTAACACTCTGTAGTTTGAAGTTCTGTAAATGGAGGTTCTCTGTGCATCACAGTACGAAGTTTACACATAGACAATATGACTTCAACAATGTCAATGTATTAACAACAGTACTTAATGTAAAGGTTCGTAGCAACCGAAAGCAAGTGAATACACACTGTTTCAGACTTCCGTCGAAGCAGTTACTCCTGTCAGTCACCGCACCGACATTCTTCTTAGAGTGAACCATTACTACAACTGCTTATAGTTTATTGTTGTCCATTACTGATATGGCGATTGATCTGCTGGATAATATTTAGCACTCAACTGTTACCTCTATCACCAAATGTTATTTCCTCTCGGTGATGTTTACTGTAGCTTTTTCCTAGTTCCGTGGTTCATACTAGTGATAGTTCGCTGCTATCTCGAACGTGTCAGTTGGTTTACAGATGAGACACATTTTCTCTACAAAAATATGCCTACGTGCTGCCATTTGCACATCTTGATTCTTTTTAATAATCTTAATTTACAACAAAAATTTGATGAGTATAACCAGTACTTAGCAGTAATTCATCTGCGGAGCAGGAGGAAATGTCAGGCAGATATGATGTCAGTTTGTTTCTAAATCTTTCGTTATCATCCAGTACTTTTAATTCATAACAGAGGTGGTCAAATACTTTTATGCCTGCATACTTTGCTGTGTTCAGTGGAAGAGCAAGGTTAAGTTGTGTATACTGGTGGCTGCTTTTGTTTACAATCTTATGACCGAGCGAGGTGGCACAGTGGTTAGCACACTGGACTCGCATTCGGGAGGACGACGGTTCAATCCCGCGTCCGGCCATCCTGATTTAGGTTTTCCGTGATTTCCCTAGATCGCTCCAGGCAAATGCCGGGATGGTTCCTTTGAAAGGGCACGGCCGACTTCCTTCCCTAATTCGATGAGACCGATGACCTCGCTGTTTGGTCTCTTCCCTCAAACAATCCAATCCAACCTTATGTGTACAAATGCTATTACTATTTTTAAATTTGGCGTATTTCTTCACAACGATCTTTACAAAAGTAAATGTAAGGCTGTTATTGGAGGGGCTTTCAATAAGTAATGCAAAACATTTCTTTATCGGCCAATTTCGGTTGAAAAAATGCTGAATTTGCTGTGGGACATTGTGGATTATTCCCACTTCAGCCCCTAGAGTTTCTTGAAGCGTAGGTAGTGGCGCTGTACGTAGCCTTCATAATGGCGTCTGTTACAAGAAGAGAGCAGTCATTGAGTTTCTCTTGGAGTGAAACCCCAGAGCTTCTCAGATATTTACAGCCGCTTGCAGAATATCTTCGTAAATCTGGCAATGAACAAAAGCACGGTGAGTCGTGGGGCGAAGTGTCTGTCATCATCGCAACAAGGTCAGTCGGCCCTCAGGAAATTGAAGCAACGACTTCAGCGTGTTCGTCGCCAAAGAAATGAAGACAAACTTATGCTTCTCTATGACGCAAGGCCTCACACAAATCTGCGCACCAGAGAGGAGCTCACAAAACCTTATTTGACTGTTCTGCATCATTCGCGCTACAGCTCGGATCTCGCACCTTCCGACTTCCATCTGTTTGGCCCAATGAAGGATGCACTTCGCTGGAAGCAGTACGTGGTTGATGGGGAGGTTATTGAAGCAGGAAGACGTTGGCACCGACGTCGAACAATAGAGTGGTACCATGCAGGTATACAGGCCCTCCCAGTAAGGTGGCGTAAGGCTGTCACATTGAACTGAGATTATGTTGAAAAATAGGGTTTTGTAGCCAAAAGAGTGAAGAATAATATGGTTTTCCTTTCAGAAAAAAATACGTTGCATTTCTTATTGAGCGCCTTTCGTAATATGCATAATTTTTAAGCAGTTGCCTCCTGACGTCATGGAGGCCCATGCGGCAATAATCGGGTATATGTGTGTCCGTTATATCTGCATCATATGCACAAATATCCTGGCTATGTGCAGACAAGCGCAGAGATTTCCATACCCTCTGTCTTATCTACTGTCGTATCAACTTACACAGTTCCTCATGTCTCTCCTTCAACTTGAACAACTTGGCAGAAGCACCTGTTGCCTTCAGAGCAAAATCCTTTCTGTTCCTCTCTATTGTTTAGCCGCTTTCTCGAAGTCTTTCTCAGTTGCAGGAACCCGACTCTGGACTAATCGTTATATAATAAATCGTAATACACCGAAGCGCCAAAGAATCTGGTATAGGCATGCGTATTCAAATACAGATATATGTAAACAGGCAAATACGGCGCTGCGGTCGACCACGCCTGCGTAAGACAACGAGTGTCTGGCGCAGTTGTTAGATCGTTTACTGTTCCTACAATGGCAGATTAACAAGATTTAAATAATTATGAATGTGGTGTTATGGTCGGCGCACAAGCGATGGGACACAGCATCTCCGAGGTAGTGTGAAGGGGGAATTTTACAGTACGACCATTTCACCAGTGTACTGCATCAGGAATCCGGTAAAACATCAAATCTCCGACATCGCTGCGGCCGGAAGAAGATCCTGGAAGAACGGGACCAACAACGAATCAAGAGAATCGTTCAAAATGGCAATCCTTCCACAAATTGCTGCAGTTTTCAATGCTGGGCCATCAACAAGTGTCTGCGTGAAAACCATTCAACGAAACATCATCGATATGGGCTTGGGCTTTCGGAGCCGAAAGCGCACTGGCGTACCCTTGATGACTGCACGACACAGAGCTTTACGCCTCTCCTGGGCCCGTCTACACCGTCATTGGACTTGATGACTGGTAACATGTAGCCTGGTCGGACGAGTCTCGTTTCAAATTGTATCGAGCGGATGGACGTGTGCTGGTGTGGAGACAACCTCATGAACCCATGGATCCTGCATGTCAGCAGGTGACTGTCCGAACTGGTGGAGCCTCTGTAATGGAGTGCGGTATGTGCAGTTGGAGTGATAGGGGACCCCCGATACGTCTAGATACGATTCTGACAGGTGACACGTACTTAAGCATCCGTCTGATCACCTGCATCCATTCATGTCCATTGTGCATCCCGACGGACTTGGGCAATTCCAGCAGGACAATGCGACACCCTAAACGTCCAGAATTTCTATAGAATGGCTCCAGGAACACTCTTCTGAGTTTAAACACTTCCCCTGACCACTAAAATCTCCAGACATGAGTATTATTGAGCATGTCTGGGATGCCTTGCAACGTGTTGTTCAAAAGAAGTCTCCACCCCCTATTACTCTTACAGATTTATGGACAGCCTTACTGGATTCATGACGTCAGTTCCCTCCAGCACTACTTCAGACATTAGTCGAGTCCATGCCACGTCGTGTTGCGGCACTTTTGCGTGCTCGTGGGGGCCCTACACGGTGTTAGGCAGGTGTACCAGTTTCCTCGGCTCTTCATTGTATAAGAAAACATCTGTTCTGTACTCCTATACATTCTTTTTATGCCTTCCACTACTATTATTATTCTCATAATTGTCATAATAATAATAATTGTTATAATTATTATTAGTGACAGCAGCAGCAGTAGCAGAAGTAATGCCAGTATTAATTTATTAGTTCCTAGTCGGTATTATTTACTGACATTTTCTCTATAAGCGCTCATATTATTTTAGTATTATTGTCATATTAAAATTTTTATTTCTTAGGTAATTATGATGTAAAAAAGGTACTGTGTATGTCAAACCCTGATCCGATGTAAGAGATGACCTACTGGCGCTAATCAGATGTGGTATAATAAATAAATAAATATATTGTACTAGGCAATTACCCACAACGACACAAAAGACTACGCGTCTTAAATGGGCCAAACAACAATAGCTGACTGGAGGCGCCTGTTACGAGCCGACGAGTCGCGACTGCCGTCTTCGAAACAATACAAGTCGTCGAGTGCACCGACGGCTGAGCGGGGAGGTCGTTCTTCAGGCTGGATGTGATTCTGTAATCACAGAAATGTATACACCACGCCATGTCCTCTGGGAATGTCACCTAGTTAGAATATCACAACTACTGCGGTGCAGGTTTTAAGCGGAAAATTCACTACCTGACACAAAAGTGGAACATGCAGAAGACATCAATGTAACTTTGTACACGTACACACCATAGGCTTGTATATAAATCACTTTCGTTACAATTCGCTGTGACAGACAGAACGATCACCAGAGTGCATTAGTGTTGCCCACGTTTAGTGTTGTTAGCAGGCCTGGTAGGTGGGGACTTGAGCAGCGTCAGATGCTGAGTGGACACTGTGAAGAACACGGAGATGCCTTTTACTCATGTTAACACAGCGTTATCAGCACCTGCCAAGAGTTATTCCACTTGGCTGGCTGGTCAAATCTTGCTGTATCCAGATTCGCAGGGCCGTCGGGCATGACACTGGCACGATCGTGGACTGCATGGGAACTTGAGGATGGACATACTCATCGTCAAGGTTCTGGTCCATCACGCCTGACCACTACAAGGGAGAAACGCTGTATTGTGCACCAGTCACATCGTAACGCCTCCACATATGTGCCTGCCATCCGGAAACGAGTAATCGACTCCCTGAAACGTTCTGTGTCATCCCGCGCTACTAGTCGGAGATTAGCAGCAGCTAGACTACTGAATTACCGCTCCATGCGTAGGCTGCCGTTACTACCACAGGACAAACGGTTGCGGTTGGAGTGTTGCCGTGATCGGGACGCATGGACTGAATGACGTCGCATTGTGTTCAGCGATGAATCACGCTTCTGCACTGCCCCAGATGACCCGCCATCGGCGAGTGGGGCGGAAACCGGAGGAGATATTAAAATTCTTCCAATGTTCTGGAGCGGCACAGCGTTGTTACTCTTGGCGTCTGGGTACGGGGGAGGGGAGGCGGCGGGGGGGGGGGGGGGGGCTCGGGGTAGCGATTGAGGGAGCTCTGACGACTCAACAGTACGTGACGGACTTACTACGTCAGCCTGTTCCAGCTCGTCGGCTCCTTTGTGAGCCGAGGAGCGCACCCTGCTCCAGGGAGCCGTGTCGCTCGCTGTGACCAATCAAGTGGGCCGGCACGCCGGCACGTGGCACGGCTGGCTGAGGCAGGCTGCAAGGCAAGCGTTTTGATGTGCCAGCTGCGTCTTACAAGATCGACAACCTCATACTCTTAGCTAGTGGTGACATGCTACACCAGGAAATACGATGTTCAGGAAATAAATAAGAAACAACTGTTTTACAAGAAATTGCATACTAAATTTATTGGGCCTCTGTAGCTTGACATTTTCTTTTCATTACAAGATCGGAAATATCGTGCGTCAAAGTGTTCGCAGCGTTAACGCGGAGGATGGCCTTCGTTGTTGCATCCTGAAGAAACGATCGTTCCTTACTTTTTACTCTTTTCATGGCTGAGAAAAGCTGCACACAACAATACTTAGACCCAAAAATGCACATGAGCTGAGCGGCATTGTTGTGAAGCTTGGGAAACGTTTTTTGCTGTAATGAACGATACCATCGTGACAAATCCAGGGTGTTGTATTACCTCTCTTTCAACAAAGTTGAATTTTGCAAATCAATAATCTCCAATTGAAGTGACGATGACAAGTCCTGGGGGAAACTGAAAAAGGAGTGCTGAACACTTTAAGTTCAATTTCCAAACTAGTGAGGTCTCGGAATCGTGTTTCAAACGATGTGATGAGCTGCTTTAACTTTGCTTGGTAATCGCCGAAAGTAGTACCTTCAGGAAGTTTTAAAGAAACAAGACTACTGAAGAACGTTAAATGTCCATCACTCATCTGCCTCTCAAATAAACATAACTTTTCCATGAACGCTTTGATCTGGTCGTGCATGTCAACGATTAGCTGCCCTTTACCCTGAAATGACAGATTTAAATTATTCAGATGCATAGTTATGTCAGCTAGGAACGCCAGGTCTGATATCCATTTTATATCTTTCAGACAACGCATTTCTTCCCCTTTCATTTCGAAAAAAGGGATATTTCCTCACGAATGGTTAAGAAAACATCAAGAACTTTTCCCCGACTCAGCCAACGAACTGTGCTGTGGTAAGGTATATCCCCATACTCCGCTTCCATATCTTTCAGGAATCCTTTGAACTGGCGATGATTCATACCGTGACGCCGCACAAAATTCACACACTTCACGGCATCTTTCATTGCGCCACCTAGCTCTACTGTTCCAGCACCCAGTGCCTCCTGGTGAATAAAACAATGAAGACTCAAAATGTCTTCCCCGAATTCGTCCCTGAGTTTAGTTTTCAAACGAGAAGCAAAACCTTGGTGACGCTTTCTACCTGATCGTAGTGCGCTGCGTGAAGGTGTATAATGTCGTTGTATATTGTACCTCTTCGCAGAATTAAATACTTTATGACATACAAGACACTGCGGACGACCATCCCTCTCAATGAATAGAAAGGTATCCTCCAATAGAGGTACAGGGCTCCCGCGGCTAGTCATAGCTGTCATTAACACGGATTATTGCGTCAGTTGCGGCTGCATGCGGCCAGGGGGCAGGCAGTGAGTTCGCTTTCCCCGTCCACGCGGGCTCCGAGCTGCCGCAGTGAGCGCTCTGGAGCGCTCCGGCTCCCTGGAGCTCGGTTGGAACAGCCTGTCCTACGTCCTCATGGGTTACCTATCACGCAGCAGTAGGGCTGAGCCGTTTGTAAATAAGACAGTGCTCGTCCGCAAGAGGCACGTGTCTCTATGAACCAGATGAGTGTCGCTGATGTGGCCAGAAAACTCCCCAGATCCGTCCCCGACAGAACATGCGTGGGACCAGATGTCATCTCCGTCCCAGCGCCAGCCGGTATCCAGGATCAGTTATAACAGCTGTGGGCCAGCGTACTTCAGGAGAGGATACAACGACTTCACGTCACCGTTCTCAACCGAATCAGTAACTGTACCCAAACCAGAGAGGGTGCAACGTCATACTGATAAGTGGGCTCATTCTGCCAAATTCTTTGTAAATTTGACTCGACATTGTAATCACTGAAATAACATCAGACACTTTCTCAATCCAAGAAGCTTCATTTCCTTTCCTCATCCCTTTCTGGGTGCTTCATTTTTGTTTGTCAGGCATTTGTAAATTTACGGCGTAATTGCGCGAGTGCAATCACTCTGTAACGGGCCACCGGCGATCAGGAGTCCCTCATACCATAACACTCAGAAAATGTGCCTTAACAGACTGAAATTTTGTAGGCAGAGATCAGGTTTACAATGTATTGTCTACATATTTCATTCCAACGTTAAAAAAAAAAAAATGGTTCAAATGGCTCTGAGCACTATGGGACTCAACTGCTGAGGTCATTAGTCCCCTAGAACTTAGAACTAGTTAAACCTAACTAACCTAAGGACATCACAAACATCCATGCCCGAGGCAGGATTCGAACCTGCGACCGTAGCGGTCTTGCGGTTCCAGACTGCAGCGCCTTTAACCGCACGGCCACTTCGGCTGGCTCCAACGTTCAACCTTCCTTAATTTGTTTGCACAGTCCGGCTTGGAACAGTTCCACAGTACTGGCCTATTTCGCGTTTCCGCAATTACACTGTCTGTGTCTCCACCGTCAGATACGTACAGAAAACGACGTGTACGGATTCTGCGCGTGAATGGCGTAGCACTGGCAAGTGGAGCGGCGCCTCTCCTCTGGAGGCTCCCATTAAACTCTGTGAAAGCGAGTAGCGGCGATTGACTTCATTTATTTATTTATTTACTGGCTTTTGAGTATACCTCGTACAATCATTCACGTAAATAAATCAGAACTACATGTAGCTGGCACAGATAACAAAACTAAATCGCTAAAAAATGTTATACAAGATGAAATTAAACAAAGGGAAAAACATCTCGAAATAACATACTGATATTATACAAAGTTAATTAGTTCACGCGAGTTAGTTCAGATCATTCTTTTCGGTTCCGCAACAAAGGAATAAATGTCTTGATAAACTGCATAGTCTGTAGTTGTTAAAAACGTTGGCAAAGATGTTGGTAACTGGTATTTTTTAGAATAAATTTTTTTATTCCCGTCTATGATCACAAAATTGTTTGGTCCTTAGACTACCGGTTTCGCTCAGCGATGACCATCTTCAGATCTGCAGCAAAAAATTGGATAACCACATACAACTAGTGGACAGCATACATCTTAAAACAATAAGATGGGTCATAATGAAAAGTATTATTCCCATACATGTAGGAAACGTACGCTAAAATAAGACGAGGCATGCCTGTTTGAAAATATGTTGCCACAGTGGCAGCTTCCAGAAACACACAAAAAATTAGCTTAGCGTCATCGTGCATATTCAAAATGTGGTGTAAACTAGGCTATAGTACCAGCGGAGTCACGCTGCTGACAGTGCTGATGTTCAGAATGAACCGAGATACAATAGCCACAAAATATGTTTGTGTCGTAAGTTCATTAGATGTCGCTACTGTAAATCTTCATATATTCGTCGATTATAAAATTGGGCAGAATGTAATAAAATGAAGAACACGATAGGTAAAATCTATAGTGGGCCAGCCAAGTGTATACGTTTATACAGTGATAAAACATAAATTAAAAGAAATTTACTCTGCCCTTTCTGCGTCACTGTTCTGTTTGTGACTGTGTCACAGTTTGTGGTATTTGCTACAAGGAGAGGTCCCCAGTTGTGGGATCGACATTTTGAAACCACCTATACAGTGTTGTCGATTAAGGTCCTAGGTATCACATCCTGCAGCTATTCACCGTGATGTGCCCTCGTTTGAGAGTATTTGACGAAAAAAATTCGGAATCTCGCGTGATGCTGTTCATTTTTAAAATAGTAATATTGTACTGATTGGTTGCGTAACATAATGTTTAAGTTTCGAATCTTGTCAGGTGCTTTAAAATTTTTCCAAGTGGAAACAAAATCATAGGAAGAAAAACGAGAGTAAATGAAAATATTAATAGAATGATTAAAATGAGACAAAAGAATAGCAATAAAAAATTACATTTAAATCATTTAATTGAATAAAAAATGGTCAAAGGCATTTAAATAAAGATTTAAAAATAAACAGTATTATAGCACCTGGTGAGATTCGAACTCACAACGTCCTGCATGTGATGAATCTACCTTAACTGTTATTCTACACAACAAGCTGTAGAGCAGTTCGCGAAATTCTGAATTTATTTTTTCGTCGATTACTCGCAAACGAGGGGCCACCAGAATGAATGCCTACAGGATGTGGTACCTGCGATCTTAACCTACATTTTCGTATAAATGGTTTGACAGTCTCCCCACCGCTGGGGACCGCTCCTTGATACATTCCTTAGTAACTTTTATCTGAGGTCGCACCTGCTGATCATCCAAAAAACATATAAGTTGTGTCTACCACAAACTGGAGATGGTGCTACAGTTAAGTGGTGAAGGTACTGTGCAAAGTGGCAGAAGATAAACTTCAATGGCGCTAAAGTGCCTGAAAATTTACGTGTACAAGTATATGCAATGTACATAGGTTTAGTTGGTTGCATTGGTGTTATTTGCATGTAGTATTTTATTTGTCTGCAAAGATTTCCAGTCTCTGCCCCACTCATTACGAATCCTCTTCCACAAAATCGGCAATAGATCCTTCGCTGGGACGTGAGTATAGTGTTCTGTAACTGAGATCATCACTTCCAGAGTCACCAGTTTGACAGCACGTTGTTACGTGTGTTCACCCCGTACATGGAGACACTAAGGCCATCACTTTCTTTTTTTTTTTCTTAATTGATTCCCCCCGAAGGGGGCGGACTGGCGTCAGCTTAGTACGCAGCTCTTCAGCCTACAGAATTTGTTTTAAAAAGAGGAAGATAATAAATAATAAAAACAGGCGATAAAATCGGAGACTTAAATGATAACATGGCGGAAAAAATCGTGGAACTTAAAACATAGAAACAAAGGGATGATGAAGCTAATAAAATACATATGAAGCAGACAGGTAAAATAATAGACAGACAATTAAAAAACATGGCGACAGTCTGGTTTCTGTTCACAATAGACATAAAATTCACAACCCGCGACAGCATGATTTCTGTTCGCAACACATTGGAAAGACGAACAACACTGAACATTCACTTGAACACTGCACTAAAAAGTTGGCAAATATGACGTACCACAGCCGAGGTCAGGTAGGGGGGAACCTGGACAGACGATGGGAAAATAAAAAGGAGGGAAGGAGAAGAAAAACGAAAGGGGGGAAAGGAGCCGATGGAGGACGAGGACCCATAAGAGGGGGGGGGGTGCTGGGCAGATGCGACAGGGAGTGGGGAAAGGCAGAGGAGGGGAATACAAAAGGACCTAGGGGGGGGGGGAGAAGGGAGGTAGGGAAAGGGTAGGCAGGGAGAAAACAGGATGGAAGGGGGGGAATAGGGAGCCCAGGGAAAGGACGGAGGAAAGGAGGGGGGTTGAGGATCAGAGTTGATAGGAGGGATAAATGGAGGGAGAGAGGGCATCATCTGGGAGGGGGAGTTGATGGAAGCCCCCTTGGGAAAGGAGATGAAGGGTGTAGAGATGGAGGGTAGGGGGCACACAACAGTGAAGGCGTGGCAGGGGGTGGGGATGGGAGAGGAGAGGGGCAACCAGGGGGTAAGGTGGATCAAGGCGGCGGGAGGTGTAGAGTATGCAGAGATGTTCGAGGAGTAGGAGCAGATGGGGGAATGGAATGAGGTCATAGAGGATCTGCATGGGGGATGGGAGGCGTATATGGAAGGTGAGGCAGAGTGCATGATGCTCAAGGATCTGGAGGGACTTACAGAATTTGGTGGGGGCAGATATCCAGGCGGGACTGGCATAACAGAGGATGGGACAGATTAAGGATTTGTAGGTGTGGAGGATGGTAGAGGGGTGCAACCCCCATGTCCGGCCAGAGAGGAGTTTCAGGAGTCGGAGGCAATTGTGGGTTTTGTATTGGATGGAGTGGAGATGAGGGATCCAGGTGAGGTGACAGTCAATGGTGAGGCCAAGGTAGGTGAGGGCGGGGGAGAGGTGGACAGGACGGGTGCAGACAGTAAGATAGAAATCCAGGAGCCGGAAGAAGTGAGTGGTATGACCTATGATGATTGCCTGGGTGTTGGAAGGATCGATTTTCAGGAGCCATTGGTTACATGATGCAGCAGAAAGGTCAAGGTGATTCTGGAGAAGGCGTTGGGACCGTTGGGGGGTAGGAGTGAGGGCGAGGAATGCGGTGTCATCGGCATACTGCAAGAGGTGCATTGGAGGGGGGGGGGGGTTAGGGCATATCTGCCGTGTACAGGAGGTAGAGGAGAGGGGAGAGGGCAGAGCCCTGGGGCACACCTGCAGAGGGGTAGGAGGGGCGGCGGGAGAGGAAGGAGGCCATCAGACGGATGTAGTTGACAGCAAGGGTGTAGCTTTGGAGTTTAAACAGGAGACCAGGATGCCACACACAGTCGTAGGCCTTTTCAAGGTCGAGGGAGACAAAAATGGTGGAGCGACGGGAGTTAAGCTGGAGGGAGAGGACATGAGTGAGGCATAGGAGTTGGTCATTGGCAGAGAAGGAAGGTCGAAAGCCACATTGGGTGTCGGGGGGAAGGAGGTGGTTTCGGTGGAGGTGGTGATGGATGCGCCAGATAAGGATGGATTCCAAGAGCTTGCTGAACACCAATGTGAGACAGATAGGACGATAGGAAGAAGCATCAGATGGAGGCTTGTTGGGTTTGGAGAACATCAAGATACGGGAGGTTTTTCACAGGTTGGGGTAGAAGCTGGTGGCAAGGATGATGTTGTAGAGGGTGGCAAGGACTGAAAGGAAGGAGGGAGGGTAGTGTTTGAGTGACGGTAGGTAATGCGGTTGTGACCGGGAGCAGTGTTGCGTTTAGTGTGGAGTGTGAGGCTGATGTCCTGTGTAGTGATGGGTGTGTTAAGTTCAGATGGTAGTGTGTGGCCCACGTACTGGAAGCTAAGAGCAAGGGGAGGAACAGAGGTATTCGTACGGTTGATGACGTCAGGGAAGGGGGAATAATCAAATTGGGGATCATCTGGTATGGAAAAAAAACATCGGAGAGGTGAGAGGCAAAGTGGTTGGCCTTACTGAGGTTGTCAGGAAAGGGACGGTCATCAAGGAAGAGAGGGTACTGGGGGGGGGGGGGGGGGGGCGGTTCCCAGTAAGGCGGTGGAAAGCATACCAATACTTGGAAGAGTTTATTGGGAGCGTGGTGTTGAGTTGTGTACTTGTCTGGCGCCAGGTGCAGCGTTTCTTTGCAGTAAGCAGGTTGCGGATGTGTCGTCATAATTGCTGGTGGTGGGTAAGTGTGGCCCAGTCACAAGTGCGGAGAAAAGAGTGGAGGGGCGGCGGGACTCTCGAAGGAGAAGGGCCTGTAGAGGCAGGGCTGGATGGTGAGGGTCGATGGGGATATGGGTGGCGATGGCGTCAGACAAGGTCTGGTGCAGGAAGGCAGCAGTGTGAGAGATGTCATCAGGAGATTGGAGGTTAAGGTCGTGGCCTTCAATCTGGGTGTGAATGGAGTCCCAGTAGGCATCCCAGTTGGCACGGGAGTAATCATGGACAAGTTTAGGAGGGATGTTGGGGCGAGGAGCGGGGTGGGGATGGCGACCACTAGAGATAGTGAGGAGAATGGGAGCATGGTCACTGCCAATGAGGTAAAGAACATCTGTGGTGATACACCCAAGGAGGTTGGAAGAGGCAAGGACCACATCGGGAGTGGTGTTGGATTTGGGTTGGGTGTGCTGTGGGAGGGGAACCAGGTCTCCCTGGAGGGTGGTGATAAACCGATGCCACCGCTGGAGGTCGGCAGAATCACAGCTGTGGATATTGAGGTTGGCGGCAACCACATAGGTGGAGAAGGTGATGTCAGTGTGGGCCAGGAAATCGTATGGGATGCGAGTGTGAGTACAAACATAAATGGTGGCACAGGTGACGGTAAGGGTGGGGAAGAAGAGGCTGATGGTGAGATGCTCAGCAGCATTGCTAAGGAGAGGTTGGGGCCAGACAGGGAGGTGCTTGAGGTGGCCTATAGCAACTCCACCACGGGCCAAAGGGTATGGGTTATTGGTGCGGTGAAGGGCGTAAGGGGCTGTGGAGATGGAGATACGGGGTTGAAGGAAAGTTTCATTTAGGATGAAGGCATCCATGCGGTGCTGATGGAAGGTGTGGAGGAAGAGGAGTTTGTGGGTGGGCAGGGAGCAAATATTGTAGTACTGGATACTGGAATGTCGTTGTACCATGGGAGGGGAGAGTTAGACTAGGGTGGTGAGGAGGGTGAAGGTGAAGTGGACCTGGTTGTGGGACTAGGTGGCATAGGTGGTAAGATGGAAGATGGAACGGGCAGCGAGGGCGATTTGGGAAAGGGTGTGGGAGCGCTGGAAGGAGTGGATGTTTTGGAGCACAATGGTGATGAAACAGATGATGTTCTCTGTAGTAGGCGGAGGGAAGACCGAGTTGTTGGGGTGAATGGGGTCATCAACAGGATGGACAGGGAGGGTGAGCTCAGGGGTCACTGGAGGAGGTTTTGCTTTACACTTCGAGGAGTGGGTAGGATGTGGTTCGTTACAGGTGTTACAGGAGGGGGCAGAAGTGAGGTTGGGGCAGTTCTTGAGGAAGTGGGAAGCTTTGCAGTGGGGACAAGTAGGGAGGTTCTTGCAGGCAGAGGTAACATGGTCATCGTACGTGAGGCAGCGTTGGCAGCGGTTGGATTGGACTGGGGAACGGGAGGGGTCCCCTAGAGATGGGTAGTTCACGAACGAACGGGTGCAAAGGAACTGTTCACCAAGATGAACGAAAGGACCGAGGAACGAATTCCAAGGAACGATCGGTTTATAGTTCACTTCGGTCGCGGCGGTCTACTTATAGTTCCTGGGAGCGAGGAACGATCGGTTCATAGTTCACTAGTTCACTTCGGTCGCAGCGGTCACTTCGGCAGTTCTCGTTCCAGCCTCAGTCGCGTGCTCGTCTCAGTCTCGGTCTCCCTCGGCCCCATTCGTCGTTCTTCGCATGACCACCTGTCTCAGTTCCACTGCCGACTGCTCGTAGTTAGTTCAGTATCCAGCTGTTCGTTTCGTTCACTGCGCACGCCTATTTTACATGCGTTCCAAACTGTTCTTGCACTTGGTTCTGGCTATTCAGCGTCCACGACCGGTAATCAAAAAGAATTTTATAGTTACGTAAATTACATAAAAATTACGTTGTATGTAATAGGTACGTCTTTTCAGGTAACAAAAGGGCATATCAGCTCACTTCATTATATCGATGATCAGCAGAAGACATACTTATAATAAGGCCAGTTTTTTTTCTTATTCGTATATTTTTTCGTTTCATCGACTTGATTTAACAGCTAACTTTCAATAATTTGCTTAATTTTTAGTGTAAGAAAATTCATATAAAACGATTTTCGTGCATCTTTC
Organism: Schistocerca nitens; assembly: GCF_023898315.1. NCBI lineage: Eukaryota > Metazoa > Arthropoda > Insecta > Orthoptera > Acrididae > Schistocerca > Schistocerca nitens. The sequence goes on from NC_064615.1 coordinate 858,074,458, forward strand.
ATATACAAAACATTACATTTAGGAAGGCTCTAATTATTTTTAAGTTTGGTTGTTTCCAATTTGCATTACTTGCTAGTTTGGTTTCTTTGAAAAAAAAAGTGTGTTGTGGGTCATTTTGGCTCAGTAGGAAAAGCGGTGCCTCTCCATTTGAAAAGACATAGATTGCCATAAAATCGTATTTACTTGTTATCTCAAAAACATTTGTTCAAAAGGAGCTTTCAAACCAAAAACTTTATTACTGCGAACTTAATTATTATTATTATTGCTGCATTAACTTTAATAATGCAACATAAAAACCTAATTTTTACTGTGGGCTATCTGGTTAGGTAGTCAAAATGTCTTAAAATATTCATGTCTCATTTATGTTTGGGTGTTGAAGTTGCACTCGGGAGATGTCTGTAAGGCTCGAAAAATCTAAAAATGTGGTCATCCGCAGTTGAAAATAGCAAGGGATACGTTGCAGAGCAGGCATTGCCGTCGGTGCTGGTCAGACAGGCTATTAAGTCCCATGTCCCATGCCCAGTGTAATTACTGTCTTTGAGCAAAAGTGAAATTTCTGTTCGTCTCACTGCGTATTACGTTCAGTTACTTTACGTGTTATACAGCAGCAGCTCATTCTGTGTATAGCCCAAGTTCCATCGAACTTTGTTACTTAGCAGTGACACATCTTATGAAAGTTACTTCGGTACTTTAATTTTTACACACCAGTGTACTTCCATAGTCCAGAAGCGCCCGTCGCAGGCCTCGATACACGAGCAACTCACTTGACATGCTACGCGAGGGCTTCTGTGAGATGAAGACGAGGCTTTACGCCTTTCGTTCGACAGGAGCATTTAGGTTCAATGTAAGTAAATCGCTTCAACTCTGTACGTCTGCAAACTCGGCCGCCCGAGAGAAACGAGTCTTGGTTTTGACGTGCCGGCTGTCAAATATCACGGTCAGCGAGCTTATCTTCAGATGGGAAAAGTCATGGAATGATGATATGCACATATACAGATGGCGATTGTATAGCGTATACAAGGTACAAAAGGGCAGTGGATTGTACTCAGGTGATCCATGTGAAAAGGTTTCCGACCTGATTATGGCAGCATGTCGTCAATTAACAGAATTTGAACGCGGAGTGGTAGAATGGTAGTTGGGGATAGACGTATAGGACATTCCATTTTGAAAATCCTTAGGGAATTCAATATTCCGAGATCGACAGTCTCAAGTGTGTGCCGAGAGTACCAGATTTCAGGCATTACCTCTCACCACGGACAACGCACTGGCCGACGGCCTTACTTAACGACCGAGAGCAGCGACATTTGCATAGAGTTGTTAGTGGTAACAGCAAGCAACACTGCATGAAATAAACACAGAAATTAATGTGGGTCGTACGACGAACTTATCCGTTAGGACAGAGAGGCGAAATTTGGCGCGCCATTCCACAACGATGGTTTTCAGCCCGTTGATCCTGTTTGGACTTATTTGGTAATAACGTCGTCATAGTTCATATTTCCGCATTTACCGCATGCACACCAGGAAGATACGAAGACCAAACTAATCCCTTGCCTACATGTCGGTGCTTATATAACCGCATGTGAGTCGCGATAGGTTGCGTATATGCTGTAGCAACGCCCTCAAACGGAAACTTTGATCGCTCCTTATATTTTTGGTGTTTTATAAGACCATTATAATTATCAGTATGTTGACAATATGTATGTGTGACCTATTGTGGAACTTCATAAGCTCAATGAGACTGTACTAGACGATGCTGTTGTTCACTGAGGGGCAAAAAATTGCAACACGAAAAAGCAGTTGATGTAAATAATGAAAATTACGAGAATGTATTTCTCTAGGTAACATATTTAAGTGATGCAGATGGCAAGATCACAGGTTACTGTAAGCTCGAGATAAGCCATCGCAATGGCGCTGGTGGGCTATGGCAGCAGACGATCGACGCGCGCGCGCGCCTTTGGTAACAGCACAATATCGCCTGCAGCGCCTCTCCTGGGCTCGTGACCATATCGGTTGGAGCCTAGATGACTGGAAAACCATGATCTGGTCAGATGAGTCCCGATTTCAGTTCATAAGAGCTGATGATATGGTTGGAGTGTGGTGCAGACCCTACGAAGCCAAATACCCAAGTTGTCGACAAGGCACTGTTCAAGCTAGTGGTGGCTCCATAATGGTGTGGACTGTGTTTAAGTGGAATGGACAGGCTTCTCTGGTCCACGTAGACCGGTCATTGACTGTAAATGGTTATGTTCGGCTACTTGGAGACCATCTGCAGCCCGCGCGACCGCTACGGTAGCAGGTTCTAATCCTGCCTCGAGCATGGATGTGTGTGATGTCCTAAGGTTAGTTAGGTTTAAGTAGTTCTAAGTTCTAAGGGACTGATTACCTCAGGTGTTAAGTCCCATAGTGCTCAGAGCCATTTGAACCATTTTGAACCATCTGCAGCCATTCACAGTCTTCATGTTCCCAAACAACGATGGAGTTTTTATGTATGACAGTGCACAGTTTCACCAGGCAGCAGGTGTTCGCGACTGGTTTGAAGAACGTTCTGGACAGTTCGAGCGAATGGATCGCCCGACATGAATCCCTTCGAACATTTATGGGACATAATCGAGAGGTCAGTTCGTGGACAAAATGTTACACCGGCAACGTCTGTCATGGCTCGATATTCCTTCAGGGGTTCCAACGACTTGTTGCATCCATACCACAGCGGGTGGCTGCTCTGTACCAGTTAAAAGGAGGTCAGATACGACATAGTGAGGTATCCCATAACTTTTGTCACCTCAGTGTATTTCCCCTTGTTGCGTGGACGTTCCCGTCCACCTCAGACCTCACCACCTGTGCTCCGAGCGGCCGGAACACCGCCAGGATGCGTTGCCCGCCGCCCCCTGCCGCTTGCTGAATGAGCCGCGGGGCGCGCCGCCCTGCACTCCGCTTTTAGAACCGGCGCAGGCGTCGCCGTCGCCGTCGCCGCCGCCGTCCAGGCATACCGCGGAGCCGCGCAGTGCCAGGGACGCTCCGCCAGCGTCGCGACGCCGGTCGCACCGCTCCGCACCACGCCACTCCGCAGCCACACCGAGGCGTTGCGTCCGTTCCCGTATGACTACCGTGCAGGACTCCTGTTAATCGCATCATAATCACAGACACCGTTTCCTTCGTCCAACAACACAAACGAGTCCAGTCAATGAAGTTTATTGTGTTCATTTTCGGTTTGACATTCTAGTATCTCTATTGCGTTCTGTGTGGCAACAATGGTGCGCTACTGACTTTAGCCTCTTTAGTGCCAATATTTGTCACTCTCTCTGTATATGACGGACTTAAATTCCACCAACCGCCTACTAGATATCTCCGCTCCGTCCCGCTTAACAGGGAATCTATTACGAGAATGTCGATTTGGTTTTGATGCACTAACTGATAATCCGTGACGTGTTTTGAGTTGATGAAAATGATGCTTTGCTATCTGGAATATTAAGTGTGTTTTGTGCAGTATGTGGATGTAGTAACTGACGCATTTCGCAAGCCTGGTTGACTTGCCCATTATGTTTATCCGTGTCACTTCTCGGCAGTCGGCAGTTTCCTTGCAACAGATGTTTCCTTACAGCTGAGAGAACCCCTTCGATGGACACCACCAATTTTAATTTTGGGCACCGTTCCGTGCGAGCGTGTGGAGCGACAGTGCTTGTGTCCATCGCGATGTTATGGTGATCGTATGAACTGCGACAGAGCGACGTAGTCTCGCCGAAATTGGGCGCGCGAGCTGAACTCTTGGGCGGCGCCAAAGAGCGGCGTCAGAGATGCGCTGAGGAGCGCGAGCGGTCAGCCGTGGCCCGACGCCGTGCAGCGCGGCTAACGCGATTCTGAACGCCCGACCGCCCCCGAGCCCTGCGCCAGCGGGCGGCGGTGACACAGGGGCCGGAGCCAGCCGTCGTGCCTGCGGTCACGGTCGATTACTCCGCCCGGCGACCCCGCGCGAGTGGCATGAAGTGACCCTACCTCCGCCATGGAGCAGCCGCAACAGCACGAGCGGGAGCAGAAGTCGCCGCCACCGCCGCCTCCTCCGCCGCCGCCGCTGCCCTCGCAGAACGGCTCGGTAGCCCATGATGTGGCGGATGAGAACGACCGAGAGAAGAGCCGGCGGCTGATGAGTGAGGCGCTGCAGCGCGAGGACGAATTCCTCGAGTACCTCATGTCGCTCTCCGCCACCGCCAGCGACGGAACAGCCGCCGCCCCCGCCGCGGCCGACTCGGGGTCCGCTCAGGACTCGGGGGTGGCGGAGGAGGAGGACCCGACCCCAGCCGCGGGGCCTGTGAGGTCCGCCTCGGCCTCTTCCCAGCAGCCGCGGACGGCGGGGCTCGACCACCTGGACAACCTGTGCAAGCTCATGGAGCAGCTCGGTGACCTCAAGGTACGCCTGCTCTGTGTCTCATGCAGGTTACTTCTGACTGCAATGCTCGTATAATCTAAGCACACTCCCAACAGGCAACACGCTTGTAACGCCTCTAGTCTTGATCTTCTTCTTGTGCCTTTGTCCCACATCGACATGGTTTTTGGCAACACGCTTGTAACGCCTCTAGTCTTGATCTTCTTCTTGTGCCTTTGTCCCACATCGACATGGTTTTTGGCAACACGCTTGTAACGCCTCTAGTCTTGATCTTCTCCCACATCGACACGGTTTTTGGCATAGTTAATTTAATGAGTGGCCAGATTCCCTTCCTGTCTCCACCCTGTTACCCCTCCCCACCCCCAACCCCTCCCCGGAATAGAATAGATCTGTGAATAGCCTATCTATCTGCAAGTGAGAGAAAGTTCTCTAAATGTTTGCAAATCATGTAACCGAGGTTGGACTTGAGTACCAAACCGGAATCCTCCTAAAGAGAAGTGGGAAACCGCCTAAAAACTACTTCCTGGCTGGCCGGCACACCGAACCTCGTCGTTAATCCACAGGTCAGATTCGATACAGAACCGACACACCTACCAGTCCCAGAGGCGGTGCTTCAGCAAAAACGGCTATCCGGGCGGGTTCCGCCGTTACCCTTGATAATTCCCTCAATTCAAGGACTAACAGAGTTCACAAGTTTGTCCCGCTTCTACCAAATCCAGCTGAAGCCACTCGTTGATGACAACACCTCGTACAACTACAAATCTTCGAAGAGTTGATCGCTACGCGTCCCAATTGTTCCAAAGAGACCCAGAGATTTCCTATGGGATGAATTACTGTTTAGGTTGAAGGCGACAGGGCGCACTCTACCCTCTAGTCAGCCACTGTCCAGTTTTTGTATTGATTGACCCACAGATGAGATGCCGCTTGTTACGTCCCTTCCCCTACTTTTTATATTTTATTTTGCGGCGATCGGATATGTATATGGAATGATTAAAATAGAGAACACGCTTGGTTGCAAACTAAACGAGACGGTGATGCTAATACGAAAACCTGTATCTTTACTTCACCAACATTAAAGTTCTCAAATTTACGTGAGAAAATGTCGCTTTGAAAGTACAACAGTACAGATCACTTTTACTTCGTTTATTGACATTTTGCTCCTAACATACTACTTAACAATGCCTAGAGTCAACTAGGCTCGTATTAACATTTAAACGTATTCCACTTAATCAATGAAATATGCCATTGCTGTATTGCTTTCTCAAATTAATCAAACTGTCCACTGTAACCTTTCTATTATTGCTCAAATAGTAATATGTTCCGCCAGCGGGAGGTAGTGACCAACAACTCGTTCGTCTTCTGATTTCATATATCACACGTCTTCATCTACATGACTACTCTGCAATTTACGCTTAAGTAAGTGGCAGAGGATTCATCGAACCACCTTCAAGCTATTTCCCTATCCTTCTATTATCAAACAGGGTGCAGGACAAATGAACACTTAAATTTTTCTGTGCGAAATCTGATTTCTCTCAGTTCATTACAGTGATCATTTCTTCCTATATAGGCGGGTGTCAACAAAACAATTTCCCATTCGGATGAGAACGTTAGAGATTTAATTTTCGTAAAAATATCCCACCACAGTAAAAACGGCCCTTGTTTAATAATTGGCACCCCAGCTTGCGTATGATATCAGTGACACTCTCACCCCTATTTCGCGATAATACAAAACGAGCTGTCCAGCTTGAACTTTTCGATGTCCTCCGTCAATCCTATCAGATAAGGATCACATATCGCACAGTCATACTCCAGCGGAGTAATTCAGGCGCGCCGGCCGGGGTGGTCTAGCGGTTCTAGGCGCTCAGTCCGGAACCGCGCGACTGCTACGGTCGCAGGTTAGAATCCTGCCTCGGGCATGGATGTGTGTGATGTCCTTAGGTTAGCTAGGTTTAAGTAGTTCTAAGTTCTAGGGGACTGATGACCACAGATGTTAAGTCCCATAGTGCTCAGAGCCATTTGGACCATTTGAATTCAGGCACTCTCTTTAGCAGACGGGTTAAATCGTCCAAGTGTTCTCCCAATAAATTGTAGTGTAAGGTTCGCCTTAATCACAAAATTATCTATGTGAGCGTTCCACTTTAAGTTGTTCGTAATTGTAATTCTAGGGCAGTTAGTTGAACTGACAGTTGTTAATTTTTGTCTGATTTCTCGTGTAATCGAAATTTAACTGATTTCTTTTAGTACTCATGTGAATGACCTCACACTTTTCATTGTTTAGAGTCATTTGCCACTTTGCACGCCATATAGATATCTTTTTAAATCGTTTTGCAATTGTTTTTTAGCTTCTGATGACGTTACTAGATGGTAAATGGCAGCATCATCTGCAAATAATTCAAGAGGGCTGCTCAGAATGTCTGCTAAACCGTTTTTATAGATCAAGAACAGCAGAGGGCTTCTAACACTTCCTTGGGACGCGCCAGAGGTCATTTCTGTTTTGCTCGATGACTAATAACACGTTCCTTCAGCGAATAAACCGTATCGTTGCTCACCGTGTGTCATGGGTGTAGTTTGATCCCACTGAGATGCGCATTTGGTCGAAAAGTTTACATTTAAAATACACTGGTATTAATTAGGACAATATCTCATAATGAAATCAGTGACGACACGTAAGCTCTTATCTCACAAAAGCCTCGTTTGCGGATCCAAGTTTACTGGATCCGTTTCGGATTCCGTTATCTTATTCTCTCACTTGTGTCAGTTGCCGCTATTATCATGGATGGTTACAATGTCTGTGTTTATATAGTGTCTGTATCTTCAGATTAGAATGTCCTTCAGACAAGGACGCATGTCTGAAGGAACAGACACAGTTCCGAAGCTTACACTTTGCATTTCGCGAATCTGGATTGACGTAAGCTATTTGTGACATATGAAGATTTATGCCGAACCGGGACTCGAACCCAGATTTCTCGCTCATCGCAAGCTGTCGCCTTAACCACCGGCTATACAAACACGCTCGAGGACCCATCCAACTCCGTCTGTCACGAGTCCACAACCCTTACGGTCGCACATTTCGTGATGCACGCACAGGGAGAGGCAAATATTTTATCGTCATTGTAGACCGTCGTTACATGGATACATCATGGATAGTTCCAATGTCTGTGTTTATGTCATGGAAGAGTGCTCGGTTAGCCGAAGTGCTTAAGGCGACTGCTCGCGATAAGTGGGAAATCTCGATTCGATTCACTGTCCGGCAAAAATTTTCATGTGTCGCAAACAGTTGAAGTCAATCCGGATTCGTGAAATGCGAAACTATTTCGTAATATTTTCACTGTCTGTAATGAAAAACGCAATATATGCAAATATCTTTACGGAGAATTTTGAGGATATTGCCTTATTGCCTTAGACACGTCCAAGTTAAAGTCTAGTTTTTTTCTTCCGGTACGTTAAAGACGCGTTCGTGATTTGCCCCAATGAACGTGAAAAACTTGCCGAGTTTCTGGAATATCTCAACGTTAACGGTAATATCGAGTTCACTGCGTGAGAAGAAGAAGACGACGCCTTGCCCTTCCTCGATGTCCTCGTCCGGTGCAAACGAATTTCGTGCCTTTTTGCAACGTCTACAAAAAACCTAAGGACGCTGACCTGTAGTAGCACAACGTCAGCCATCATCACCCATCCTACAAGCACACTGTGTTACAAAAAAATGGTTCAAATGGCTCTGAGCACTATGGGACTCAACATCTTAGGTCATAAGTCCCCTAGAACTTAGAACTACTTAAACCTAACTAACCTAAGGACATCACACACACCCATGCCCGAGGCAGGATTCGAACCTGCGACCGTAGCAGTCCCGCGGTTCCGGACTGCAGCGCCAGAACCGCTAGACCACCGCGGCCGGCACTGTGTTACAAACACCGGTACATCGTGTAATAACGATATCAGACACCGATAACCTGCCCCATTAGCCGAGCCACCAATGCAATCTCTTCAGTAACAAAGGCTACAATGATCGCCAAATAAATGAAGTTATCTCAAGCAAGTATCGCAATAAGATCACTACGACGAGCGGAAAAAGAAATTTGTTTCTTCGCAATCCGTGGCCCCGAATCGATCAAGACAGCCGCAGTCTGAAAAGATACGAAGTGAAATCGATCTTCAGGTCTTTGTCAAAAATTTCACCAATTGCTGAGTGCAAGTAAAGATGCGGCAGGTCTCAGAACACCTTGAGTCTACAAAATACCTTTGCGAATGTGGCCAGTCTTACTTCGGATATTGCGCACTGTAGAACAAACCAGAAGGGGCATGAGAGGTTTTATCGCCCACGCTAATCCGAAAACTGTCTCAGCCGAACATGCTCTAGAAAACGGCCACCAGATGAAATTTGACGAAACCTCTGTTGTGTCTTGCACTGACGGCGTCTGAGACTGTGTGATTAAAGAAGCAATCGGAATAAAAAATACCGATAACACCTTTGACACCGACGACGACGTGCAGCTCAGGAGTTGGATCCGGTGATCGCGTGGTTGAAGCGTGCGCATCGAAGGCGGAGGCAACGTTGCCCACGTAATTATGGCGATGCTATAAGCACCAGTGACGTCACAGACGGTAAGCATAGCATAGCATATACAGGCGTAGCAGCAGGACATCAGTAGTGATTCCATTAGAGAATGACACAGGAGTGTTTGACTGAATGCTAGTAGAACTTAAACTGGTTGACATAGCTAGAAAACCGAGAATTTTTTATTCAATGTAATCGCTGCGAAATTCTAGATTCTGAAATGGAATCGCAGTTTCCTTGCATTCATTTCCGAGATATCAGAAGAAAAAAGTGCGAGCCGCGTTTGAAATTTCATGGTTCCTAAGCGCGGATTGATTTTTTGGCGAAAAACTCTTGTACTAAAACCGTAACTAAACGGGAAGTACACTTATTCGCATTTTAGAGGAGTTAACGTTTTCCATTAACGCACCGTTACGCATCTAAATCGTCGAACGTCGCCTGAGTGTGCACGTTCAACTCTCTTAGATGGAATCTTCCCAGACACTGCACTCGCCACTACATCCAACATAAAAACACCTATTGGAATGACATTCAATCAATAACACTATGCTATTCACTGACTCTTCCGTTGGAATCATTATCGCGATGCAGTATGACATCTCTTGCACAATTGAAATCGTCTCATGCCCACACATTTATGAGAATTTTTCAGATCTCCCAGAATTGCATTTAAGATCTGAAATCTACATTCTGGAAATAAATAGAACAAAAGTGAATTGGCCTACAGGGGGCGAGTTTAAAAAATAAAGCATTTTGACCTACAAAACACAGCCTTTAACTGTCAGAGGTGTAACTGTTCACCTTGCCGTCGCCTTAGTGTTACTTTATGTTCACCGTTTCCATAGGACTGATATGTAATGTCTAGAAAGTAGCACGAATATTCGCGTGAATGTGCTCGGATATATTCGACATAAATCGAGTTTTGATTAATTTATTCGGCTGCATTCTCACAAGTACAAATCAAATCTACATCTGTACTCCGTAAACCATTTTCTGTAGGGTGACAGAGGGTAGTCTGTGTATCGTTGACACTTTCCTGCTCCAGTCATGAACGTTGTGCAAAAAGGACGATTGTTCAAAAATGGCTCTCAGCACTATGGGACTGAACATCTGAGGTCATCAGTCCCCTAGAACTTAGACCTACTTAAACGTAAGTAACCTAAGGACATCACACACACCCATGTCAGAGGCAGGATTCGAACCTGCGATCGTAGCGTTCGCGCGGTTCCAGACTGAAGCGCCTAGAACCGCTGGGCCACAGGGCCGGCGGACGTTTGTTAAGAAACCTCCTCCTGCGCTCGAATCTCCCTAATTTTATCTCTTCTTGGTCATTACGCGATATATATTTAGGAGGAATCAATACATTGTTTGACTCGTCTAGATCTTATACGCTTTCGCAATTCAACCAGTAAATCACACCGTGATACACAACTCCTTTCTTCTATCGGCTGAGAATCTCCGTGCCGCCTTCGCGTTTACTAAACGAACCCTTGACGAAATGAACTGCTCTTCTTTGGATCTTCTATTTTTTCCCTATCTGGTAAGGATCCCAGACTGACGAGTAGTACTCAAGTGTCGGTCGCACGAGATTTCTGTAAGCTTTCCCCTTCGTGGATAGGCTACACATTTTCATAATTCTTCCAATCTCTTTCACTCTGGTATCTGTCTTTCCTGAGATTAGTTGCATGTCACTCTATTCTAAAAACCTCTTTACGTATGCTCCCCGATATTTAATGAATATGATTCTTTGGATATCATGTAATCATATAGTAACAGGTCTTTTCTTATATTTATGCACATTACGTTACATTTGTTTATGTTGAGACGCAACTGACAATTCTACAACAAAGCGTAATTCCTCTGTAGATCTACCTAAAGTTCACTGCAATTATCTAGTCCTGCGAATTCTCTTTACACACTGACGGAAAAAAATCGGAACGCCAAGAAGGGGTTGTGCGACATAACCGAAAGTTGTTAGGCGTGTTTCTATATGGCAAAGCTGACGTTTATTAAAATTTTGCACTACTCGGTCAAAAGTGGCTGCGATACTGCAGATACTGGAGAAAGAGTTGGCAAGAATGTAGCCATTCTATATGATTGCTGGCGGAAGTGGTAGCGAGAATGTACAGTTACAAAAGACCGGACTCTGGGCAGCCACGTGACACTGCCGAGAGAGAAGACCATCGTGTTCGGCGTATGGCTCTGGTGCATCGTACTGCATCTGCAGAAGCACTTTGAGCAGCAGTTGGGACCACAGTGACACAACGAATATTACAAATCAGTTAGTTCACTGACAATTCCGAGACAGGCGCCCTGTAGCTTTTATTCTACTGACCCCAAACCTCTGCCATTTGCGAGTTCATCGGTGCCAAGTGAGAGATCACAGAAGCGCAGGGTGAAGGTCTGTTGTGTTTTCCAGTGACAGTTAGTTCTACCTCGGTGCCAGAGATGGCCTTCTGTTGGTTAGAAGGAGGCCAATTGAGAGCCTGCAACCAACCTGTCTGCGTGCTAGACACACTGGACATACTCCTGCAGTTATGTCTGAGGTGTGATTTCGATGACAGCAGGACAAGATGAACATCAACAAAAGCAAAACGAGGATAATGGAATGTAGACAAATTAAATCGGGTGATGCTGAGGGGATTAGATTAGGAAATGCAACACTTAAAGTAGTAAAGGAGTTTTGCTATTTAGGGAGTAAAATAACTGATGATGGTCGAAGTAGAGAGGATATAAAATGTAGACTGGCAATGGCAAGGAAATCGTTTCTGAAGAAGAGAAATTTGTTAACATCGAGTATAGATTTAAGTGTCAGGAAGTCGTTTCTGAAAGTATTTGTATGGAGTGTAGCCATGTATGGAAGTGAAACATGGACGATAACCAGTTTGGACAAGAAGAGAATAGAAGCTTTCGAAATGTGGTGCTACAGAAAAATGCTGAAGATAAGGTGGGTAGATCACGTAACTAATGAGGAGGTATTGAATAGGATTGGGGAGAAGAGAAGTTTGTGGCACAACTTGACTAGAAGAAGGGATCGGTTGATAGGACATGTTTTGAGGCATCAAGGGATCACAAATTTAGCATTAGAGGGCAGCGTGGAGGGTAAAAATCGTAGAGGGAGACCAAGAGATGAATACACTAAGCAGATTCAGATGGATGTAGGTTGCAGTAGGTACTGGGATAGAGTAGCATGGAGAGCTGCATCAAACCAGTCTCAGGACTGAAGACCACAACAACAACAACAACAGGACCACTCTCGTGGTTATCCCATGCACCCTGGCCGGAAAATTATACATCAGTAATTTGATCTGTTGTGCCGTAGTTCATGAACAGCGTTCCAGCTTGTGCTTTCCAATAGGGTAACGCTCGTCCACATATCGCAATTGTAACCCAACATGCTCTACGCAGTGTGGACATATTGCCTTGGCCCTGTCGATCACCAGATCTGTCTCCAATCGAGAGCACATATGGGACGTTACCGGAAGACAACTCCAGCATCATCAATAAACAGTATTAACCGTCCCTGTACTGACCGATCAAGTGCAACAGGTATGTAATTCCGTCGCTCAAACTGACATGCGGCACCTGAAAAACACAATGGCTGCACGTTTGCATGGTTACATTAAACAGTCTGGCGGATACACTGGTTATTGATGCCCCATCATTTCACATTTGCGATGACTTATCTCGAGCATACAGTAACCTGCGATCTTGCCATATTCAGCACTTAAATATGTTACCTAGAGAAATATATTTCAGAAATTTCATTATTTACATTAATTAAATTTACGTGTTGCGATTTTTTGCCCTTCAGTGCACAACAGCATCGTCTAGTACAGTCTCATTGAGCTTATGACGTTCCACAATTGGTCATAAATACTGATAATTGCAATGGTCTTATAAAACCCCGAAAATATACGGAGCGATCAAAATTTTTCCGTTTGAGGGCGTTGCTACAGCATATACGCAACATATCGCGACTCCGATGTGGTTATATAAGCACCGTCATGTGAGCAAGGGATTAGTGTGGGCCGGCCGGTGTGGCAGAGCGGTTCTAGGCGCTTCAGTCTGGAACCGCGTGACTGCTACGGTTGCAGGTTCGAATCCTGCCTCGGGCATGGATGTGTGTGTGATGTTTAGGTTTAAGTAGTTCTCAGTTCTAGGGGACTGATGACCTCAGATGTTAAGTCCCATAGTGCTCAGAGCCATCTGAACCATCTGATTGGTGTGGTTTTCGTGTCTTCCCGGTGTGCATGCGGTAAAAGCGGAAATGTGAATTATGACGGCGTCATTACCAAATAAGTCCAAACAGGACCAACGTGCTGAAAACCATCGTTGTGGAATGGCGCGCCAAGTTCCATGCGACTGCTTCGTGATAACTCAAGTCCCCATGTTGGAAACATCGTAATGCAGGAGTTATGCCACCTCAAGCGAAAGAAACTCGAGTATCTGTCCTATAGTCCTGATCTCTCCCCAGACGATTATCACTCTTTCGGTCCTTTAAAAGAAGTCCTTGAAGGCTCGAATATTGCTGTCGGCCAAGGATGTGCAGCAGGCAGTGACGGACTTCTTCACGCAGCGGGACACAGTGCTTTACCAAGCGGGTATCTTCAACTGGATGTGTCGTTGCGGTGATAACTCAGCGCTCACGGCGATTTTGTCTCACTGATATACCGTTTGTGCGCGGTACGGCATTCGAACGGAAACTTTTTGATCGCCCCTTGTATTTTTCATCTGAAGATTTCTCTTCCTTAAGAATGTTATGGCAAGTTTACTATGTAGGAAGTAAAATGACTCATGTTTGTGAATGCATCTAACACATTAGAAGGGAATTGACTTAAAATGATGGAAATTTTGCTCTGAAACCTTTCTCAGTTCCCTATGATTTAATGGACACATGGATCTTTATGATGACTACGTTTCCTTTCCAGGTCATTAATCTTTGTCTTCTTGTGCGGGACATTATGTGTCAATGGTGTGTGCTGCGACATTTTCAAGTGCCTCATTTTACAACACTTTAATGCTGAAATTGGTCAAGGGCTCAAATGAAGTTATTGAGTCGTGTTTGTCAAAAAGGTCACCATTTAAAATAGTTAAGAGGTACTAGAAGAACAATGGGAAAAGTAAAGATCACAGGATAGAGGGATAAAGTGGTTGAGTCTTTCGTAGTCACATATTACCAGTTGACTTTCATCTCGCGATCTTCGGATGACGTTTGTTTAATTATGCTTCTGAAGCTTCATCAGCACGAGTGGTTGATATTTTCAAAGACTCAGTCTCCATTGCAGGTGTTCCGCCATTGGCAACTGAGTATGAATCCATGACAATGACACCCACTCGTGCTGGCAAAACGTCAGAAGCATCATTAGACAAATGTCTATCGAAGATCCCAATTCGTAATCCAACAGACAAAAAGGCAAGTTAGTGGGACGTCTTACAGCAGGCAAAAATAGTTTACTAGAAAGCGAAAGACAATTATGATGAAAAAATTACTGAGGACATTGACTGTGATAGGTATACGTGATGGAAGTTTCATATTGGATGTGACCTTAGACGACAATGAGTCACAAAGATGGCTGGATAATTATAGCGATGTCCCCTTCAGTACCTATAATATTCCTGTCTTTCTTTAGTATCTGTGTAACACCACTCTTCAATGAACTCTATCTATATAGGTTTCGAAGAACCCTAGTCTCAATAGCTTGAAGTATAAAGTGCGAATGGATACTTTCATTTTGGAAAGCAGTACAGCAATTGCAAACTTTAGTATGTAAGTGGAAGTAAATTTAATTGCAAATACGAGCATCATTTTGTCTAGCCATCACTAAGAAGTGTGTTACTTAGGAATACTATAAAAGAAATAAATGATACAAATTGGTATCCTTTCAAAGCAAACTTCGTCATTTAAAATTGAGGAGAAAATTTAATAACCAAGATCGCATTAAGTATTATTTATTCCTGGTTACCAGTTCCAACAGACAAGGCTGTCTTCTTCTCATGAAAACTTCGCAAATAGCCGCAACATGATAATCATTTATCTGCAGAATTAAATAAATATGAAAGAACGAGTGTGCTATAAAATTGTAGATTCTTAACACACTGGATGAACTTTGTGTAAACTGAGCGCGCGATGACGCAGTCGTGACTAACTGCTGTTGCAGCACGAAGACTCTTACAGGGTTGCATCGGCTGTTGGCAGCCGCCCCAGCTGTGAGGCAGAGGAAGGTGACGCACGACTTACGTCTCTGCTGCGGTCTTGAGCTGAGAGGCGTTTGTTTGACTGACTTGCAGGCTGCACCACTGAGCACGTGCGAGACGGGAGCGTTTCCCTCGCAGTTTCATTGTGCGAGTGCTTAATCATGCTGGCAAAACTGTACTTGTGACACGACTAACAGAGTTATCCACAAGCCCACACAGTACGAGACAAGTTGCAGGTCGTTTAACTCGTGAAAGATGTACAGTTTCAGTAGCACCATGGTTTGCAGCCAACTGCTAGAAACTCTCTTCTCTAACCGCAAAAACAGCATGTTCCCCTCATGGCACTAGTCACAGGAAAATATCGCGTAAAACAATAGCAAATACAGATATAATTGAGAGATTAAAGCTCTGTGCTAGTACTACGTTCGTACTCAGGTCTCTGTAAGTACGTACAGTAGTATGACGTAGTCAGCCTTAACTTACCCGCGTCGCTGGTTCTGTGGGACATTTAGAGTCGGGAGGGCTTTCTCCAAAAGGAGACATGGACTTAATCTTACGTTCAACAACGCCCAAGCGCTTTCGTCCACGCGTTCTTACGCAAGGCGTAGGCAGTCTTTCAGATTTCCCATAGAACGATCGTATGCGTTCGAGCTGCACCGAAAATGTTTGGATGGTTCTAAAAATATGAGTCTGCAAGTCTTCTGTCGAATGACAGGGCAACAGTGAGTAATTAATCGATTTAGTCGCGAAGTGCTAGCGTAATTTGCACACGAAATCGGCGAACAAATCAGTGTCGTCTTTCCTGTGCAGTTGCAACTGTTGGGAGGCTATATTATTATTTGAACAGTTATGAAGGCTACCGTGAACTATTATAGCTTGATAGTTTAGTTCTGAGAAGCAACACAGCAGTGGAAAACTTCAGTAAGAAAGTGGAAGTGTAAATTCGAGCGTGTTTGGATCTGGTCATTGTTAAGAAGTGAGTTACTTACGAACTTAATCATTATCATCATCTTGTACAGTTTCCAGCCTCTGGCCGGGTCTGATTGGAACATAGGCCTCTCCTTTGTTTTCTGTCTTGCCATCATCTCTCCGTCTTCACCTTGGTCCAGTCTTCTGTGGTAATATCTTATGGGACCAAACCGCTGAGGTCATCGGTCCCTAAGCTTACACATTATTTAAACTAACTTACGCTAAAAACAACACACACACCCATGCCCGAGGGAGGACTCGAACCTTCGACGAGTGGAGCCGCGCCAGTCTTCTCCTTTTTTCTGGACGTATTCCTCCACTCCTTTCAGTCATCTGTCTCTCGGTCTTCCTCTTGGTCTCTTTCCATGCAGTTAAATCTCGTGTATCCTCCTGGGTATCCTCTTCTCCTCCATTCGCTTAATATGCCCATACCATCTCAGCTTTGATTTCTCTATCTCCTCCTGTAATGGTTCCACCTTCATTAACTCTCTGATCCTCTCGTTTCTTAACCTGTCTATCTTTGTTATTCCAATACTATTCCTCAAGAATTTCATCTCACTAGCTTGTATTTTGTTTTTCTCTCTTCGTTTCATAACGCAGGTTTCGGACGCATATGTCAGGATCGGGACATAGTATAACCGGTATATAACCTTTTTACTGATTTGGGGTACATCCTTGGTCCATATCAGGCTTCTGACACTCTTTCGAAATGCTTCTGCTTTCCTCCCCCGTTCGTTTATTTCTCTGACGTTTTTCCATCTTCCTGCGTCAGGCTTCCTAGGTACTTGAAACTCTCCACTCTCCTCAGTCGTTCCCCACCAACCGTTATTCCAGTTATTCTTCTCTCCTTCGTTCTTGTTGTGATAATCAGATGGTTCAAATCGCTCTAAGCACTATGGGACTTAACATCTGAGGTCATCAGTCCCCTAGACTTAGAACTACCTAAACCTAACTAGCCTAAGGACATCACACACATCCATGCCCGAGGCAGGGTTCGAACCTGCGACCGTAGCAGCCGCGTGGTTCCACACTGAAGCGCGTAGAACCACTCGACCACAGCGGCCGGCCTTGTGATAATCATCTCTCTCTCTCTTACTTATACCATATTTCATCCCATGTTCTTGTACTTTTCGTTCCCATACGTCCAATTGCTCTTGTACTTCCTTCTCCTTATTCCCCCAAAACATCAGATCATCTGCGAACACCATAGCTTTCATATTTCCTCCACCAATTACTTGTGCTACTGTACTCGTTACATCATCCATCACTACAATGAAGATAAATGGTGAAAGTACACTTCTCTGCCTCAAACCATTCTTCTGTTCAATCACCGAGCGAGGTGGCGCAGTGGTTAGCACACTGGACTCGCATTCGGGAGGACGACGGTTCAATCCCGTCTCCGGCCATCCTGATTTAGGTTTTCCGTGATTTCCCTAAATCGCTTCAGGCAAATGCCGGGATGGTTCCTTTGAAAGGGCACGGCCGATTTCCTTCCCCATCCTTCCCTCACCCGAGCTTGCGCTCCATCTCTAATGACCTCGTTGTCGACGGGACGTTAAACCCTAATCTCCTCCTCCTCCTTCTGTTCAATCCAAGCTGATCTCTCTCCTCTCACTTTCACACAGCTCATACTTCCATGGTACATTTCCCTTATCCACCAAATAAACTGTTTTGCTACTCCTCTGTTCTCCAGGCCTTCCATACTTTGCTTCTACGTACACTATCATAAGCTTTTTCAATGTCCAGGAAGATCGTTAGTAGATCTAGTCCATATTCATAGTGCTGTTCCTGCAGTTGTCTTACAGAAAAACATAGATCCATCGTGGACCTTCCTGTTCTGGAGTCATGTTGCTCTTCTGTCATCCCTCCTTCTAATTTTGCCCGAATTCGTGCTTCCAAAATTTTCTCAAAAATCTTTGCACAGTGACTCATCAGTGTTATCCACCGATAGATCTTGCACTCCATTTTGTTTCCCGTCTTAAAGATCGGGACAATTATTCCCTTCTTACAGTCTTCTGGGATCATCTTCAGTCTCCATGCAATTTTCAATACTCGATATAGCCATTCTATCCCCAACTCTCCTGTTGCTCTCACCATCTCTATACTTAGCTCATCCAGACCTGGTGACTTCCCACCCTTCATCTTGCCCAGTGCATCTTCCACTTCTCCCCATGTAAGGTCCTTCTCTAAGAACTTAATAAAAGGAGTAAGTGAGATGGAGTAGTGCTCTTTCTAAGCAAACCTTATCATTTAAATTTGGTGAACTTTAATATTCGTGAAGAAAAGACGTACTTTCTCGTTGTAGGCAACACGGTCACGTTTTAAAGCAGAGCGGGCCTTTTCCAGTAGGATACACTGTCTTGCTGTTTCGTTCAACAATACCCAAGCGCTTCCGTCTTTATCCAGTGAGGGGCCAGTGGTTCACATTTCCCGTGGAACGATTTTATGCAGTTGAGTCGCACCCAAAATGTATGGAAAGTCTGTAGGTGTTGATAAAATATGAATCTGAAAGTTTTCTGTCGAATGATAAGGCAACAGTGAGTGATTAATAGATTTAGTCGCGACTGTTGCAAGCAATTTACACGCGAAATTAGTGGACAAACCATTACGTCATTCCTAGTCAGCAGCATCCATAGGGAAGCTATTTATTATTTGAAGAATTACGAAGGCTACCGTGAATTGTTACAGCTTGATAGTTTAATTTTGAAAAGCAGTACAGCAATTGCAAACTTCACTAAGTAAGTCGAAGTGAATTTAACTGCAAATACGAGCATGGTTTTATCTAGCCATCGTTAAGAAGTGTGTTACTTGCGAACTCCATAAAAGAAGCTGATGATATAAATTGGGATCCTTTCAAAGCAAACTTTATCATTTAAATTTGAGGAAAAAATTTAAAACCCAAGATCGCATTCGGTGCTATTTATTCCTGATTACCAGTTTCAACACTTAAGACTGTCATCTTCTGAGCTTCAAAGAAATTGTTGTTATACGTATAAGAACAAGTTTCTACAGATCAGATCTTAACTGTTGAAAATGGTAACCAGGGATAAATAGTACTGAATGCGATCTTCGCTACTAAATTTTCTCCAAAGCAATTACGGATCGCTCCTTCTTTTCTCTAATTTTGAGAAATTTCAATAAAACTGAGGAACTACAACATTCGTGAGGAAAAGAGACACTTTTTCGTTTTAGGAAACACTGTAACGTTTAGTATGAAGGATTTTCTCTGTGTTAACCAGCCCTTACACACGTAAAATCGTTCAGTTAAGAATTACCAAAATACAGCGTGGGGGAAGTTACAGCTTATAGAAGTCGCTTTCCTCCATGTGCTCTCTCCCACCGCACCTTGTGATCTGTTCATTAATTTCAAACTGACAGTACATTTTCGTCCGCAGTTCGTAACTCAAACAACTTTTTCTCCCATAGTCATGCAGGATAACAGCTTCGCATTGGGTGGAGATTTGATATTGCTAAACCTAAGATTTGTATTGGGAACAACCCCTTTCCTTCTGAAATCGAGTTCAGTGTGTTAACCAATGCACCGTCTCGCCCAGTGTAAAATGGATCACGCAGGAAATGTATTACGGCAGTCCTCGCAAAATTAAGATTCTCCATCGCAACTGAATAAGACGTACAAATTAATCATCACTGTGATTCCTTTCCCTGTGTCACCACAGATGATACGTAACTGTTTCCATTTACTTACAGAAGTAGGACGCGTAAGTGGCCCAGTTCTCTCTTGCTCTGTCAAGGCAAAACAATATTTCTAAAATGTCAGTCAAACTGGTTTCTTCAAGAGAAGTCGGCGTCCTCCACGTACCACACAGATCTTCAGTCTGCTGCTTTTGCTGCAGGCTTTAAAGGAATTAGCAAGGATCAGGCTAAGGCTCTGTCTTTCCGAAATAATGAAACCCGTGGTTTAAATGGATATCAGCTACTTTTCTGTTATGCACACTTCTTCAGATAAAACAGCAAACTATACAATGATGTCGTGTAGCAGTGCGTGCGCCAACAGGAATCGCAGACAAAGTTACTAAACATTCGTATCGATCAGAATACTATTTTTCATTTTAAAACTGAGTAGAAAATATTCTTAACATTTCATGAACCAATTTACACTTCAGTAAACCCAATTATCGTCTGCACTGTTCGCAGAGTCACTATCTTAGACGCGTACTGCAATCCATGCAACGTAATTGTTCGTCTCCTCGACTAACGACTAAGCTGTTTGGCGTGGACCCCTTTGCTAGGCGATCATCCGGGACGAAGCAGATGACACACGAAGTGATTCATATCCTTCTAGTTACTCAAATCTTTTCTAACAATTTATAAGAAAAGAAACTGTTCCCGGCCATGGGTTGCTGTGGCTCAGTCAGTCTAAGTGGAGAAGAAAGAAAAGGGAAAACACACGTTTCTAATATGTACGGGAATTGGATATACGCCCTAGTCTCTTTCTCCCACCTGCCTCTGTCCATCTCCTTCCTTCCTCTTTCTATGTCTATTTCATCCCAAGTCCCCTCCATCTCTTATTCGCCGCTCTCTTGACCCTGAGCATTATTTATTGCAACTACAAATTCAGATTGTGTAGTAATACTCTAATCATAAGCTGCTAAGCCAAAAGTACAGCTTTACTGTTTGCTAACAACTTTCACTATTCTATACTACACTGAAGAGCCAAAGAAAAAGAACTAGTACACCCGCCTAATATCGTATATGGCCCCCGTGAGCACGCAGAAGTACCTCAACACGATCTGGCATGGACTCGAGTAACGTCTGAAGTAATTCTGGGGGGAGGGGGGGGGGACTAAATACGATGAATCCTGCAGGGCTGTCTATAAATCGAGGGGGTGGAGATCTCTTCTGAACAGCACGTTGCAAGACATCCAAGATATGCTCAATAATGTTCATGGCTGGGGAATTTGGTGGCCATCGGCAGTGGTTAAACTCACAAGAATGTTCCTACAGACACTCTGTAGCAACTCTGATCATGTGGGGTGCCGCATTATCCTGCAGAAATTGTCCAAGTCCTTCGGAATGCACAATGGACATGAATGGAAAATTTGGGAATTTGTGGTAAGGTCTTATGGGACCAAACTACTGAGGTCATCGGTCCCTAAGCTTACACACTATTTAATCTAACTTAAACTAACTTACGCTAAGGACGACACACACACGCATGCCCGAGGGAGGACTCGAACATCCGACGGGGGGAGCCGCGCCGACCGTGACAAGACGCCTAGACCTCGCGGCTACCCCGCGCGGCATTCATGAATGGATGCAGGTGATCAGACAGTATGCTTATGTACTTGTCAGCTGTCAGTCGTATCTAGAGATATCAGGGGTCCCAAATCACTCCAGCTGCACAGACGCCACACCATTACAGAGACTGTACCAGCTTGAACAGTCCCCTGCTGACTTGCAGGGTCAATGGCTTCGTGAGGTTGCCTCTATACCCTTACACGTCCATCCGCTCGATACAATTTGAAACGAGACTCGTCCGACCAGGCAACATGTTTTCAGTCATCAACAGTCCAATGTCGATGTTGACGGGCCCAGGCGAGGCGTTAACCTTTGTGTCGTGAAGTCATCAAGGGTACAAGAGTGGGGCTTCGGGTCCGAAAGCCCATATCTATGATGTTTCGTTCAATGGTTCGCACGTTGACAGTTGTTGATGGCCCAGCATTGAAATCTGCAGTAATTTGTGAAAGGGTTGCACTTCTGTCACGTTGAACGATTCTCTTGAGTCGTCGTTGGTCCTGTTCATGCAGGATCTTTTTCCGGCCACAGCGATGCCGGAGATTTGATGTTTTACCGGACTCCTGATATTCACGGTACACTAGTGAAATGGACGAACGGGAAAATCTCCACTTCATCGCTACCTCGGAGATGCTGTGTCCCATCACGTGTGCGCCGACCATAACACCACGTTCAAACTCATTTAAGTCTTGATAAGCTGCCATTGCAGCAGCAGGAACCGATCTAAAAACTGCGCCGGACACTTTTTGGCGTATAGACGTTGCCGACCGCAGCGCCGTATTCCGCCTGTTTACTTATCTTTGTATTTGAATACGTATGCCTATATTAGTTTCTTTGGCGTTTCAGTGTAGATCGATGTTTTAATTATAAAGTGATAGTGTAGTGTTAAGAACTTCCTCCATATTATTATAAACAGAAACCAGATGATACTTTAGTAATTATTAATATATGGATATAATTGCTCTTGGAGCACAATCCAGAGGTTTAACCCCTCCATATTCTTATTACAGCAGGCAGTCAGAAGAAAAGTCTATTCAGTTGATGCAATTTCCCACGATTGCCATAACTGAAATGTTGTTCCCAACTCACTCCACCTTGTGACGTCACGTGTCAGCTACTATTGTAACTTCGCCTGAATGAGATCAGATAAGTGGGAATACAATGATGGCTCAAAGAGCCCGAAATTTTGCACCGTGACATGTCGCTTTGAAGTTAAAATATCCCACCTACCTACCAGAGGTGGCCTGAAGTCACATTAAGTGGGTTCCTACTCCAGCGCTGGTTCTGACACGACACGTATGTGTCGCCATACGGAATTGTAGAGTATATTGAGCAAGCAGTAAAGGAAACAAAAGAAAAATTCGGAATAGGTATTAAAATTCATGGAGAAGAAGTAAAAACTTTGAGGTTCGCCGATGACATTGTAATTCTGTCAGAGACAGCAAACGACTTGGAAGAGCAGTTGAACGGAATGGACAGTGTCTTGAAAGGAGGATATAAGATGAACATCAACAAAAGCAAAACGAGGATAATGGAATGTAGACAAATTAAATCGGGTGATGCTGAGGGGATTAGATTAGGAAATGCGACACTTAAAGTAGTAAAGGAGTTTTGCTATTTAGGGAGTAAAATAACTGATGATGGTCGAAGTAGAGAGGATATAAAATGTAGACTGGCAATGGCAAGGAAATCGTTTCTGAAGAAGAGAAATTTGTTAACATCGAGTATAGATTTAAGTGTCAGGAAGTCGTTTCTGAAAGTATTTGTATGGAGTGTAGCCATGTATGGAAGTGAAACATGGACGATAACCAGTTTGGACAAGAAGAGAATATAAGCTTTCGAAATGTGGTGCTACAGAAAAATGCTGAAGATAAGGTGGGTAGATCACGTAACTAATGAGGAGGTATTGAATAGGATTGGGGAGAAGAGAAGTTTGTGGCACAACTTGACTAGAAGAAGGGATCGGTTGGTAGGACATGTTTTGAGGCATCAAGGGATCACAAATTTAGCATTGGAGGGCAGCGTGGAGGGTAAAAATCGTAGAGGGAGACCAAGAGATCAATACACTAAGCAGATTCAGAAGGATGTAGGTTGCAGTAGGTACTGGGAGATGAAGAAGCTTGCATAGGATAGAGTAGCATGGAGAGCTGCATCAAACCAGTCTCAGGACTGAAGACCACAACAACAACAACATGTTGATAATAAAGGCAACTCATCTGGTCCAGACTGTATACCAATTATGTTTCTTTCAGAGTATGCTGACACAATAACTCCAGTCTTAGCAGTCATACACGACCACTCGCTCAACGAAAGATCCGTACCTTAGACGAAAGTTGCACAGGCTGCTGAATTACAGACTCATATCTCTGATGTCGGTTTGCAGTAAGATTTTGGAACATATACTGCTTTCGCACGTTATGAACTACCTCGAAAAAACGGTCTCTTGATACATAATCAGCACAGTTTCAGAAAATATCGTTCTTTATTTGGGCGAAGTAATGAGGTCTGTCGACAGGGGATATCAAATTGATTCCATATTTCTAGTTTTCCAGAAGGTATTTGACGCAGTTTCTCCAAATGAGTGTCTACGTCTCAGCTATGCGACTTGATTCGTGTCGCAAGGCATAGTTCGTAGTAATCGACGGAAAGTCATCAAATGAAACAGAAGTGATATCTGTTCCCCAAGGAAGTGTTATAAGCCCTCTGCTGTTTCTACCCTACGTAAACGATTTAGGAGAAAATCTGAGAAACACTCTTAGATTGTTTGCAGATGATGCTGTCATTTACCGTCTAGCAAAGTCATCAGAAGATCAAAATCAATTTTAAAATGATTTCGACACGATAACTGAATGGTTCAAAAGTGGCAGTTGACTCTGAATAGTGAAAAGCGTTAAGATCATCCACATTAGTACTGGAAGAAATCCGTTGGATTTCGGTTACACGAAAAATTCACAAATAATAGCTAGGAATTGCAATTACAACAGCTTAAGTTGGAACTATCCTATAGGCTATGTTGTGGGATCGGCAAACCAAAGACTGCGTTTTAGTGACGGCAGAACAGAAAATGCAACAGGTCTACTAAAGAGTCTGCCTACACTAGGCTTGTCCGTCTTCTGCTAGAGTACTGCTGTGTGGTATGCAATCCTTATCAGATGGGATTGACGGAGTGCAAATAAAAAGTACAAAGAAGGGCAGCTAATTTTGTATTATCGCGAAATAGGTGGGATAGTGTCACGAAAATCATTAGCGAGTTGGGGTGGCAGTCAGCAAACCAAAGGCGATTTTCGTTGCAGCGAGATCTTTTCACGCAATTTCAGTCACCAACAAACTCCTCCGAAAACATTTTATTGACGCCAACCTACACAGAAAGAAATGATCAACTCAATAACATAAGTGAAATTAGAGCCCGTACGGAGACATTTGTGTGTTCATATTTCCCATGCACTGTTCGAGAAAGGAAGGGTAGAAAAATAGTCCGAAGTTGGCTCTATGAACCCTTTGATAGTCATTTAAGTGTGAATTGCAGACTATTCGTGTAGATGTAGATGTACGCAACGGAAAATACCCTCTCAGTGAAAACAACAACTTAGTTTTGCAACAGTTTGTTATTTGCGAGTTGTCCAACTACGGAAAAGTGTCAGGAGAATTACGGGATCTTGAAATCTAAGTTAAGTCTCAGTATAGAAGATTTTTGTTTGCTCTCTGTGATACACAGAATTCTCATAAAATTGACAGATACCAAAGTTCTCTAAGAGCTCGACAGAAATTACCTAAAATTACGTTAACACTGTGAGGAGGTACCAAACTATACGGGAGATTGTATGTAGAAAATGCTGCAAGTTTCCTGATCTGTAGAGCTTGCAAATTCAAAGTAAATGAGACAGAAGAGACCAAAAATTATTATTAAATTAATAACACAAGAATGTTAGCAAAACAAATATGTTGCAAGCCCAGAATGTTGATCATGCTACCGTAATTGTGACACTCAAATTTCTGCAAAAAATCATCTAGGGAGCTCCAATTATCACCAGACCGCAACTGGGAGACGAATAGCCCTAAAACTTCCATCTAATCATCTAGGGTGCTCCAATTATCACCAGATGGCAACTGGGAGACGAATAGCTCTAAAACTTCCATATCTGCCCTTGTCTCCCAACTTAAAAAAAAAGATTCCACCTTATGCAGGGCACGACTGAATGCTGTTGTCAGTGTGACGAACCAGAATATCGATTATTTCACAAAAAAGGGAGGAAAACAGCAGAAACTTCCCGTTCTTGACATACAAAACGAACATTAACTGACAAGAGATTGGTAGCATAGTCTCACCAATTGGTCCACCTCTTCGCACGAAGCACATTGGTAGGAGGTACTCAATCGTTTGGCTACACCAAAAATCTGGAGCAAGAGCAACCGACTTTTTCATGTTGCTCAGACAGAACCGCAGCGTCCTGTCCTTTGATGTCCATAAAGAAAAGGCGAAAATGTCAGCTCATTAATTATTATCTGGGGGCGCCAGTGGCGGTAGGGTGGTCTCTGCCCTCAGGCACTGGCTCCGCCCAAATTAGGCGCGGAGCGGGCCGCGGTCCCACTTCTGTGATACTCTTCATCTCCTCAGGGATGCTTGTCCATCCTAACGAGACTCACTGACAAACAGCAACTAGAAACCACTCCAGGAGTACACCTTCCAATGAGAAAAACACAAATGTATTTATCCAAGCAAACTCTCAATAAAATAACCACGAAACTGGCAGAAAAATGAAACAAATTCGCCAAGCGATATGTGGCAGTCATGTCACAATTTTCTTGAAACCGAGTCGCTGTGGCGCTTCCCGTCAGAGCAACCCAGACATTTTCTGTATTTTATTGCGGATAGTATTAAATTTAGGCATGAGTCATAAAGTCCTAAGGACAGGGCTACAGTTGTCAGCCACCTAATGACCGTTCCCTCAGATATAGCTCCAATAAACTAACTTTCATAATTGACACTTTTCGGTGCTGGTGGAGGGGGATAGCGGGGCGGGGCGGGGGGGGGGGGGGGGGGGGCGTTGCCGTATGCAGATAGCCGAGCCCGATCAGGTTCCACGCGTACTTACAGAAAAAGCAACTGAGCGATTAGCTGGCGTGTGAGAAAGGAGTATTTCTGTCAGATGGCCTCGACTACTGGAGTAGCTGGGACGTCAATGAGAACGTTATTTTAAGCGAATTATAGTCATGCACCAGCGTCATCTGTTCCAAGAGAAGTTATGGGAGCGTAGTGTGTCTATATTTCCAGAATCAAAATGTGGGACCCAAATTAGAAGTTGAAATGAACGAACATTTTATGAAAACTTTTGTTAATAATATATCCGTATAGTACCTTTATGTTAAACTACTCGTTTTGTACTACAACTACGTAGATCTTACCATTTTATTAAAATTCGCACTAAAGGGTACGTCAAAATACCTTGCATTACTAATCAAGTAAATATTTTATTGTTGCGGCAAGCAAATACAATATGTCACTTTTATATAACAAAGCTTTTAAAGAGGGCAGAAAATGTTTAGTATTTATAGAGGATACTTATTTTTCACTCTCAATTGGCCTCGAAGTTTCACCGTGGGTAGTTTGTGAAAAAGGGTTTTCGCTATATTCTGCAGGATTTTCATATTTTCAAGCGGAATTTTTTTAAAATCAACCCATGAAGTATCCTGAAAATGAATCTTTGCTATAGTTATTTTTCATAGTTTACACACTAAACCTCTTCTTTTCATGAGTTCGTAAAATATTTCTGATCGAGAACACCATTTCTGGAGTAGCATAAGTGCGGGACAGAGCTAGCACAAACTCAGTAATGAGCTGCAAGTTCTTGCAGCAGTTATCATGAGATATAAGGAAGTTGAAAATGATAGACCTTGTTCAGTTTGATTTAATCAAAGATTGCATTTTCTTTGTTCTTTGAGTAAGACAACACTTGCTTCCACTTAGATACGCTACACGTTACTTAAAAACACACTGTTTCAAAATGTACAGGGTG
This sequence comes from Schistocerca nitens, assembly GCF_023898315.1. Classification (NCBI taxonomy): domain Eukaryota; kingdom Metazoa; phylum Arthropoda; class Insecta; order Orthoptera; family Acrididae; genus Schistocerca; species Schistocerca nitens. The sequence goes on from NC_064615.1 coordinate 858,101,831, forward strand.
GTTAATGAAAAACGGGACAATACACGTCTCGCATTTATTTTTTCGGGACAAAGGGACATTTAAGCTAAATGAGGGACAGTCCGATGAAATACAGGACTTCTGCTCACCCTCTGGTAGCGTTACCTAGTCGAATATAAGACGGTTGTCCCTGTGGGAAAATCAGCTAGATCTAGTAAAGAGGCGGTGGAATTCGCTTGAAGCCTGGATGTCAAACTGGTATACTTTCATAACAGATGTGAAACGGTACAGGGAAGAGCCACAAACTTGAACCAGGCGATAAATCCACTAATAAATTTCCTGTAGTAACACTGTTTTGGATTACCTGACAAGTAAAAGATTTATCAAATAATTGTCGGGTTGTCGGGTTGTCACCGAGCGGGAAACTTTGCAGGTGGCTTGAAGATTGTGTAAATTCTAGTACTGAAATTTAGAACCATCATAAGTCAGCTTCGGCTCGACTTTAGTCTTGGGCACATTGTGTGTTGTCTATGATGAATTCATCGTTACCTCTTGACAGGCACTTAAGGCAGAATATGAGAACTTTTGAATTAAAAAGTTTTCGACAGTGCTGAGTTAGAGTCATACAGTATTTTTTTGAAAGAATACATCGCCATTAGATTATGTTTCCGTATATTTTCTGTGTACAATCTAGATTTCGGCTTTCACGCCACTATCGGGTGCAACGCTAAAAGCAAGAATATGCAGATATTAAGACATTTCGTAAAAAATTGAAAACTTTAAAAGATATTATATACAAGCTGATAAAAAGTTACGAGACATGCATTTGCATCTTACATCATTAACGTAATTCGGCTTGAAATAATACGTCTTCTTGGGCAGTACACAGTAAAATATACTATTGGTCTAAAATGTAAGTGCGTCTTTGATAGTTTTATATCAGCTAGTGTCTAATATCTTTTAAAATTTTCAGTTTTCCACGATGTGTCTTAGTATCCGCATATTCTTACTTCTAGCAATGTACTCGATAACGGCGTGAAAGCCAAAATCTAGGTTTTACACAGAAAGTATACAGAAATGTACAATGAAATTCCTCTGTAGACTTAAAAAAACGTTTGATATACAGTACATAGCTGCACTGTTGACAGATTTGCGTTTAGTAATGAGAATTTGTCCCGGCTTTCTCAGATCAGGAGGACAGTGCCTTTGGCTGTCTCCAAATAAATACCAGTTAATACACCAAGAACTAATAGTCATACGGTCACCCACTTGCAGAAAACATGGTTTTCAGCCGACAAGAGCTACATTTGCAAGGGGCAAAGAATATCAACGTCGCCGAGAACAGACCGACTCCAATTCAGTGTTTAGTATACGTAAGCACCGTATCCAAAAAGCAGCTCCCTTTTCGACGTATCGGCCAGACCAGTTCTGTGATGGCCTAAGTACAGTTGTATGACATACCACAAAGGTAGCTCGCAACGTCCTTAAAATAGCCATTACAAAAATGGTTCAAATGGCTCTGAGCACTACGGGACTTAAATCTGTGGTCATCAGTCCCCTAGAACTTAGAACTACTTAAACCTAACTAACCTAAGGACATCACACACATCCATGCCCGAGGCAGGATTCGAACCTGCGACCGTAGCAGTCACGCGGTTCCAGACTGAAGCGCCTAGAACCGCACGGCCACACCGGCCGGCTAGCCATTACAGCTGCAGGTCGTTTGATTTAAGTACACATCGATTATGTGGACATGTACGAAGTGGCAGTCCATTTCGACATGTTTTCGATGTGCTTCAATGTACTTAGCGTTTACGTCAGTGGCTATATATCGTTATCAACTTACATAAGAGTAAAACCAGCTTCCTAAAAGTACACTCGGTTTCGGCTTCGATTCCCGTTGGCAGTAAAGCGAATGTAAATTTAGAATAATTCGGCAAGCATGAGAACTTCTCAGTTCGGCTGACTATACCGGTAACGAGGGTACATACCATTCGTGAAAGACCCACTTTGTTTTACTGGCACATTACCAACACGCGAAACGTGGCAGCGAACCAAACTGGTGAAGCAGAGGGCGTCAGCATTAGCGGCAGTCGCACAGTGCTGCTTACAACGTCTATTGGTTACCTTAGCAAGCTAATTTGTCGTTTTATTTTCTCTATAAGGAAACACTTCATTTTTAGGCATCTTGTTTAAAGGCACTTAGTGTTGTGAAAGGGTGTACGAGCACCACCTGTAGCAGCTGATGCGTCTTGCGTGGTAGAATCGTCTACAGAAAATTTCATGATTGCACGAGGCAATGCAGGCTACATTTATTTGCCCTTAATGGAGACCTGTAACTTATAATTAGCCCTATACCATTACTAACAATACATAATCTCTCACGGATATTTACCCGTAGTTTCACTCTCGAATTAATCATGAACAACTGTATGAATTGCCTCTACCTTAGATTTTATACACTCTAAGACAAGAGAAAAAGGAGACACACGACGAAGGAGTTACGTAAACTGGTCACAAATTAATATTCACTCAGGTATCGACAGAAAATGCAAAGCTGTGAACTTTGGCGGCCGATGGCCGAATGTGTGATGCTGCAGTGCCATTTCATCGCACAGCTGGTAAGGATAGTAAAGAGAGGACATATCGACACGGGCGCATAAAATCTTCGAGAATGTAGTTCCGTGTACTCTGTTGGACTGTAAGTATGACTTCCTGCAGGCCTGTGAACAATATGCGCAGAAGTCACCATTTGAAAGAGAACGTGTTGTTCGGCTCAAATAAGCCGATTGGAGTAATCGGTGAATCGCTCGACATCATTTATAGGAGCGATGCCGTTATTCGACGATATTGGCAGGAATGGGTGAACCGAAGCCGAACACAGTTTCAAGGAAGAAGCGGTCTACGTAGAGAGACGACAGAACGTGAAGACCGAGCAATGGTCATAGAGGCAACCAAAGCCCCGGAATCGTTATTATCGTCGATATAACGTACAGCTGGTGCTTCAGTGACCACATGGACCATTAATAGGCGGCTCGCAGAAAGGGGGCTGTGCTCAAAATGCTCCTTGCCCCAACTAACCTCTGTACACCAAAAATGCCGTTTGAAGTGCTTTAGGGAACATTGGAGCTGGAATTTCATTGACTGAAGCAGAATTGCCCTCGATGATGAGTCCCGCTTCGAATTGAGACCCGATGACCAGAGAAGACGTATCTGGTGGGATACGAACATGACTTTCGCCCGCCACACGGCCCGACAATCAGGAGTGATGGGTTGGGGTGACATTTCGTTTCATAGCAGGACCCCTTTGTCATCCGCGGCGTCCTTATAGCACAGCGGTTCATTGACAATATTCTACGCCCTCCATAGCAAGCCATCCTGGTCTTACATTTCAACAAGATGATGCCCTCCCGCAGACGACGATGTTAAAAAACATACTTCCGTGCATTTTTGTATGGTTTGTATTAAACAATTACACTAACCCCTCTCCTCACGTTCGGTCTGTGGAATCGGTTCGTCAGTATTTGATGTGGTTTACGAAATATATCCAGCGGTAACATTAGGTGACTCACCCTGTATATTAATGAGAATTTAAACAATCCGTACATTGTGTAGCTTCTTAAACAATATTGTTTAGTAGCCCATGAACACCATGTCATTGCTATTTTGTAAGAGATTAATCGCAGAAAAGCGTTTTTATTGCAGAAAAGCTTGCTCTAAGAATATTTTGTGTTGCCTACCCGCGATCAACAGTTCAGAAAGATAAGCATTTTCACTACAGCTTTGTAACATACATGCAGGGGTAGATTGATCTGTTTAGTGAAAAAGCCATAAACAGTCTTCCTAGGTTTTCGGTTTCTGTCACAGTTACGTTCAAAAAATTATTATTTGTGGTGAACAGTTTCGGACTGCATTGTCCATTCTCATACTAGCCTGCAAACAATACATAGCGGTTAATGCAATCTTTCAAAAAGTTAGAAAGCTGTCATCAGTGTAATTAACATTATATACCTTCGTTGTAACTGTTAACATGCATTTCCAGCAGTGCATACATACTCAACAGCTATAATTAGCCTTTTTACGAGCATAGAATAGTATACGTGGAAGAGGCTCGGAGACACTGGAAGGTTTCAGATAGATTATGTATGGTAAGACAGAGATTAAGAAATTGTAAGACATTTCCAGACACTGGCCACATTTTATGGATTATGAACTGTTGATTAAAACTGAAGAAACTGCAGAGAGGTGGGAATTTAAGGAAATGGGATCTGGATACAGTGAAACAGCTGGGGGTTGTAGAGAGTTTCAGAGAGAGCAGTAGAAAACGATTGACAAGAACAGAGGAAAGAAATACAGTAGAAGAAGAATGGGTAGCTTTTTGAGAGATGAAATAGTGAGGCCAGCAGAGGATCGAGCAGGTAAAAAGCCGAGGGCTAGTAGAAATACTTGATTAACAGAAGAGATACTGAATTGATGAAAGGAGAAAATATAAAAATGCAGTAAATGAAGCACACGAAAAGTAATACAAAAGTCTCAAAAACGAAATCGACAGGAAGTGTAAAATAGCTAAGCAGGGGCGGATAGAGGTCAAATGTAAGGATGTAGAGGCATATATCACTAGGGGTAAGATAGATACTGCCTACAGGAAAATTCGAGAGACCTTTGGAGAAAAGAGAACCACTTGTATGAATCTCAAGAGTTCAGATTGGAAACTAGTCCTAAGTAAAGACGGAAAAAGCAGGAAGGTGGAAGGAGTACATAGAGAGTTCATACAAGGGCGATGTATTTTAGAGCAATATCACGGAAATGGAAGACGACGTAGAGGAAGATGAAATGGGAGATATGGTACTGCGTGAAGAGTTTGACAGAACACTGAAACACCTAAGCAAGAACAAGGCGCAGGGAGTAGACAGAATTCCGTTAGAAAGACTGATAGCCTTGGGTGAGCCAGCCCTGACAAAACTCTACAATCTTATAAGCAAGATATATGAGACAGACGAAATACCCTCAGCCTTCAAGAAGAATATAATAATTTCAATCCCAAAGAAATCAGGTGTTGACAGTTGTGAAAATTACCGAACACAGCTGCAGAATACTATCATGAATTCTTTACAGGCGAATGTAGAAACTGGTAGAAGCCGACCTCGGGGAAGATCAGTTTGGATTCCGAAGAAATGTTGGAACACGTGAGGCAATACTGACCCTACGACTTATCTTAGAAGATAGATTAAGGAAAGACAAACCTACGTTTATAGCATTTGTAGACTTAGAGAAAGCTTTTAATAATGTTGACTGGAACACTCGCTTTCCAATTCTGAAGGTGGCAGGGATACAATACAGGGAGCGCTGGTTTCTACACAAACCATATGGCAGTTACAAGAGTCGAGAGCATCAAAGGGAAGCAGTGATTGATAATGGAGTGAGACCGGGTTTTACTCTATCCCAAACGTTATTCGACGTGTATACTGAGCAAGCAGGAAAGGAAACAAAATAAAAATTCGGAGTAGGAATTAAAATCCAAGGACAAGAAATAAAAACTTTGAGGTTTGCCGACAACATTGTATTCTGTCAGAGACAGCAAAGGGCCTGGAACAGCAGTTGAACGGAATGGAAACCGTCTTGAAAAGAGAATATAAGATGAACATCAATAAAAGCGAAACGAGGATAATGGAATGTAGTTGAATTAAATCAGGTGATGCTGAGGGAATTAGATTAGGAAATGAGACACTTAAAGTAGTAGATAAGTTTTGCTACTTTGAAAGCAAAATAACTGATGATGGTCGAAGTATAGAGGATACAAAATGTATACTGGCTATGGCAAGGAAAACGTTTCTGAATAAGAGAAATTTCTTAACATTAAGTATAGATGTAAGTGTCAGGAATCCTTAACTGAAAGTATTTGTATGGCATGTAGCCATGTATGGAAGCCTAAAACATGGACGATTAATACTTTAGACAAGAAGAGAATATAAGCTTTCCAAATATGGTGCTACAGAAGAATGATGAAGATTCGATGGGTAGATCACGTAACTAATGAGGAGTACTGAATAGAATTGGGGAGAAGAGGAATTTATGCCACTACTTGACTAGAAGGAAGGATCGTTTGGTGGGACACGTTCTGAGGTATCAAGGGATCACCACTTTCTTATTTGAGGGAAGCGTGGAGGGTAAAAATAGTAGAAGAAGACCAAGAGATGAGTACACTAAGCAGATTCAGAAGGACGTAGGGTGCAGTTGCTACACGGAGATGAAGCAGCTTGCACATTGTAGAGTAGCATGGAGAGCTGCATAAAACCAATCACCAGACTGAAGACCACAACAACAACAACAGAATAGTAATGATTATTCATGTTCCAGTAACTTCACGAAGCCAAATAGTGAGAATCCCCTCCAAAATTATGTGCATACTGAAGGTCCATGTTATGACGGTGTCAAAGTGAACTCAATAGACGTCGCTAGCAGGTGCGTAAGAGTATCACATGAAGGAACAACTGACCTCTATTGAGTTTACTTTGGCACCATCACACCATGGATGTTCAGTATACACATACTTCTGAGGGGAACTTCCACTACTTATCTTTGTAAAGTTATATCCTGAATAACTCTTACTATTCTATGCATGTAAAAATACCAGATGTGGCTATTGTATGCCGGCCGAAGTGGCCGAGCGGTTCTAGGCGCTACAGTCTGGAACCGCGCGACCGCTACGGTCGCAGTTTCGAATCCTGCCTCGGGCGTGGATGTGTGTGATGTCCTTAGGTTAATTAGGTTTAAGTAGTTCTAAGTTCTAGGGGACTGATGACCTCAGAAGTTAAGTCTCATTATGCTCAGAGCCATTTGAACCATTTTGTGGCTATTGTATGCCTGTGGATTGGTGGCAGTGTATGTTATTATTTAACGTTAATTACGCTAATGGAAGTTGACTAATTTACTGGAATGTAAATTTTTTTAAAGATTACATTAAACAGTTGTGTATTGTTTGTAGGCTATGCTCTGAGAATGGACAATATAGTCCGAAACTATTCACCACAAATAAAAATGTTGAGAACGCAACAGTGAGAGAAATTGAAAAAATAAAATTTAGTAGTCCTGCTTGTCTTCGCTCATACATTATTTTGGATCTTCATCAATAAATAACCACTTTTTGAAATAACTTTGATTTTTAACATGTAGTTTGCTTTGCTAACCGTGTGCTTGGCCCAGAGTGATTTAAATTATTTCATTCCGAAGAAGAAGTACCTGTGCAGTCATTTAGTCATGGGGCCTACTATATGGATTGCTAGCTGAGATTCATTTTGCAGTACTCAGTTACCATATAGTGAATCGTTCAATTTTTTACCGTGTTGATCGTAACTATGTGCTTGAAACTGACCAATGACATGGATTTCAACTTTGATGTTGTACCTTCAGAGAAAAAAATAGACGTAAATACTAGTGGCAGATCCGAATGAACTCCATTCGGTTTGGTTTCATTTTGAGCGGTTGTTGAACCTTTTGAATGAATATGTTTGCTATAAAAGCGAACCTCATTTCCTTATTTTCTTCATCTTCTGCATTACATATCATACGAACATCTTAAGGTGGCTGTTAGCATATAACAGCACGTCTTACCCGTTTGATACGTTCAATAAAATCTTTGCAAGTTTCAAGTTTCGTGTTTACCAACATAGTTTGACTAACTGCCCCTCCCCCCTTCTTTTGTTAACACTAAACATACTCATCAGTCTAAAGCCGTATTATTGCGTCATTTTCTTGAACTAATCTATGACATTTCAGAAAGAGTAATTACGACAATAATACAATATTAGAAGAAAGAACTGACCTTCAGTTTCCCTAATTAAAATTATCTCTAGCTGAAAAATAGGTAAACAATGCCTGTGTCAAAATCTTTAATGAAATAAAATATCTGACATACTAAGGAGAAGAAACATGACACTTTACACCATTGGGTGATCACTAGCGGTTCCCTTTTCCTCGAGTCAAAGGGCCTTCAAGCCAAATAATGAGCGTGGTTACGATAACTAAAGGAAACAATGACAAAATGAGTGATTACTGAAAAGGAAATAGGCCTGTGAAAATATGAAGAACTTAATTTTGGTGTCGCAGTTTATGATTACAGTGAGTAAATAATGTAATTAAAACGCAGGAAATAGTGTTGACGATTAAAAACTAATATGAAACATTGATGTGCATGTTTGCAGATGTAGTAAGTGTATAAGTATTACAGTCTGAAAAATTAAGTAAGGTATAAGACTAGTATTCAGAAGTCATCATTTGAAAGCACGTTTGTTCCTCAATGCCTGGTTAGGTAAATGTAACCCTATGTTGTCAAAAACAGACATTTTGAAAAACACATAACTATCGTACGACTTTAAAGAAACAACTAGTTCCAAATAAGATATTCAGTTTGTAATTAAAATTCAGCATTGTGACTATTTTTAAGCTATAACTGTGATACAGCCTTGCTCTCTCAATGTGTATCTATGTTTTTGACAACATTGTGATGTGAGTATATTTTCAAATGGTGGTTTGAATATGTGTTTTCATATCTTATTTGTGGAAAGCTGCTGTTTTTAAATTATATTTCTTATAAAAATACAGGATGGTTCAAAAAGATTCATCCGCTTTCACAGGTGCTCCTGTGTGGCGTTATTTTCGTCGAGAGAATGGCAGATGATAGTACGCGGACGATAACATGATTTAGTTGCTATGGCTAATATTCTTAACTCTTTTATCAATCGCAATATTGAAGTGAGTGTGGCTCCGTCCTTGTATCAAACCTTGCGATTGTTTAATATTTTCCATTAAAGCTTTTCACTGAAATATGAGGACTTATGCACATTTAAAATAGTTTTCATAACTCCCGACCTGTACGCTACATGTCATCATATAGTCCCATTGTTAAAAAACCGTACCCAAACATGAGGATAGGGCAAAAATTTCGAAACACCTCGAGAAATTCGTATTTGAACATAAATGCAAATGCTGGCCAAGCCTGGAGGTTGTACTGTTGTATTTGACTGCGAACTGCTTCTGTGAAATGTCCTGAATACGATGCAGGTGTCAGTCATGATCTGAAAAGTCTTCTATGTAGTTGCGAGTGCGTTATACTGGAAAAATTGTTGATGCTCATATGGTGGGCGCTTCCGTAACTAATTTAGTCAAAGTGTTTCCTGTTTCAAGACGAAGATTTATCCACCTCATGGTACAATTTTTGTTCCCTAGCGGTCATTAAGGACCCCTGTTCATACAGCTCGCTTCGTCCAGGACTGGTTTTGTGACCTTGAGGATGCATTGTCGCATCTCTCCTGATAACTACAGTCACCACATCTCTGTACTGTTGAGTTTTGTGGCTGCTTGGGAGAGAAGGGTGTGTGATCGCTGTCCACCTCCATCATCGATTCCTGAACTTGTCACTATTTTGCAAGAATAATTATATACCATTCCCTTGAAAGACACAAAGCACCTCTGTTTATCCATTTCGAGAGAACTGGGAGCTGTTTTGAATGCCACAGGGTTTTCCTACATCGTATCGGGCATGGTAATGTGTTGTGTTGCCAACGATCTTGCCGCAGTTGCAGCATCGGTTCCCATCAGATCACCTCAGTTAAGCGCTGTCAGGCTGGGTGACCATCCAGTCTGCCGAGCGCTACTGGCAAGCGGGTTGCACTCAGCCCTTTTGAGGCATACTGAGGAGCTACTTGATCGAGAAATAGCGGCTCAGGACTCGTAAACTTTCATAAGGACGGGAGAGCGGTGTGCTGACCACATGCCCCTCCATGGCCGCATCCATTGACGCCTGTGGGCTTCAAAATGGCTCTGAGCACTATGGGACTTAACTTCCAAGGTCATCAGTCCCATAGAACTTAGAACTACTTAAACCTAACTAACCTAAGGACATCACACACATCCATGCCCGAGGCAGGATTCGAACCTGCGACCGTAGCGGTCGCGCGGTTCCAGACTGTAGCGCCTAGAACCGCACGGCCACTCCGGTCGGCGAAAACAGTGTCCCAGAGAATCATCTGTTAACCAAATTGCGACGTGTTAAATATAATTATTGTTGCATAGACTTATGCTACTTAAGTTTGTGGCAGTTCATAGCTGCAGCCACAACATCGCTGTCATAGTCTACGGAAACCAGCTCATAGATGTTGGCCACTGACGGGATCGTGTATACGATTGGAGTTCACCCACTCAGCGTCAGTTAAGGCTTGAAGATGGTGCACTGAATCACCGTAACTGGTAGCTGTGTAATAAATAACATCAAATGAACGGCTGCAGGTGTTCCATTCTATTGCGTAAGTGAACGGCAAAAGTCCCGCAAGTCGTCATTCAGAAGGATTAACATACAAACTCTCGTATGTATTAGTATAAATGACGCAGGAACTACCTCTCAAAGTCATGAGCAATGTACACGTACGAATCCGTATTAATCAAGTGGAAGCGACCACTGAAGGCAAACAGCTGTGTGTAGCTTAAATAATAGTACTTGCAGCCGCTACCGCGCTGCATATTGTTACGCAACTTTACATGTCAACAAACCTCCAGGATGTGCAATTCTCCGTGTTCGCACTTTTCCGGACGCCGTATGAATGAGAGCCTGAACGATGTGACTGGACTAGAAGTTAGATATATGGACTTCTTTGCACTGGATGTCGGAGTTGACGTCTCCTCACTACTGCACTGCTAGTAGCATTGTCCGCGTTATACAACTATCCACCATTATTTTGTTACTTATCTCCCGGAGGTTTCTTCTGTTTAAAAGCTCAATTACTGAGTACACGATATCTATACTGAACTAGTAATACAATTTACAAACCAATAACAAACAATATATGATGACATGGTTGGAGACCGTGGCTGTTATTTGGAGACAAATGTTGATGACGAGACAGCAACCAGAAACAAATTTATTTTCAATTCCTTTATTCAAAAGGTACCGTTACTAGTTTAGAATCATTACAATTCATCTTCAGACGGTTTTAATGCTTTCATTACTACATGCGGTGCATTTTTTTACAGATTAATTGTCCTAAAATATAAGTAATACACAATTATAAGAACGCCACACAGATGGTTGCGTTACAGATTTGCATTGGATGTGTCGGCGGAAGTGACCGAGCAGTTCTAGGCGCTACAGTCTAGAACCGCGCGACCGCTACGGTCGCAGGTTCGAATCCTGCCTCGGGCATGGATGTGTGTGATGTCCTTGGGTTAGTTAGGTTTAAGTAGTTCTAAGTTCTAGGGGACTGATGACCTCAGCGGTTAAGTCCCATAGTGCTCAGAGCCATTTGAACCATTTTTTGCATTGGATGTGACTTACGCGAAATGGCGGTTTGGAGTGTTTGTTTTCATAGTTTTCGTCTAACAGATGTGAATACATTTCAACTGCATTCTTATCGCTGCACAAGTAAATTTTTTGTCACTGAACACTTTAGATTTGTCACAAAATAGATTTCTAACATGCATATTTTGATACATACGAAGTGCTTACAAACATATGAGTGTCAAAGATGCTATGATACATCGTAACATTATAAGGATATCCCATGTTTGGAAAAAGATCATATATTCACTTATGCAACTGAAACGCCTTTTACACTAGTACAAAGAGACATTGATTTTGTGAGTTTTAGATCGAATACTGCTACATTAATTATGAAGTTGTTCCTTTTTTTTTTAGTACTGTGTAGGTAAGACAGTACATTATTTATTTACATTTTGCATCATGGGAATTGTAGTAACATAATTTTTTCTACTTGATCTGCAGATAGGCGTAGGAATATTATTTGCTTTGGAGAGTGGAAAATAATTTTTGGGGTGTCAGCTAACTCGGTCTGTTCATTAGGGGTATAGTTTGGGCTGCTGTTATTGTGTGTGTGTGTATTTCTATTTCTTCTAATATATTCATAGTGGCTTGTTTTTCTGCTAGATGTAAAATTTTTAAGTTTTAAGTTTTACATCTAACAGAAAAAGGAGCCACTATGAATATACTAGAAGAAACAGAAATACACACAGACAAAAACAGCACCCCACACTATATCATTAATGAACAAATCGAGTTAGCTGACACCCCTTTCCTGAAAAATTTCCAAAAATTATTTTCCACTCTCCAAAGCAAATAATATTCCTACGCCTATCTGCAGATCAAGTAGAAAAAATTATGTTACTACAATTCCCATGATGCAAAATATAAATAAATAATGTACTGTCTTACCTATACAGTACTAAAAAAAATGGAACAACTTCATAATTAATGTAGCAGTATTCGATCTAAGACTCACAAAATCAATGTCTCTTTGTACTAGTGTAAAAGGCGTTTCAGTTGCTTAAGTGAATATATGATCTTTTTCCAAACATGGAATATCCTTATAATGTTACGATATATCATAGCATCTTTGACTCTCATACGTTTGTAAGCACTTTGTATGTATCAAAATATGTGGTGCATGTTAGAAATCTATTTTGTGACAAATCTAAAGTGTTCAGTGACAAAAAATTTACTTGTGCAGCGATAAGAATGCAGTTGAAATGTATTCACATCTGTTGGACGAAAACTATGAAAACAAACACTCCAAACCGCCATTTCGCGTAAGTCACATCCAATGCAAAAAATGGTTCAAATGGCTCTGAGCACTATGGGACTTAACTGCTAAGGTCATCAGTCCCCTATAACTTAGAACTACTTAAACCTAACTAACCCAAGGACATCACACACATCCATGCCCGAGGCAGGATTCGAACCTACGACCGTAACGGTCGCGCAGTTCCAGACTGTAATGCCTAGAACCGCTCGGCCACTCCGGCTGGCACAGCAAATGCAAATCTGTAACGAGCCATCTGTGTGGCGTTCTTATAATTATGTATTATTTATATTTTAGGACAATTAATCTGTAAAAAAACGCACCACATGTAGTAATGAAAGCATTAAAACCGTCTGAAGATGAATCGTAATGACTCGAAACTGGTAACGGTACCTTTTGAATAAAGGAACTGAAAATAAATTTGTTTCTGGTTGCTGTCCCAACACCATCAACATTTGTGAAAAAATTTGCGTCTAATTCCATGTTTGATAACTCTAGGAATATTTCCCACCTGTATATTATCAGTGTAAGTACTGAAACGATTGAAATTTTATCAGAGAACATGTCGGAACGAGACTGTGTCAGCGTTTACGTGCAAATAAAAATATGTACACTAACAGAAAAAGAATCGCAACACCAAAAAGTAATGAACTTCCGGGAATAGATCTCTCTAGATAACATATTTAAGTGATTTACATTGCAGGACTACAGGTTACTGGAAGCGCGAGATACGCCATTGCAAATGTGAAATGCTGATACACTAATAGCAGGTGTAAACGTCAGAATGTTGAACGGGAGCGTGCAAATATGCATGCATTATATTGTGCAGGCGTCGTTTGTCAATTTCTGTGATGGAGTACCATGGCTGTTGCACTTAGTCAATACAGAGACAGTTGACGCTGTTTATGGATGACGCTGGAGTTGTTGCCCGATGATGTCCTGTATGAGGTCGACTGGAGATAGATCTGGTTATCGAGCAGGCCAAGGCAACATGTCGACATTCGTTCAAGGATGTTGGATTACAACAGTGGTATGTGGAGGGGCGTTATCGCGTTGGAAAACAGCCTTTGGACTGCTGTTCGCCAATGACAGCACAACAGGTCGGATCATAAGACTGACGTGCAAATTTGCAGTCAGGTTGCATGGGATAACCATGAAAGTGGTCCTGCTCTCATACGAAATAGCACTCCAGACCGTAACTTCAGGTGTAGGTCCAGTGTGTATAGCCCGCAGACAGGTTGGGTAGGCCGTCTACTGCCCTCCTCCTAACCAACACATGGTCGTCAGTGGCACCGAGACAGAACCAGCTTTCATCAGGAAACACAACAGACCTCCACCCTTCCGTCGAATGAGCTCTCGCTTTACACCACTGAAGACGCAAATGGCGGTCATTTAGAGTCTGTGTAATGCGCTCTAAGGGCACCTGGCTCGGGGCTGTCCTTGAAGTAACCGATTGGTTACAGTTCATTGTGTCGCTGTGGTGACAACTGCAACTCAATTTTCTTCTGCAGCTACAGTGCGATGAGCCAAGTGACCGTCCGGAGCCCGATCTTCTTGCGATATCTTCCCGTGACCACTGCTGCCAGTAACCATGCACAACTGTTACGTTCCTCCAAAGTCTTTCTGCAGTATCGCAGATGAATCGTCGAGCTTCTCGTAGTCCTATTACGCGACCTCATTCAAACTCAGTGAGATGTTGATAATGGCGTCTTTGCCGTATTAAAGGCATTCTTGACTAACTACAACTCATCACGTCCAGTCTCAAAGGTAACTAACGCTCACGACTTTTGCAGTGTGTATTTAAAACAAATCTGATTTGCGTCCTCATAGTGGCGTTACATGCTCCACTCTTATGCGACCGGAGCGAAATCTGAAACAACCATCTTTCAAATGTAGTAACACGCCTACCAACTTTCCCTTTAATGTCGCACAACTCCAAAATTAAAAAAAGCACATGTATCACTCTAAAAAGGGAAGTGTCTATTATTTTAGTGTATAAAAATACAAAAGCAGAGTTATCATCGTTTTCCTGTCCGGGTCCCCTTAAACACAAGTCTCTGTGGCCATTGTGAGATACACGAGTCCTTCAACCAGAATGGAAACTGTATGGATGGAGGGGTGGGGGGGGTTCAGGAGAAGAGATTCATTTTGATGTCATATCCATGACAAACTGACTTCATTATCATGTCAGTAAAACAATCAACGTTATTACTAGATTCCCACATCCACCAACAACTTCACGCTTAACAGACACACCAATGTACATCACGAATCATATGCGGTCAGTATCGCCTCTCTCAGAAATCGTGAAAGACGTCAACGATCCATTTGTCAGCTGCAGTTTGTACATACAAATAGATTTCATATTTAACTAAATGGAGCATCGACAGGGAGAACATGGAATGCGGAAGGTATCCGAAAACTGCACGCACACTGTTACAAATGGTTTACTTAATCTCCTGATGACACAGATTCCCCACGATGCATGAAATTAGCGCTTTGAGGCTACACCTGTTCTGCTTAATTGAGCGATACTTCCTTTTTGAAGCCAACAAGCCATTAACTACGCATTTAGCAGAGGAATGTGCAAGCGGAGAATAGATCGTCGTTTCAGGGCGGAAATAGCTGCTCTAAAAGGCTCAATAAATACAAAATTAGCCACAATTTAATTTGACTGAACTACACTGGAATTAATGCCATGGAAAGCATCAATACGTTCAGAAGCATTCTATGATGTTTTGAGATTATAAAATACATTACTCGTGGGGACCCGTATAATTGCGTGTAATTGAGTATGTGCGTTAGATCGTGTACCACTCGCATTTAATCATTTCAGGGACCGTTTACAAGCACTGTGATTCTCAGAAACAACGAAGCGTGTAAAATAAATACCAAAAAGTAAGGGAGGTAGGGGCCAGTTGACATAGATTTTGGTTTTTGATTTTTCTATGTTTTTGTGCAATACTGGAAGAGACTCTGTTGAATGCAACCGATAGCTTAACTTGTTGATTACAAAATTATTGTAGGACCCATTAATTAAATATGTATTTAGGTAATCCCAAAAAAGAATTTTCCTTAAAGCACCTGTGGCGACTGACACCGGGTGTGGAGTTAGTTGGCATTACCCTTGGGATGAATTGGTATAACCTGGTATGGACTGGGATACTGAAGCAGAACATACCAATTTTCGAGCAGAAACTTTTTATTTTATCGAATCTTCGGTTAACATCTTTTCAAAAGCAAAGATTCTTCAAAAAATAAATTCCTCGAGAAGAAATAATATAACAAAAGTAATTTCTACTTACACGTATAAACAACAGTATGAACTAAACGTATGCACGAACAATGAATCTTCAACGAAAATAAGTTCTGTTCTTTTCTCATAGCTATCTGTAAATATTTAAATAGAAATAACAGGATTGGAAATAACAGTCAAACGGTTTCAGGATTAAAGATTTATTTACTCTTTCCCATGGTTTTGACAAATATATATGTGTCTTTTTCAGAAGGAAAATGGGCCTATTGAACAAATTATTGCAAAATAGTTACAAATGTCAACCAGAGAAGAAACCAAATTTGATAAATAATATTTACAAAAATTTTACCAAAGTATAGAGACTCACTCGTAAAATCAAACATTGACACAAACGGATGTTGAAGCCACAAGGGCATTGTCTACCGCAATGTGCATTACATCCACAAGTGCCAACAGTTAAAATGCATAATTAGAGTTGTTGTTTACCAAAACTACAGTTCGGTAGTTTTGGTGTAGTACTTAATGACTTAGTGATAGGATTATCGGTGGTATTAGTAACATTGGTAAGAAGGAAACATAAATGAATGTTTGAGAGCGAAATTGGGAGCAGACGACTTCTCTTTGTCTTTTGCTTGTTTGTGTATTTGTATTCCCCGTAATTAGAATAGCACTACGTTCAGTGTTAGTCCATTGTGTGCTTTGTTCCATACAAACTATAAATTGCATTTTGCAAGTAATAAAAGTTAGTTGATCGCCTAACTTCTGCATTTTTTAGTAATCTAAGCAATTATCTTTGACGCAAATACAGTTTACGTGCACAAACATAAAAAACTATGTAATTAATATAGTTCTTTTGTACTCAAAACGTTCTTCGTCATGATCAAATGCAAGAGTTTCCTATAAGTTCTGATAAGTGCGGAAGTTATTTATGAATATCGGAAATATGTTTTATACAATATCAACGAAACATTGAGGTGATCTCTGGCACATTTTTGTTTCTCATTCATTTTTCTTAATTTTCTGTATTTCTGATGAAATTATGTTTTCGAGAGCTATATGCTAAATCTGCGTTTTTATTTTATTTTATTTTTACTGCGGCATCCTTTTGTTTCACGACACAAATAAACAATTTGCAAATAAAATCTGAATTAAACATTGACAATTTCAATTTTGCTAAAAGTACTGTTTATTTTTAAGTTACAGACAGGAGGTTTATGTTGAACAAAAACGTTCCGTAGGTTCGGCTGCAGTTTATATATCATTGCTCAGATACTAGAAGGTTCACCGTTTCCGCTTTCTAGTGGAGTCTAGCGAGACACTGACCGCATACGCAAAGAAATGAGGTGACGCCCGACATGAAAGTAACACACCTTACGTATAGGTAACACCGGTCCCACCTTAAATGACTAGGGTAAGGGGAAAACTACCGAAGTCTACGCTTATTTATGGTAGTCTACGGTAGCGTACAGTAGTTTTGAAAACCATGCAATATTGGAGGTGGGTAGCCTAATACCCTAAGGGCTTCGTTGTAAAATTTAAAAATAAAACACATGTGACATTGACTCCAGCAGAAATTTAAACGGGTACCTTCAACCTGGTACGTCGATGGGATGATTGCCTTAATGCTCACGGCGATTTTGCCTGATTGGCATACCGATTCTGGACTGTATGACCTTTGAATGGAAACCTTTTCATGGTCCATTATATGTATGATCAGTTGAACGGCCAGTTTTACAAAAGGCCATGTCGTATAATGAGACGTAAAGAAAAAGTTTAACTAAAGTGCATTTCCCTACCAAGTCGTACGCTTCAGAACTGTAGCGTTTTGTAGGTGCTACCAGCTGCGAAGTGAGCTTTAAGCTCACCGGAATAGGTCAGTAGCGGCGAGTTGGCTATTTGGGCCGCGAAACGCTGCCAAGCAATCTAACAACACAGGTCACGGCACGCCTGGTAGTTCATTAAGCTGTAGGTACAGCGTGCCACTCGATCTTGGCACACGATGCGGGCTTCACAAGACGGAAGGTCATCTTAACGATCTGAAAAATTTCCAAGGCATCAGGAACACAAAACAATTCATTACGTGGTGCCTCACTACAGTGGTAACAAGACAGCTGTCTCCTCCAGAAAGTGTCGTACAGAGGTCATTGCCGTCTCATTAGTTCGTCGTTCTTTATTTTATACCAACAGAATTCAACGAATTCAACGAGCTGCTCGATAAGGCCGCGAAGGCCCAAGGGATCCCTACCAGCCACCGTGCTCATCCTCTGCCCTTCGGCAGTATGGAGGGGCTTGTCGTCACTATAACCCCCTCGTGGCCGTTTTGCAGACTTTCCAGGCGTTGGAGCCGCTACTACACGGTCAGTTAGCTCCCCAACTGGATTCAAGAGGCTGTGTGTAACCCGTGCCAATCCTCTCACCAAGGAAAAATCCTTGGGAGTACCGGCAGCCGAATCCAGGTCCTCCGCTTGGCAGCCATGTACGCTGGCCACTCAGCAATGGAGGCGGACTTAGGGAATCAAAATCAGAACTCAAAACTTATTAGACAGATTTTCGAAGATCAGATATTGTTCCTCTTTAATGTCTCCGCATCCAGTTTTTCTACATGAACACGAAACACCCCAGACAGAAATAAAATTAAAATCTGGGAGAAATCTGTATGTAGTAACTGCGGACAAACAACACAAGTAACCGCAATTTTCTGCAACTTCACTCACCAGCTCTTAAAAAACAGTGTGAACTGAAGCACAAAAAGATAGTTATACAGATTTTTTCCCGTTATCCAAGTTCTGTTGATAAGATCATGATGTGATGAAATAGTGTACATTCATTGTAATGATAAACGACTGTACGAATGTATTTAGTGGATTAAGTAGATCTGAAAATAGCAACTTCTTGTCAGAACCTGTGATATGATTATTTTTTTATGTATCCACGCTGTCATGACGTAACAAATTACAGTTAAAAGCCAAAGAAACTGGCACACCTGCCTAATATCGTGTCTGATCCCCGCGAGAACGCAAAAGTGCCGCAGCACGCCGTTGCATGGACCCGACTAATGCCTGAAATAGTGCTGGAGGGAACTGACACCATGAATCCTGCAGGGCTGTCCATAAATCCGTAAGAGTATGAGGATGGAGGAGATCTCTCACAAAGGCATTCCATATATGCTCAATAATGTCTGGGGAATTTGTAGCAAGCGGAAGTGTTTAAACTCAGAAGAGTGTTTCTGGAGCCACACTATAGCAATTCTGGACGTGTGGGATGTCGCATTGTCCTGCTGGAATTGCACAAGTCCGTCGGAATACACAATGGACAAGAATGGATGTAGGTGGTCAGACACGGTGCTTATGTACGTGTCATCTGTCAGAGTCGTATCTAGACTTATCAGACGTCCCACCCCAACTGCACACGCCCCACACTATTACAGAGCCTCCATCAGCTTGGACAGTCCCCTGCTGTCATGCAGGGTCCATGGATTCGTGAGGTTGTCACCATACCCGTACACGTCCATCCGCTCGATACAATTTGAAACGAGACTCGTCCGACCAGGCAACATGTTTCGAGTCATCAACAGTCCAATGTAGATGTTGACGGGCCCAGGTGAGGCGTAAGCTTTGTGTCCTGCAGTCATCATGGGTTCACGAGTGGGCCTTCGGCTCCGAGAGCCGCCTGGAACATACGGAAAAATCGGCCGTTGCGGAACATCTTTACCAAGAGGATGATCACGAAATAAAATTCACTGAGACGAGTGTCATATCGAAAACATCGCATTATCATGCCCGTATGTATGAGCAATGTAATAATTTTAAGAGAAAAGAGGAAGGTGTTAAATGATATAAAATTTTGATGTCAATATAGCAGCGTAAGAATGCCGACCGATTACTTTCAATCGAGAATGTTGCCACTACCAGAGATAATCTCGTAGCTGACGTCACGTGATGAACTGTGGTGTCCTCTAAACAGCCCATATATTCCGCGCTCCCTCGAGTTCTCATTGCAGTTCGCCACTTTACCTCTGAAGATGTCTCCCACTGTCGGAGAGGAAACATTAAGAGAAAGTTTTATATGTCGGCAACGTATTATTAGCCCGGAAGTTTGAAGTGATGTCAGTACCAGCCGTGAAAATTTGCTTTGTATGATTAATCGTCCGTTGATTTCATGGGAGTTTTTAAAGCCACTCCCCTCAATGTTCAACAGTCTCTGTTCGATAGCACATGACATCTGCCTCGTCTTGGATTAGGTATGGTTGCTCCTTCACGTCCCCACTTCAGGTTCACGTTACCACTAGTCGACGTGGTCAGCATTGGAAGGGTTTGAATGTTCCTGATGGGCGTGCAGGTGACATCCAATGGCTAGTCCACGTTCACAGTCACTAAGCTCTCATGATCGACAGATTCTGCTGTTACTGCATCTTTACTGACAACACAGTTCCCCGCACTTCGTTTTACGCTGGCGGGTCCATCACTCGTGACATCTACCGTCTTCTTCGTTACATATGGCTGTCCGGATACTTTTGATCGGATATTGCGTGTGAATATAGAATGATACGTCTACTGAGAAACCTACGATATAACATTTATTACCATCATTGAATGAGTAATCGCGGTATAATCTCCAACGCGATCAATGTACCGAGAGGTGCAGGGCAGTTTTTCTTATTCCTTCAGCACAGATTCCTTAACTTTAAGCCATTTTTGAGCGTAGAAAACAAACAAACTGATAGGGAGGCAAACCGTGGAGTAGCTATTTCAAATTTGTCACGTTGGGGAATAGGTGGATGTTGCTGAAGAGGGGACATTTTCTTTGGTCCCAAAGGTTGACAGCTGCTAGTTCGAGCAGTACTGTTTCATTAATCACGATTACCAACAGTCATTTGGTTTAACGAGCTTCTCAGCTATTTGGAAGAAATTTACCAGTCTTTCAAAATCGCCCTCGTATATACTGGATGTTCGAAACTCAGAGCCCAAACTAAAAGGGATGGTGACGGGATAAAAACAATGATGTTTCTAAAATAAACATGTGTCGGAAACGCATGTTGTTGGAAGACTGTGCATTCAGATGTTTATTATGAGTAACTGAGAATAAAACGGTGTTAAATGTTTATGATTGCTTTGTTGTTCTGGTCACAATTACTTAACAGTAAATGTGGAAAATGAGCATAGCAGGGAGTCCCGTGTTAGCTAGAAAATGTGTGGTGTGTTCTGTACTTGCGTGGCTGCTGCACGTATTC
Source organism: Schistocerca nitens (assembly GCF_023898315.1). NCBI lineage: Eukaryota > Metazoa > Arthropoda > Insecta > Orthoptera > Acrididae > Schistocerca > Schistocerca nitens. Next base: position 858,122,862 of record NC_064615.1, read on the forward strand.
TTGTCACCTATTCAGCCTCCGATTCAACGAGGTACAGTATACCTCGGCTTTCATGTAAACACATAGAAAGAAGTCTAACGGGGTGAGGTCCGGGGATCTTGCAGGCCAATGTACAAGTCCTCACTGACCGATCCACCGATTGCGGAAAAGCAGTGATTATTACTGCTCGGATTGGATCTGCAAGGTGCGCTGGGGCCCCACCCTGAAACCACCCTCCCCCTCTTCTGATATCTATGGGTACCTCATCTTATAACGCCGGCAGGAGAACTTCCAAGAACATTCAGTACATTGGGCACCTGAGTCGAGCAGGCAACTTGTAAGGCCCAAGTAAGTACTCGCCCACGATACCGGCCCACATGTTTACTGCATAACGTCTCGATGATCTCGCACAGTTGTGATACGTGAGTTTTCATCCGACCTTACGAGCAAGCTGTGACTATTGTAAATTCCTTCCCGAGTTAATTGAGCCTCATCTGTAACCATGACAACTTCAGGAAAACGAGTGTGTTCATTAACCTATTTCAGTAACCAACATACAAACTCAAGACGAGGTGGATAGTCATCTGGTCACATGGCCTGTACTCTCACAGAACGATAACGATGAAGCAGCTGCTCAGGCACCACATCCCATACTACAGTTAATAACGAGTCGCAGGTTCGAATCCTGCCTCGGGCATGGATGTGTGTGATGTCCTTAGGTTAGTTAGGTTTAAGTAGTTCTAAGTTCTAGGGCACTGATGACCTCAGATGTTAAGTCCCATAGTGCTCAAAGCCAATTAAACCATTTAATAACGAGTACACACAAATTCCTCGTGTACTTATCTCTTGATTATTCTCAAAGCGTAACAACACTTCTTCCTCAACGACAGCTCTAGACACCGACTGTGATCTGCGCATTAGCCCTGATTACTATCAATATGCCGGTGTCTCCCAGTCGAGCGTGGATTTCAGTAACTGTGCGATAATGTGGACAATTGCTTGCAGGGAAACGTTCGAGGTGCATTCGCTGGGCTATTCTACTATCGTCTTCAGCCGCACTGTAAACAAAATGCATGTCTCGCAGTTCTCCTTACATGTAGCACCAACTGTCCTCCAGGCACCAGTGCTACCGCCGTTTACTGACTCAGTGTCGAAGAGCATGACAACACCAAATACAATGTATCTCAAACTAATAGTTGATGTAACAACGTTAGACACAACGACTTTTGTCTGCTCCACTCGCGTATTACTTACGCATGCTCAGTGCTCACACAGTGTAGGTTTCGGGCATATGACTGCGTTACGAAATATGTTGGGTGAACATTAATAAAATCGACAAACTGCAGGGACAGTTTCCTGACTTGAAATGGAGAAAAAAGGTCCTATGAACATGTGTCTGGAAATGCATCGTTGCCCGGTAAGTGGCGTTGACGAATGGAAGTTCCTCTGACAATTTTCTGTGTGTTCCTTGTTTATTGCAGGCTGTGGAATTGCCGCAGAGTACTTAAGCAGCAGCATGATCCTTTATTCATGACGGGAACAAGTCGAGATGGTGTACTGCCCAGCGGATGAAAACGGTCGAGAGGCAACACGGCTATACCAAAACAAGTATCCTCACAAACACCTACCCCATCAGACAGCATTTCAAGCCCTTTATGGGTGTTTCCGTGATAATGGGTCCTTTCAGGCAGGCGAACGTGCAGGGAAGTGGTGGACTGTGTGTACACCAGATTTGGAGGACCTGTTTCTACAAGATATGCTGCCTCTCGACCGTTTCCATCTGCTTAGGCGTACAAAAACACAATCTCAGATTAGCCCCGACATGAATAAAGGACCATTCTTCTGCTTACAATACGCTGCGTCAATCACACAGTCTGCAACACACAGGGAACACACAAACCGGGGTCACGGGAACCTTCACTCGTCAATTCCTTCTATCGTGACTACGATGCATTTCTGGACTTTTGTCCTCCATTTCCCGTCAGGAATCCGTCCCTGCAGTTTGTCGATTTTATTAATGTTAAACCTTTGTTTTTGCCTCGTGTATCATCCTTGGCCACTGAATTTTTGAACACCCTGTACAGTGCAGAAGCCAAATGTGAGAAAAGTACCTTCTTATTCTTCTTCTTCGCAGGAGCAGAATACGAAGCTGCAGCGACGTGTGCAGTACCTGGAAGACCTGAAGCGGCTGCAGGTGATGCACAAACAGCTGCGCGGCGAAGAGGGTGACGCCGGCCACGGCCAGGCGCCTGCGAAGGCGGCAGCAGGTGGGGGAGGAGCGTCGCCTGCGGGGGCGGCGGACCCCACGGCTCGCGGCCGCTCGCGCTCCGTGGGAGTACACATTCCGCAGCCGCCGCAACAGCAACGGCAGTCTCCGCAGAAGAGCAAGGCCAAGGTCTCCAAGTGGACCAAGGTGAAGGAGGCGTTCCGCTGGGAGCGCGCCGCCTTCGCTGACCACGGCCACCACCACCAGCAGAGCCAGCAGCAGCACAAGAGCTCCGCCGCCCGGCTGGCCGCCGCCGCCGCCGCCACCGCCACGCGCGCCTCCCCCTCTTCCTCCTCCTCCTCGTCGGACGACCTCGACATCCACATGCACTTCTCCGAGATCTTCCCCGATACTGGTGAGTGACACTTCATATTCTCTTCACTACCTTCTTAACGTGAGGAAATCGTTTCTGAAGAAGAGAAATTTGTTAACATCGAGTATAGATTTAAGTGTCAGGAAGTCGTTTCTGAAAGTATTTGTATGGAGTGTAGCCATGTATGGAAGTGAAACATGGACGATAACTAGTGTGGACAAGAAGAGAATAGAAGCTTTCGAAATGTGGTGCTACAGAAGAATGCTGAAGATAAGGTGGGTAGATCACGTAACTAATGAGGAGGTATTGAATAGGATTGGGGAGAAGAGAAGTTTGTGGCACAACTTGACTAGAAGAAGGGATCGGTTGGTAGGACATGTTTTGAGGCATCAAGGGATCACAAATTTAGCATTGCAGCGTGGAGGGTAAAAATCGTAGAGGGAGACCAAGAGATGAATACACTAAGCAGATTCAGAAAGATGTAGGTTGCAGTAGGTACTGGAAGATGAAGAAGCTTGCACAGGATAGAGTAGCGTGGAGAGCTGCATCAAACCAGTCTCAGGACTGAAGACCACAACAACAACAACAACCTTCTTAACATCCACCTCCGGATGCCAGGCTGCTGTGCACGTTGGAGCGGCAGGCTACCATCGTTTCGATGAAGCAGTCCGATACTATTCCAACACAAAACAACTGTCGTGCAGAGCAGGCTACACATTGGGAACTGGAAAACTGGTGTTGACCCTGATCTATAGGCTATCCTGCAAATCAAGTCTATATGGCATGCTGATACTACTCGCACACAAGTCAGTTGTGTCGGGCAGCCTACAAGTCGGGGGCTGGAAAAAGCTGTTCTTGCCCCTGATGTGTAGGCTGATACTACTCGCACGTAACACATCTGTTGTTCCAGGCAGCCTATACATCATTTTTATCTTCAGTATTTGATCAATGTAGGGAAAACACATGGTAGCTCTCACTTTCTGATAGTTACATTCCTCTATGGAGTGTCTCGAACGGTACAGCATGACGGAGCAACTGGGAGTGAACACAGATCTCTTCTGTATGAATCAACATGGGTTCCGAAAACAATCATACTGTGAAACCAAGCTCGGGAAACAGTAGATACAACCGTCTGGACAGTGTTCAATAGTTTTGCACTGCCACCTAATGAACAAAATACGAGCATATGGAATATCAGACCTACTTAGTCACTGGACTTAAGAGTTTCTAGCAAACAGAAGACAGCAGAGAGAGAATACTTCAGACATACGAATAAAAACAATTCTGGATGTACCCCAGGAGAGTTTTATAGGACCATTACTTTTTACAATATCCTCATACATAAGTGAAGTATTTCTGTAAAGACAGTGCCGCCATTAGACTGCTTTTTATTTGCAGTGTTACATTTACACGATCATGATTTCGGCTTTAAAGTGCCATTATCAAGTATTTTAATGTTATACAGTGCCCAAGATGGCATACTGTCATATTTTAAATACGTATTTTAAATACCACAGTATGCCAAAAAAAATGGCTCTGAGCACTATGGGACTTAACATCTGAGGTCATCCGTCCCCTAGAACTTAGAACTACTTAAACCTAACTAACCTAAGGACATCACACACATCGATGCCCGAGGCAGTATTCGAACCTGCGACCGTAGCAGTCGCGCGATTCCTGACTGAAGCGCCTTGAACCGCTCGGCCACCAAACCCTGCGACAGTAAGCCATCTTAGACACTGTATAACATTAAAACGTATTTATATACGTATTTTAAATACGACAGTATGCCACCTTAGGCACTGTATAACATTAAAACACTTGATAATGGCACTTTAAAGCCGAAATCATGATCGTGTAAATATAACACTGCAAATAAAAAACAGTCTAATGGCGGTACTGACTTTAAAGAAATATATTATGACTGTGGCCCCACATTATGAAAAAATTATGAGTGAAGTAGTAGATAGTTCCGTGAGGCTTCTCTTGGATGATGCTGCAATATACAGAGAACTCGCGACGCTAGAAAATTGCAGGAAGGGTTCAGAGGACCGAAGCTTGGTGCTGGGAGCAGTAATTGATCCTCAACATAAATAAATGTAACACATAGATCGAAGATCCTTTATTATATGATTACACAATTGCAGAACAGTCATTGCTTGCAGTTACTTAGATAATATATCTAGGAGTGTGCGTATGGAGCGATGTAAAGTGGAATGAGCACATAATGAGGACTGTGTCAAGATTGGAACTTTGTACGGGCGCTGATAACCGCGCAGTTGAGCGCCCCACAAACCAATCATCGTCATCACCAGAAGAGAACATGAGATAACGAACACAGCACGTGAACGCTGCGTTATTCTTTTTTGGCGCTGTTAATCCGTACATAGGATACAACATTATACAGTTAGAGCCATAATGCAAAGCTCTTGTACTGAGACAGGATTGTTTTGCATGGCGAACATACTGTTTTTAAAGGAGTAAGCAAAACGGTGCAGGAAAAGGGGAATTCAGGTGTCTCAATTTGCACGCGAACGTGAAATGCGTAGAGGTAGTGCACTTGATTCTGAAATACAGCTCCAGCTTTCCTTAGCATTAGTCCAAAACTTTGTACATATGTCAGACGACAGTTTTAGCTGGCTTCTCATTACAATAATTACGACAGTCAACACAACCCGAAGAAAGGGTGGCATTTACACTGATTACTAGCAACCGGAGACTTTTACATTAGTGACTGTCGTGCATTTCAGCAGCTGCTACATACTTTCTGGTGTCTTCAGTGACAAATACGAAACACTTCAAAAGTACGTACAACGAAGATAATTTCAATAAAATATTATGCATGAAATATGGAACATACAGACGACCTGTCACATAGGCTACTTCGTAAAATAAGCTACATAGCTTGCTAGAGGGCAGAAAACGTGATAAACCGTTTTTACCAATAACAATTTGTAACATAACACTAAGACATCACCCACGTAATTACAGATAGCTTGAAGATAAGCAACGAGGGTGATCAGTCTTTCGTATATTTTTAATTTTAATCATAATTGATTCTTTAATCATCATTACTGCATTTTGCCGTCTGTGCAATTCATCTACGTTCTAAATTGGAGCAATGAACTCAACATCTTTCAGATAAACCGACAGCCAGAATTCACACGAATTAAGATCAGGTGACCTGGATAGCCAGGCTGTAGAGAAATGACGGCTGGAAATTCTAGCGTTTTCGAAATACTTCTGCAGTAGCTGCTTCACTGGCTGTACAATGTATGGAGGATTGTCCACTTGCATAAAAATTATCTTACCCACATGCTGCTGAAGGGTTGGAATGGCGCTGGTACGCAAAAGACTCTCATACCGTTCACCAGTGACGTTACAGGTAACAGGACAAGCACGACTTACCTCCTCGTAAAATTGCAGCCGTCCGATAAACGATGCCGTCAACCCGCACCACACAGTCACCTTTGCAGAATGAAGTGGTACCAGTTTATGTGCGTGTGCATCTTCCACTGCCCATATTCTGCAATTCTCCGTATTGACATGACCTCGGAGATGGAAGTGGGCTTCGTCTGTCCACAGAATATGCCATGGCCATTCATTGTCCACTTCCATGCGTACAAAAAATTCCAGCGCGAACGTTTATCTTGTTGGCAGGTCAACAGGAAGCAACTCCTGAACATGTGTCATTTTGTTTGCAGCAATGTAGGGTGTTCCGTAGGACTTTATGTATAGTGCTCGAAGTCATGTCCAACGTTCGAGTAACTCCCAGTACACTGCGCGTTTGCACACCACCCCTCGAAACCTCGTGTAAGGCTGTAGCCACGTCTTCGACTGACGTTGGATTAACTGCTTACCTCCGTCTGCCACATTTGCACTTCGAAAGAACCTGTCTTTTCGAATTTTGTAATTTTCTCCGAACCCTTAGCTGACACCGGACCAATGACTTTTTTAATTTCCCTGAATGTTCGGAACTATTGAGGGCTTCCGGCGCAGTCACCGTTCTTGTAACAGAGCTGTACCAGCAGCGCGCGATCCTCCATGCAGACAGTCATGTTGCGCGTCTCGGACGCTAATTGAGAAACGGCCGTGTACCCCGTGTCTGTTGATTTGCACATTCTGACGTTTACAGCGCCACGTATTGGTCAAATTTTCGTTAACTTTCTTTGATCCATTACGTTTCCTTCTGTGTCAATAACAAGCTGTTCAAACTTGACGTCATGCTTCCATGCCACGACGCGTAGCCGCTGTAATCCGTGCCAGTGGTGGACATACCGGCTGTTAGGTAGTTGGTCATACTGTTGTGGCTGATCAACGTATAAACTGACTTGCCAAATGCTTCGGGAAAGGTTGTTCCACTTAAAAATGTGCAGCGTCCGACACACGAATGATGCGGCTAGACGCGGCATAAGGGCGTGTGTAGACACGATATCTGAGCAGTCTACTACTGACAGTTGTGTAGTGAACATGGCAGCACTTCGCGAATTAGCTGAATTCGATCTTAGGTTGATAGTCAGTGCAAGACATATGGGTCAAAGTATATTGGAAATCACACGAGAACTCGAGTTTGCGGGGTCAGAAGTGCCTTGATCAGATAGTCTGTATCGCAGACGCAACATTTCCACACGACGAAACCATCGCACATGACGAAAGTCATTATTATGTAAAACCGCCACAAGACGTTAATAACTGTTATTATTCCAAGACTAGTTTTGATATTAAATTCATGTGCAATAATGATAATACCTTCAGTTTCATGTAATACTTACTACTTATTTACAGCTGATACCGGTGATACAATCCACCATCTGCAGCCCCTAGATACAGCAAACATTTCACTTATCATAAAAGATAACATCATAATCTCTGTACTTATTTTTTTTAATGATGAAATGTTAGACTCAACCAATTTTCTTTACGTATCTGTATTTCATCAAAATAGCATTAAAACTTTGAAGACATCCACTATAGACAGTGCGTCCCCTGTAACAATTTTTTAATAATTGTTGGAAAACAAAATAGCCTACACTGTAGATACAAGGGGTTGTTCAACAAGGTCTAAAACCTCTTAGGCTATAATAACCTTGGCAGGAAGAATTTATTCTCCTTGTGTTAGTCACGTAAACCATCAAATTGTGTGGTCTGCAACGTGTCACTTGCAGCGGATGGGATATGAACATACAGAAGAACACTTATAGTTGAGCTGGTTGAAACCGAAACGTATGGTAAAAATCTAGCCTTATCTATTGTTTGTAATGTAATGCGTTACATATATCTACCTACGATTCTTCACACACTTCGTCCATGTGATATCTCTTATAAACAAATAATATACAGACGGAAAAAAATCGCAACACCAATAAGGAGTTGTGCGTCATAAATGAAAGTCGGTAGGCGTCTATTCAAATTTCGTTGCAGTCGCGAAAGAGGGGTGCTAACAGCGCCACTGTCAGGATGCAAATCATATTTGCTTTAAATATGCGCTGTATCGGTCGTGAGCATTAGTTACCTTTGAGATTGGCCGAGGTGAGTTAATGATAGTCAAAGATGCCTTTAAGGCGACCAAGACGCCCTTCACACCTCACTGAGTCTGGACGAGGTCATGTAATACGGCTACGAGAAGCTAGGCGTTCCTTCTGCGATACTGGAGAAAGACTTGGCAGGAATGTAACCACTGTACGTGATTGCTAGCAGCGGCGATTACGAGAAGATACGCTCGCAAAAAGAGCGCACTCCGGGCAGCCACGTGGCACTTCCGAGAGGGAAGGCGTGTTCGGCGTATGACTCTGGCGCATGGCACGGCATCTGCAGCAGCAATTTTAGGTGCGGTCGGCACCCCACTGACACAACGAACTGTTACAAATCGGTTAAAGCAAGTATAGCTCTGTGTCAGACGCCCTGCAGCATGCATGGCACTGACCCCAAACCATCGCCATTTGCAACTTCAGTGGTATCACGAGAGAGCTCATTGTAAGGTAGTCTGGAGGTCTGTCGTGTTTTCTGATGAAAGATGATGCTACCTCGGAGCCAGTGATGGACAATTGTTGCTTAGAAGGAGGACAGTTGAGGTCTTGCAGCAACCCTGTCTGCGTGCTAGACACACTGGACCTACACCTGAAGTTCTGGTCTGGGGTGCGATTTCGTGGATTAGCCTAGCGGTCTAGGGCGCTGCAGTCATGGCATGGACTGTGTGGTGTCACCGCCAGACACCACACTTGCTAGGTGGTAGCCTTTAAATCGTCCGCGGTCCGTTAGTGTACGTCGGACCCGCGTGTCGCCACTATCAGTGATTGCAGACCGAGCGCCGCTACACGGCAGGTCTAGAGACACTTCCTAGCACTCGCTCCAGTTGTACAGCCGACTTTGCTAGCAATGGTTCACTGACAAATTACGCTCTCATTTTCCGAGACGATAGTTAGCATAGCCTTCAGCTACGTCATTTGCTACGACCTAGCAAGGCGCAATTACCAGTCACTATTGATGCTGTAAAACATGTACCGTCAAGAGCGATGTTCACCAATTATGGATTAAAGTTAAGTATTCCAGAAGCTACGTACGTTTTTTACTAGTCTCCTTTCCGTGTCCTGTTCCAGACCTCACGCCAGCCTGCGTGAGCTTAAACGCGTGCCTTTCGGTTTCCTCCTAGCGGGTTGGCTGTCTTGCCAATCCACAACAGACTGTGCGGCTGATCCCGGCGGAGGTTCGAGTCCTGCCTCGAGCATGGGTGTGTGTGTTTGTCTTTAGGATAATTTAGGTTAAGTAGTGTGTAAGCTTGGAGACTGATGATCTTAGCAGTTAAGTATATATACAAAGACAGTAACTTGTTCTCGAAAGAACAGTTATTGTTGATGACCGTGCAGCTTTTCCCTGAAATAAATGATGACTAACTGAGAACCTCAGCTGCTGATAGGTGTTGTTGTTATACCTCGATGTGGACAGCTGAAAATGTGTGCCCCGACCGGGACTCGAACCCGGGATCTCCTGCTTACATGGCAGACGCTCTATCCATCTGAGCCACCGAGGACACAGATGAATAGCGCGACTGCAGGGACTTATCCCTTGCACGCTTCCCGTGAGACTCACATTCCCAACTGTCCACAATTCTACATATGTATTGTACCTTATAGACATTTGCCCACCCACTCATTACTCGCGCACGCGCTGGCGATTCCCGTAAGAGTTAGGGCAACCTGTGCGCATTCGCACAGACAAAGGTCAATGGCTGGGTAGCCTTTAACTATATATACAAAGACATTTACTGTCTTTGTATATATAGTTAAAGGCTACCCAGCCATTGACCTTTGTCTGTGCGAATGCGCACAGGTTGCCCTAACTCTTACGGGAATCGCCAGCGCGTGCGCGAGTAATGAGTGGGTGGGCAAATGTCTATAAGGTACAATACATATGTAGAATTGTGGACAGTTGGGAATGTGAGTCTCACGGGAAGCGTGCAAGGGATAAGTCCCTGCAGTCGCGCTATTCATCTGTGTCCTCGGTGGCTCAGATGGATAGAGCGTCTGCCATGTAAGCAGGAGATCCCGGGTTCGAGTCCCGGTCGGGGCACACATTTTCAGCTGTCCACATCGAGGTATAACAACAACACCTATCAGCAGCTGAGGTTGTCAGTTAGTCATCATTTAGCAGTTAAGTCCCATAAGATTTCACACACATTTGAACTTTTTTTTCTTTTTTTTTTTTTTTTGCGATTTCGTGTGACAGCAGGACCACTCTCGTGGTTATCCGACGCATCCTGACTGCAAATTTGTAGGTCAGTCTTGTGATTCGACCTGTTGTGTTACCATTCATCAGCAGCATTCCATGGGGTGTTTCCGAACACGGAGGCGACGTGACATCCGTTCGTCAGTAGCTTGTGGTTGTCTTCTTTACGTTGTGCTGCGCATCTTCTATGAAAGAAATTTAGGTGTAAAACCTTCACAAGATTGCTCTGCCACTGGTTTCTACGTTAAAGTCATCGTCTGCCAGACTTTAAAACGTTTTTATGGTATATACCATATACATTCAATTTTGACATTTTGTAAATGACTTTTTAACAGTTTTTCAGACCATGAGTTCAATTTCCGAAGATCTATCTTCTGATGGGTACTAGGACAGCAGCTTTTATATTTATATGCAATATCGATAATATCTTCGTCTGAATGTCTTAGTTTTTATTTGTTCCCTACCGGTTTCGGTGATACAATCCACCATCTTTACATTCGTAGGTACAGCAAACATATCATTTCACGTGCTATATAAAAGATTATATCATAATCTCTATATGTACTTCCTGGAATACTCTTGGCGTCGTTGTTAAGTGGTCAGTGATCACGGTGTTCGACCGCGTAGCGGGTGAACCTTTTTTTTTCCGCTGTTCGCTGTATTCAGATTTGTGTCTGTGTCGTGATATAACGTCCGTTTGCAAAGCGAGGTATAAGGAAGGCAGCCCATAACGAAAGTTGATTGTGCACAACTGCTCTATTAGCAGCCGAAAGGAAGTGGCTTTCGAATGGGAACCGCAAACCTTTGATGACAAGGCGACATGTCAGCCGAATCTTCCACCGGAAAACACGTCTGGTGTGTCATACACGGCATTAGTGACACTACGTGTGTCATATGATAGTAACCTCTTATCAACGCCTCTAATTTGTAAACCTGGTGATTGAGAGGGATATGCCTCCTCGCCCGATTTAGGTATTCATATGATTGCGAATGTGTTCACTGCCAAGAAAATGATGAAAACATAATAGTTTGTCGCATAAGCTGCAACAAATGAACCCAACACTTTCACAATCAGACAGTTTCCCTGTGCTCTGTCAAGAAATATGCTTTTAACGTTTCTAAAGTTGCTTTCCGTTTTGGAAGTTTTGACTGTTGCATTCTTTTGTTGTTGCATGGTTCACATTCTTTTATTTGTTGTTTTCATTTCTGTGAGACGTCTGTATGGTATCTCGCCTGATTTCGCTATTCATCACATTTACTTGCGAGAGTTATGTATTCTTACCGCATGACTCATTGTCTATAACCAAAGTATAGTGCGACAACTGCCAAGACTACAGAAAGAGAACAAACATTTCAGTGACCAAACTGACAGTTCATAATGCTGTGAAAAAAAATATGAAAATAGATGGCACGAGGGAGATTTTGAACCCGGCTCGCGCGATTTGTAGTCCAACACCGTGACCACTTAACTACGACGCTGTGGCTCTTCCACATCACTAGGTGTTGCACTTGTTAGGCTTGGCACGTTCACTGTTTCTGTTATATTTTTGTTTCCACAGTACAGTAGACCTTCTTCCTGTTTTCATACTTGATCTGTGTTCAGTTTTTGACATGATGTCCACTGGAGCATCTTACCGCTAAATCTGAGGGGTATGCGATGGGGATTATAAGTCTAGTATACGGTCGAAGGGTGTTTGTCCTCAGAGGCCTACGAGAAAGACAGGCCGCGGCGCTTACGTCACGAAGGTAGGCCTGCACTTGCTCGCTCGCACAACTCAGCAGACAAACTAAGTTTCTACACCTGTCAACTCGTAACTAGTTGTGTACAAACGAGAATTTAATCTTCAACTGTAATGCGCTATTATGGAGTCTTGCTGTTATTAGTCCTGCGTTGATCGGAAGTCCATAGGCGTGCTTATAATTTGTTACGGCTGTACTGGGGCACAATAAATTTAAAATCATGCCAAAACGATTATCAGTTGCATAAGGCACCACTTCTTGTATGAAATGAGGACTGTTAAGCAGAAGAGACTAAATGCTATAGTACTGTTGCGAGGTGCCGGGGCTAGCAGTGTATTTATCACTAAATTCTACTAGAATCCACATATGTAAATCATGCTCTAAGCCCCCCCCCCCCCCTATTCTAACTCCGACTTTTGCTGTTGCACAAAGATAAAAAAATACGCGAACTGACTCTAATCAACCCTGCCAGTGAAGTAGAAGAGAGTTTGGCACCTGCAATAATTTAATTTGATAAATAAGTTAAATAAACAAAGGTTTCATTAGCATAGTGAGGAATGATAGGGTTGCTCTATCGATTAACAGAATGAAAGTTCTGTCCAAAATAACAATATGATTTATTAAGACTAAACACAAATTAATAAACAAAAGCACATGAATTCTAATTTATGATACATTAAATTGGCTCGAATTGGAGACTCATACAAACACTGTAAAGGTGAAGTTGTCCCTAAACTAGATCGTGAGGTTTAAGACGAAGTGGTATGTGGAGCCAATTCCTTGCCACTCAAATCTCAAGAGAAACACACCGCTAACCCAACAGTAATTGCTGCTACTCAAGACAGAACAAAGTTAGAAAAAGACGAACAGGCGCGCTCTGCTGAGCTCTATCACCTAGGAAAATCCCTATCTGCCGGTGCTGCGGACATACGTTACCGAAACTGTCTTCTTGACTGCCAGAACACGATCTGGCGTACCGGAGCCGTTGGCTGGTTGCTTCGACGTCCTCGACCGAATGGCGACTGCCGACTACCAAGAGCACCCGTACAGGCCGAACACACAACATTCCCGCCCCCACGACAGTGGCCGTGGTTACGTTCCAATCAGCAACTCGAAAACCGGCGGAAATTCCACTCCATTGCCGGAGCACTACCATTCCACCAATGGAGATTCTTGGCGCCAATTTCTGTGCTGATTTTGCTACGTCACGGAGCTATGCCCTGAGCAAGCCAATCACAGTTACTATTTTGCAGAAAGCGCGGGAATTTTCCCGCCACAGCTGCCTGGGTACATAAGTCATTCCCACGCCTCGCTGGTAGCCCGCCCGAAAGTGTTTTCGCTAAGCTTCTGCGAAGCAACGGAACCTCCAGCCCAGCCGCCACTTCCGGCTCCCGCGGGCGCGTCTCCTGACAATGTCGGCGTCCGGAAAGCATTCACTCGACCCCCCACACCTGTCGGCCTACCCTTTCAAAGTCAGAAGAGCCCGCCTGTCACTGGACCACCCGGGTGGCGAGAGACGCTGCATGGGAAGTCCACGTGTGAAGGAATAGCAACCCTCCACCGCATGCAACTAGAGAGGAGAATCGTAAGATAGAAATATGAGAGGGGGCTCATGCCACCTCTCATAGCCCCTACGCCATTTTAGATTGTAATTGGTGAGCGGTTGGCTCACTTAGGAGCAAGGTAGTGAGTCAATCGCCCAAGAACAATCTCGCAAGCTGGCTCCGCATGCCGCACTCTATAAAGAAAATCACTGCAACTGAAAAATGCAGCTCATAGAGGGAGGATTATTTATGATGTAGCCAACTTCACCTTCTTAATATGGAACACTAACACTCACATCACACATCCATACCCAGGGAGCCCCTTCCAAACACCGATTCACGCAGACATTCACGCTCTAAATATGGCCCGGGCATCTGAGCCAAATATGGAGCAGTTTATTCTTTACAATCAGTGTTGGAGTGCTCCGCAATTAAATGCCCAAGATGTTACAACAATTTTAATCATTAAACTTACCTGAACTCACTCACACATGATACTATATAAGTTTTAAAGGCGCTACAGTCTGAAACCGCACGACCGCTACGGTCGCTGGTTCGAATCCTGCCTCGGGCTTGGATGTGTGTGATGTCCTTAGGTTAGTTAGGTTTAAGTAGTTCTAAGTTCTAGGGGACTTATGACCACAGCAGTTGAGTCCCATAGTGCTCATAGCCATTTACTATATAAGTTAACAATCTCTTTGTGAGCTTTCAGAATCTAGTTACAACCTCCGATTCATTCTGTCTCCCCGCAGCAAGAATAACCTTTACAAAATGTTCCCTGAACTGATGGTCCATTCACAATGACAGTGGTGGTATCTGCTTCAGTTTATGGGGACTTCAGGCACACTGTTTGCATACACACAACAATAAACACAAAATACAAAAAAAACATGATGCGGAGAACGATACAGTAATCTGTAATAAGAATTTCAGTGTAAAACACAAACGCATACAAGGTATAACATACATTACAAAAACAACATAAGAGAAAGAAATTTAAGAAAAAAAACAAGGTTCATGGGGCATCAAATTGTGCGTACACATTGCACAAAGTTCACGACTGTGCTGAGAATGAGGCACTAAATCACATTGTTAGAAATATCCGTAGCACTTCACTAATTCCACAGTACTGACATCACATAATGCTAAACATCGGGTGTTGTTGCAACGTTGTGGCAACAGCAATAGGGAGTTCTGGAGTGTCTGCAGTACGCTGTTGAGATTGTAGTCAGACCCACGCATATGATCACGGCAGTACGGTAGGAAGACACAGTGATAGGCTCTCCTCACGTCGATTAATTGTCTCTGAGGTCTACTCGTTGGGATACATCACTAGTCTAGGTCTCTTCTCTCGCTGGACAGAACTTTACGTTTCCCAATATTGCAGTTCGACGAGGGATGATGGCACGTGGAGTGACTCCACAAGTGTGTGAGGTCATCCATACAGGGTCGAACTAGGAGCGACTATTGTTAAAACTGCTCTCTAATAGAGAGGAGAAGTAAGAAATGAGACCATACATTTGTTAGTGTGGCACGATACTGCTTTGTGTATGCAGATCGGCCAATGCTAGTGAGTTGTGAAAACCCAAACAGGTGAGTATATAGCGTCCCTTTCTGTCCTGAGGCACATGAGGCGCAGATTCTGACACGATATGTGATCTTCTTCGTGTACTCACGACAACGTGGTCTGCCGCAGGGAATCCCTCCAAACGGCTGCCGCGTCCGGAGAGCTAGCAGGCTGTCGCGTGTGGGTCGCGTGTCAGTGTCAACGGCCAGCCCCACTTTCGCTTGTGGCCCGGCGAGGGCTGTCTGCCGCCTAATCCCTCAGGTACACGGCCCAGTGCTGTCAGCTCGTAGGACCGGATGCTCTCGCCCTTCACGTCAGGTGGGGTGCTGACGCTCTTTTCTTGCAGGTAGCCGCAGACCTCTTGTTCCCGCTCCGGCCGGCCTCCGCATTGCCAGGATCCCCGTCATCTGCACAATTCTTACAAAAATCTTATGCCTAACTTTTTCCCATGACCTTCTATGTTATAATAAATTTACATAATGAAACATTGATGGTCTGTCATTTCAGACACTCTTATTTTACTTTTATAGTTATTAATCTATGGCAATCATTATAACATCTAATTTAGACATGGAAATAATTTATTTTGATATATGTGTAGAGACCGATCTCAGTATTGTACATGGTGTGTGATAACTGATGTTATGTAATGGATGAACAACTAAATGTGCGGGCCCGCACTAATATTACTATTAATTATATAGATCGACAGTAGACATGCTCAAGAATTAACTACCATATGCCAACGATCTACATTCTATGTCTTCTGAATAAATTATGTTATTGCAACTATTCTACGTTCGCTCGCCGGTCGTCCCTCCATCTCGGGTCTGTGATTTGATGACCTGAAAAAATAACATCCCAACAGGCGCGCCCAAACACAACACTTGTGGTAGAAAACCCCCACAATATTAATCTAGTTATTGTTAAATCCTACAGTTTAACTTATCCTAGTATATCGTACCCTTTTTTATTTATTTATTTATTTATTATTATTATTTTTTTTTGTTTACCTTATACAATACTCTTACATAATTCCTGTTACGTTGAGATGTCTCGCTGCTCGCCGCTATTGACGACAGTGATGTGCGCGCCGTACGACATGGCCTCCGAGTTCTCACTACGCCTCACTGAAACTCCAGAGACTGGGTTAGCCATGGCTATACACGACAATAAATTTATAGTTGCAACTTCCTTCTCTATCTGATGTGGTTTTCGGGATCAAAGCACACCTTTCCAGAAGCAATGTAATATGACCAAGCCAGGGGTGGTTCCTGTTGAGCATTCAGTCGCCCAACACACGCCAGCTACACAGTATGTCACGAATATCCAAGTATAAGTCCATGGTTATTCATCTGTGACAGTCACGAGCAGCACGCTAAATCCCCAACCAGCACATTGGCATGGTAGGCTTTATGCTCGCATTTCTCTCGTCTAGGGCACCATTGGAGTCAAACGCTCACAGGTTCACCCCGACTTGCGAGGCAACGATGCTGACGCATCACTGTAAAAACTATACTGCCCATATTCATCCTTGAAATCACGCAATATACCACAATCTTGCAATGCACTGACGCGTGCCTGCAAGCATTGGTATGAACGTCTCACGAACTGGTTGTGGCCGCTATGGAGCGCATCACGACTTCTCAGAACGCTTCTAAGAGCACGTTCTTGTATGCGCCCGTTTGTGCGACATCTCGTCACTCATCTTTATCCCTTAACATGGACACCAGATAGGAAAGGACAAAAAAAACATTGCTCATGGAAAGGTAGTCCCTCTTATCGCAACGACAGAGGAGATCCCAAACATAGACAAAAAAGAGGATAGCAGCAGTAAATTCTTATGCAAGACAACGCAGCGTGTTAATACTTTTAACAATCTTAATCTATTAATGCAACAATTATTGTTCCCCGAAGAAAGGTTCATATATTTGCCTATTCTACTATGTACACCACTTAAACTACTATTATTCCACGAACTTCTTTGTGTGAGAGATGTGGTGGAATCCTATGGACTAGCGCCAATCCCTTGTTAGACTCCCCCTCCTCTGACGTGCATTAGGATTTGCAGGTCTAATTTCAATCTCCTGGTTCTCCTGTTGTCCTTGATTTCGCTCTCTCCAATTACGGTCGCTTTGCCGTTCGTTATTCCTCCTATCCCAGATTCCTTGTCTTGATTGACCCTGCTCCCTGACGTTCTGGTTTCCGTGTCTCTGGTTTCCATAACCTTGAGTAGCGTAACCTTGATTTCCGTAACCCTGGTTTCCTAACTGACGAGTGCGATTTTGCGATCTGTTGTCGTCTTCCCTTGCTGGCCCGTGGTATTTGTTATTTTGCGCCTTCTTCCTGTCCTTTGCGTCTTGTTTATCGAAGACTACTTCGAGTTCGCGCAATAGACTCTTGAATGCTTCTATGTCAGATCCACACTTCCCGACAAGTGTCTGTTGATACCTAATAGGCAATTTGGAAAAGCAAAATTTAATGATTTCTCCGTTGCTATATGGACTATCTAAAAACTGATTCTTCTTGAGTAAATCATCAAAAAATTTGGTTGCGTTCCTATGCCCGGACACTTCCAGTTCAGGACAAAATATTATTTCCTCTTTAATCCTGTCTTGCGTTTCCTTTGACCAGTAGGTCCGCAGGAATGCATCAACAAATTCCTGATAGGTCCGACACGTCGCTGCCACACCCCGCATCTTTTCCGCGGCTTGGCCTTCGATGTGTCCACACATGAATTCTAATTTTGCGTGGGTTGGCCATGATGACGGTAATGAATTAGTAAACTGCGTCACCCAGCTCTTCGGATGCATCGACCCTCCATTATCTCTGAACTTTTGGAATTTTAGTATCGACAGGAAGTGATTGTGATCAAAATCCTGTCCGATCCTCGCACTGGTGTTGTCACTCGTTTCCGATACTTGCACGTCTGCTGAGTGTCCTGATCTATCTTGCTGATAACTGTGATGTGCTACCTCTGTATCACAGTGGCGGTGGCACTCAGAATTCACTCTCCTAAGTGGGCTACAATTATTGGAGCTATTACTAGGTGTTTCTGCGTGTGCATTGTTAGTTCCGCCCTCTGTCACTGGGCTAGAGCACGGCGGGCTTTTCCTCGGAGACACAATTCTGTGTACTTCATCATTGGTATCCGAACGCGCAGTACTCGTGTGCCCTTTTCGCTCTAGTTTTGCTATCCGACTCTCTACTTCTTTCATTTGTTTCGTGATGTTCGTAACCGCAATATTACCTTGGGTTTTTAAGAACGCTAGGGATTTTGAGTGGGCTTGTGTCGCACGTCGCAAGCGACATGCGAGTTGAGAAGTTACTTTTGCGACTTTCATTGCTCCCGTTGCTGCCGTTTTGGCTAGGCCTGCTACTTTTTGTGCTACCGGTGACATTTGTTTTGCTTCTCCACATTCTTTCTTTATTGTTAGTAATTCCCCACGAATTTTCCCTATATGCGAAATTATTGCCAAAGTGTCCTTCTTACGCTGTTCGTCAGCTTCTTCCTTCTCCTTCTTACGTTGTTCGTCAGCTTCTTCTTTCATTGATCGTAGGAAGCTCAGTATTGGGTTAATGTCATCATCTTGATCCTCGTCACACATGGGTGATGTAACTCTGGACACCTGGGCGCTAGAGCTCTGACGTGGCCGAGCTGGCCCCTGTCTGCTCTCGTTCGTTTGATTATAAACCTCTACTACCGTCTCGACCTGTGTGCCTGTCTCTGTTTCATCCTCTACCTCACTCTCATAATCACGGCGGCGACGTTGCTCTAAGATCGCGTCCAAATCACCTTCCTCATCAATGACCCTGTCGTCCTGTCCTGCTAAAAATGTGCCCATCTCATCTCCGAACCTATCCCCGTCAGTAAACTGCCCCTTATCCATTATGCAATTCTCTTTTGGTTTAACTTCGCTCGATAATAGTCGTGCCTTACTTCTCGTGATCATTCATGAAAAACAATTTTATCTAAGATGCACAATAAAAATAATCTACTCCATATATTCTTCGACATAGACACAAAATTTCAACAACGCCGTTCCAACGCTGTAACTACATGCACAGAAACTGCACACAAATCCAACAAAGTGCGATGTGGTACGGACACCACATCAACGAAACACAAAAAAACAATGAACAAAAAAATATATACACTGAAAACAAAAACTGTAATCATGCGCCGCTACTTAAAACTAAACGCGGAACTACCAGAAAAAAAACTTGGGTATTAATCAATAAAAAAAATTAGAGAAAAAAATTTGAATGTTCGTACTAAGAATACTGTTTGTTAATCAGTGATTCTCAGGAAAGATCCGAGGCTAAGGGTCGCCATATTATGCGAGGTGCCGGGGCTAGCAGTGTATTTATCACTAAATTCTACTAGAATCCACATATGTAAATCATGCTCTAAGCCCCCCCTATTCTAACTCCGACTTTTGCTGTTGCACAAGGATAAAAAAATACGCGAACTGACTAATCAACCCTGCCAGTGAAGTAGAAGAGAGTTTGGCACCTGCAATAATTTAATTTGATAAATAAGTTAAATAAACAAAGGTTTCATTAGCATAGTGAGGAATGATAGGGTTGCTCTATCGATTAACAGAATGAAAGTTCTGTCCAAAATAACAATATGATTTATTAAGACTAAACACAAATTAATAAACAAAAACACATGAATTCTAATTTATGATACATTAAATTGGCTCGAATTGGAGACTCATACAAACACTGTAAAGGTGAAGTTGTCCCTAAACTAGACCGTGAGGTTTAAGACGAAGTGGTATGTGGAGCCAATTCCTTGCCACTCAAATCTCAAGAGAGACACACCGCTAACCCAACAGTAATTGCTGCTACTCAAGACAGAACAAAGTTAGAAAAAGACGAACAGGCGCGCTCTGCTGAGCTCTGATTATCACCTAGGAAAATCCCTATCTGCCGGTGCTGCGGACATACGTTACCAAAACTGTCTTCTTGACTGCCAGAACACGATCTGGCGTACCGGAGCCGTTGGCTGGTTGCTTCGACGTCCTCGACCGAAAGGCGACTGCCGACTACCAAGAGCACCCGTACAGGCCGAACACACAACATTCCCGCCCCCACGACAGTGGCCGTGGTTACGTTCCAATCAGCAACTCGAAAACCGGCGGAAATTCCACTCCATTGCCGGAGCACTACCATTCCACCAATGGAGATTCTTGGCGCCAATTTCTGTGCTGATTTTGCTACGTCACGGAGCTATGCCCTGAGCAAGCCAATCACAGTTACTATTTTGCAGAAAGCGCGGGAATTTTCCCGCCACAGCTGCCTGGGTACATAAGTCATTCCCACGCCTCGCTGGTAGCCCGCCCGAAAGTGTTTTCGCTAAGCTTCTGCGAAGCAACGGAACCTCCAGCCCAGCCGCCACTTCTGGCTCCCGCGGGCGCGTCTCCTGACAATGTCGGCGTTCGGAAAGCATTCACTCGACCCCCCACACCTGTCGGCCTACCCTTTCAAAGTCAGAAGAGCCCACCTGTCACTGGACCACCCGGGTGGCGAGAGACGCTGCATGGGAAGTCCGCGTGTGAAGGAATAGCAACCCTCCACCGCATGCAACTAGAGAGGAGAATCGTAAGATAGAAATATGAGAGGGGGCTCATGCCACCTCTCACTGTTAATCAGTAAGAGTTCATAATAGCAGCTTCTAGTAGAAGATGCAATTCTCGTTAGTACTTACATGCCCACCTGCGAGTTAACAGGTTTAGAAACGTATTTTGTCTACTGAGCTGAGTGAGCGAGTCCAGGCCTACCTTCGTGACGAACGCGCGCGGCCTGTCTTTCTCGTGCGCTGCGGTGTGCTCGCTATGTCGTCACGTAGGTGTGCGCCCGTATCCATCTAGCGGCGAGTGTAGGACCTTAGCTCTCGTGTATGCATTGGTCCTTCTTCCGTAGGCAATGACACTACTATCCTTTCAGAGGTTTTAATTTTACAGTCTCCGGTGCGTTTCTTTTTGAATGCACCTTATAGATCAGAATGGACAACGTAATTAATTATCTAATAACAATTTAACGCAAGTAGCCAAACAGGTAGTCACATGAATGGATGGTAGACGCGTCAATCGTTACTGGATATCGATAGACACAAAAGATGGCGAAGGTGATCTAATGGGTGGTGGCTAAGATGACATTGAGAAACTTGCAGAAGCGATATGATTGCGTATAACTGAGGAAAATAATATTTAAAAAATCCTGAAATGGCTGTAAAACGGTGTATGACGATTATTGTGGTGTTGTGATGATGATGATGATGATGATGATGATGATGATGATGATGATGGTTAGCGGCGCAGCGTACTTTCAATGACGTTTCCATATAAACATCGCTGGAAAGTTCTTCGAATGATGACAAGGGCCTCACATTTACACCATTCACAAATAATTTTGAGAATTTTTGTTGTAAACATTACCTCGTATTAAATCATTGTATCCACCTTTCTAAGAACTGTCGGGTGCAGTTAGTACAGTACTTCATTCCATTAAAACAAAAAGAACTGTGCAGCTTATGGTTCCTATTGAGGTATGAGAAGTTTACAGACACTTAGCTGTTTCGATACATCGTAAGCACAGAAATTTTCGTCCGAGGGAGCTTGTTGGGTAGTTTTACGGATAGTGCCGCCTAGATCACCTAACGTCGTATAAAGCCACCTCTAGGAGAAACTGAAAACTTTAGGATGTACACTGGACTGAGACAAGGGGACGCCATTTCGTCTGTTTCATTTAACCTCGTCTTACAGAAGATCGAAAGGGAATTTAGCAAAACTAATCCAAAAGGTATCCAAAGACAGGAACTGATATAGCATTAACAAGTAGTCCCAAAACACGAGTAAATAGAATGATGCAAAATTATCACAAAGCCACTGAGAAAACAGAATTACATTTTAATGAAGAAAAGACAGAATATCTAGTCATAAGTAAGAAATCCGAAGTGCTGCGCCTTTGGCTGCAAGTGTGTTTACTTTCAAGTAGACCGACCGCTTTAAGTGAGTTTTATCAATCTCTTAAGGAACAGATCGCTTAATACGAACTTCAAAATTCGCTTGTATTAATCGACTATTATACCAGTAACATTATACATACGTTTATCATTAACATTTAGAGAGAAAGATGAAGAGAAACTCTTAATATTTAAAAAAAAGATACTAAGAAAAATCTTTCGAGTGGTATATGATGAAAATAATGTCGATTGAAGGATAAGAAAAAGTGAAGAATTAGAAAAGCTTACAAACGCCTAACGTTGTCGAAGTGTAAAAGAAGGGAATGTTGAACTGGACAGACTATACAGCAAGAATTACGGACACTAGAATACCTAGAATAGCATTCTTCAGAACAGTAGGTAGAACGAGAGGAAGAGGAAGACCCAGAATTAGGTGGCGAGATAACATCAAGCATGAACATCATCACCAAAAGAACAAACAGTGCACTCGACAGAAAGAAATGGATAGGCTCGTAGAGCAGGAATATGATCGATAAGGCCCTTGCCACATGTAAACTGACATCACTTAATGAGAGATGATGACCATCTATATGTACATGTACATGAATAATCAGTAAACCACGATGAAGTGCATGCCAGAGGGTACATCCCATTGTACGGCTATTAAGGGTTCTTTCAGTTCCATTAGCGTATGGAGAGCGCAGGAAGAATGATTGTTTAAATGACCCTATTGGCACTGTAGTCAGTCTTTCTTTTCTGGTCCGTAAGGGAGAGACATGTAGAGGATTGCCGTGTATTCCTAGACTTGTCACTCAATATGGTTCTTGCAAATCTGTAAGTAGGTCTTAGAAGGATAGTTAGCGACTATGTTCAAGCGTCTGTCACTCCACGGTTTTCAGTAATTCCGTGACGCTCCCCGTCGGTCAAACACACCTGTGGCTATCTTAAATGAAAGTTCCACCATTTGACAATACAGATCGGTTATTCCACTGTACGATCATGATTTCGGCCTTTGGCCATTTTCAAGTACAACAATGTCGGACACAATCAAACTTCTATAAACGAAGTCATCGACGAAATATATTCACTTGGTTGTATAACGCAGATGTCAGAGCATAAAAACGAGAACATATTCACAAAGTATGGGCAGAAGTAAAAAAAACATGTGTGAAATACGCTGAATAACAGTGCCATAAAATGGTCAACAAAAAGAGTCGTTACATGTGCACGCACCATTATCTCAAGCCACTCTGTTATTCAGTGTATGTTTTATTCTGTGTTTGTTTTATTTATTATTAAGTTCATGATACGCACGTCCCCCTATCGCAAACGCCGTAACGCAGAAGTTACGACAACAAGAGAGGGAGACACTCCAGCACCCGCCCTGTAGTCCTGATCTCTTCTCATGCGATTGTCACACCCTTCATCCCTTAAAAAAGGCCTTGTAGATTCGATGATTTTCGTCGAATGAGGATGAGCAGCAGACAATTATGGACTTTTTCACGCAGCAAGACAGGGTGTTTTACCGAAGGGGTATTTTCAACTTGGTGCATGGGTGGGATGATTGCCTCAGTGCTCATGGTGATTTTGCCTGATTGGCATTCTGGACTGTACTGCCGTCGAACCCAAACTTTTTGATAGCCCCTTATAATACTGTCTGCAAGTTCATTAATACACGAGGGTCGTTCAATAAGTAATGCACCACTTTTTTCTCGCCCAACTACGGTTCAAAAATGCGGAATTTGTTGTGCGACGTCGTGGAAAATTCCCGATTCAGTCCGTATGGTTTCATGAAATTCCGACAGGTGGCAACGCTATGGGTAGCCTTCAAAATGACGTCTGTAACAGAGGCGTATTCCAAGTAGAGAGCTGTCACTGAGTTTCGTTTGGCGGAAAATCAGAGCATCGCAGATATTCGTGGGGGCTAGCAGAATGCCTACGGAGACCTGACAGTGAACAGCAGTACGGTGTGTCGTTGGGCGAGGCGTCTGTCTTCATCGCAACAAGGTCGCGCACACCTGTCCTATTTCCCGCGTGTCGGCCGGCCGAACTTAGCTGTGACTCCTGCATTGCTGGAACTTCCGGACTGGTCATTTGAGGTGATCGATGGGCCACAATCAAACACCTCCCTGCTCAATCGGACATTGTCCACCAGTTGAGGTGCTCAAAGGTGCGATCCATTGGGTTCCTCGCCGCCTAACAGAAGACCACAACGAGCAACGAAGGACCATCTGTGCGGAATAGTCTCCGGGTTACGAGGTTGATCGTGACAATTTTTTGCCGAACATCGTCACAGGCTCCGACGTCGACCAGTATGATGGTACCATTAGGGATTATGGGCCCTCCAAGTAAGCACTGAATGGAGATTATGTTGAAAAATAGGGTTTCCTAGCAAAAACAGTAGGGAATAATAAAGTGTACTGGAATCCTACATAAGATGTACCTGCTTTCAGAAACGAAACGCCCCTAGCACAACTTGAAGAAATGGTTCAAATGGCTCTGAGCACTATGGGACTTAACTTCTGAGGTCATCAATCCCCTAGAACTTAGAACTACTTAAACCTAACTAACATAAGGACATCACACACACCCATCCCCGAGGCAGTATTCGAACATGCGACCGTAGCGGTCGCGCGGTTCCAGACTGTAGCACCTAGAACCGCTCGGCCACTTCGGCGCAACTTGAAGAGCATGAGTCCCAAGACATTTCGCTGGGACTTGCTTCTACACCTGTCAACGATTCTACTTCCAAGTTAACTTGCTGCGTCCTACCCTCCAAGAAATACAGAGTTATAAAGTTCGTCAATGATGAGTAACTCTTTTTTTAATTAATTTCGTCCATTAATTTACTGTGCAGTTTACACGTCAGATGAGCACTAACGAGACCCGGTCGTTCGATCACTTGTCCTCTCGTCGTGTTTGGGGCCTCAGGCGCCAACAGAGAGGGCTGAACGGAGCGGTCCTCGGTCCGAGTCGTGGCTCTGGAGGAAGCGGAAGAGGCCGACCGCTTCCTTAATCCGGCGACCGGCTATGAATAGCGCAGACAAATCACCGCCAGTCAAAACTTGTGTAAATGTTTGGAGCGGCGCCTTCCCCGCGGAAGGCAGCGCCTTACGGTATAAATGGAGGCGGCTACGGCTGCGACCGCGGCCGGCCGGAGCGCGGCGGTCAGGAGGCTCGGCTTTAAGGCTGGGCCGGCTTATTTTGAAGCGCCAAAGTGCGTCACTGTGGTAATTATAGTGCGCCGCGCCGCGCCGGCCGCCAGCACGTGCTGCCGCGCGCCTTCCACGCCGCTCAGCCGCGGTCTGCCCCGGCCGGCGACGGCTCTGACCGATGGAGGGTCGCGAGCAATGCGCACAGTCTGTAGGTAGTGACGTGCGCCGACGTGGATGTGCACTATCTGAAACAAAGTATCTGCACACCCATCAGAGTATATCAGTTCATTGTTCTCAATCTTCGCTTTTAGGGTGGCATGAGCTCTGCTGGCGACACTTTCAATGAGGTGTCGGAATGTCTGTCGAGCAATGGCAGCACGTTCTTGCTTGATGGCCGAAACTAGAGAAAGTATGGATGTTGGAAGCTTGGGTCTGAAATGAAATCGACAGTCCAGCTCAAAAGTGTTCCCCAGGGAAGCGTCCTGGGACCTCTACTGTTCCTGATCTATATAAATGACCTGGGTGACAATCTGAGCAGTTCTATTAGGTTGTTCGCAGATGATGCTGTAATTTACCGTCTAGTAAGGTCATCCGAAGACCAGTATCAGTTGCAAAGCGATTTAGAAACGATTTCTGTATGGTGTGGCAGGTGGCAGTTGACGCTAAATAACGAAAAGTGTGAGGTGATCCACACGAGTTCCAAAAGAAATCCGTTGGAATTCGATTACTCGATAAATAGTACAATTCTCAAGGCTGTCAATTCAACTAAGTACCTGGGTGTTAAAATCACGAACAACTTCAGTTGGAAAGACCACATAGATAATATTGTGGGGAAGGCGAGCCAAAGGTTGCGTTTCATTGGCAGGACACTTCGAAGATGCAACAAGTCCACTAAAGAGACAGCTTACACTACACTCGTTCGTCCTCTGTTAGAATATTGCTGCGCGGTGTGGGATCCTTACCAGGTGGGATTGACGGAGGACATCGAAAGAGTGCAAAAAAGGGCAGCTCGTTTTGTATTATCACGTAAGAGGGGAGAGAGTGTGGCAGATATGACACGCGAGTTGGAATGGAAGTCATTAAAGCAAAGACGTTTTTCGTCGCGGCGAGATCTATTTACGAAATTTCAGTCACCAACTTTCTCTTCCGAATGCGAAAATATTTTGTTGAGCCCAACCTACATAGGTAGGAATGATCATCATATGATTGTGGTTCGATGAACCCTCTGCCAAGCACTTAAATGTGAATTGCAGAGTAGTAACGTAGATGTAGATGTAGATGTAGATCATAGAGATCAGGACGTAAATGCCGCGCGGGATTAGCCGAGCGGTCTCAGGCGCTGAAGTCATGGACTGTGCGGCTGATCCCAGCGGAGGTTCGAGTCCTCCTTGGGGCATGGGTGTGTGTGTTTGTCCTTAGGATAATTTAGGTTAGGTAGTGTGTAAGCTTAGGGACTGATGACCTTAGCAGTTAGGTCCCATAAGATTTCACACACATTTTTAGGACGGAAATCTAGATAGTACAGTTCATTTCAGGAATGTTATTGTCCACAGACAAATGCCTCATAGATGCTGCTTGAAGTTGACGTGCCAAAACTCATGGGATACCTCCAAGTATCGTGTCGGACCTCCTTTCGCCCGGCGCAGTGCAACAACTCACTGTGGCGCGGACTCAAGTAGTCGATGGAAGTCCCCTGCAGGAATATAGAGCCATGCTGCCTCTTAACCGTCCATAATTGCGAAAGTGTTGCCGGTGCAGGATATTTTGCACGAACTGACCTCTCGATTATGTCCCATAAATGTAGGTTCAAATCAAAAATGCCTCTGAGCACTATGGGACTTAACATCTGAGGTCATCAGTCCCCTAGAACTTAGAACTACTTAAACCTAATTAACCTAAGGACATCACACACATCCACGCTCGAGGCAGGATTCGAACCTGCGACCGTAGCAGTCGCGCGGTTCCGGACTGAAGTGACTAGAACGGCTCGGCCACAGCGGCCAACCATAAATGTTGCATGGAATTAATGTTGGGCGATCTAGGCGGCCAAATCATTCGCTTGAACTGAGCAGAATATTCTTCAAACCAGTGTGGCCTGGTGACATGGCATCGTTGTTAGGGTACACGAAGTCAATGAATAGCTGCACAATGTCTCCAAATAGCCGAGACAATTAATGATAGGTTCAGTTGCACCAGAGGATGTAGTCCATTCCATGTAAACACAGCCCACACAGTTATAGAGCCACCACCAGCTTCCAGAGTACCTCGTTGACAACTTGGGTCCACGGCTTCATGGGGTCTGAGCCACACTCGAATCCCACCATTAGCTATCACCAACTGAAATCGGGACTTATCTGACCCAGCCACGGTTTTCCAGTCTCACGGGTCCATCCGATATGGTCACACCCCAGGAGAGTCGCTACGGGCGATGCCGTGCTGTCAGCAAAAGCACTCGCGTCACTCGTCTGCTGCCATAGTCCATTAACGCCGGATTTCTCCACACTGTCCTAACAGAGTCGTTCATCGTACATCCCTTATTAATTTCTGTGTTTATTTCACGCAGTGTTGCTTGCTGTTATCACCAACAACTCTACGCAAATGTCGCTGTTCTGAGTCGTTAAGTGAAGGCTGTCGGCCACTGTGTTGTCTGTGGTGAGAGGTAATTCCTGAAATGTGGTATTCTCGGCACGCTCTTGACACTGCGGATCTCGGAATATTGAATTCCCTAACGATTTCCGAAACGTATGCCCATGCGCCTAGCTGCAACTACTACACCGCTTTCAAAGTCTATTAATTCCCGCCGTGCGAACATAATCACGTCGGAAACGTTTTCGCATGTGTCACCTGAGTACAAATGAAACTCTGTCAACGTACTGACATTTTATACCCTGCATAAATGATGCTACAATTGGCTGTATATGTACATATCGCTACCCCTTGACTTTGTCACCTCAGTATACGACCGTGCGCGGTCATCCTGAAACAAGCATCGTCTCCAAACTATTCCTCTGCTGTACTCAATACTATAAAACGTATTCATAATCTTTTTCATTTATCAGTTTCTTACGAACAGTCAGGGGACAAGTCCCGGCGGAGGTTCGAGTCCTCCCTCGGGCATGGGTGTGTGTGTTTGTCCTTAGGATAATTTAGGTTAAGTAGTGTGTAAGCTTAGGGACTGATGACCTTAGCAGTTAAGTCTCATAAGATTTCACACACATTTTGAACAGTAATGGGACACTAACCACGAAAGATACTTCACACAATAACATCTACATCTTCATGGTTACTCTGCAATTCACACTTAAGTGCCTGGCAGAGGGTTCATCGAATCATTTTCGCACTACTTCTCTACCATTCCACTCTCGAATGGCGTGTGGGAAAAAGGAACACCTAAATCTTTCCGTTCGAGCTCTGATTTCTCTTATTTTATTATGATGGTCATTTCTACCTGCGTAGGTGGGTGCCAACAAAATATTTACGCATTCGGAAAAGTAAGTTGGTGAGTGAAATTTCGTAAACAGATCTCGCCGCAAAGAAAACCGCCTTTGTTTCAATGACTGCCACCCCAACTGGCGTATCATATCAGTGACACTCTCACCCCTGTTGCTCGATAACACGAAACGAGCTGCCCTTCCTTGCACTTTTTCGATGTCCTCCGTCAATCCTACCTGGTAAGGATCCCATACTGCGCAGCGATATTCCAGCAGAGGACGGACAAGTGTAATGTAGGCTGTCTCTTTAGTGGGTTTGTCGCATCTTCTAAGTGTTCTGCCAACAAAGCGCAGTCTTTGTTTCGCCTTCCCCACAGTATTATCTACGTGGTCTTTCCAATTTATGTTGCTCGCAATTGTAATCCCTAGGTATTTAGTCGAATTGAAAGCCCTTAGATTTGTGCGATTTATCCTATACCCAAAATTTATCGGATTTCTTTTAGTACCCATGTGGATGACGTCGCACTTTCCTTTGCTTAGTGCCAATCAACACTTTTCACACCATACAGAACTTCTCTCTAGATCATTTTGTAATTGGAATTGATCGTCTGATGATTATACTAGACGGTAAATTATAGCGTCATCTGCAAACAATCTAAGGCAGCTGCTCAGATTATCAACTAGATCATTGATATAAATCAGGGACAGCAGAGGGCCTATGACACTTGCGGAACGCCAGATATCATTTCTGTTCTACTCGATGATTTACCGTCTGTCACTACGAACTGTGACCTCTCTGAGAGGAAAACATGAATCCAGTCACACAACTGAGAAGCTACTCCATATGCACGAAATTTCATTAATAGTCGCTTGTGAGGATCGGTATAAAAAGCCTTCTGGAAATCTACACTACTGGCCATTAAAATTGCTACACCAAGAAGAAATGCAGTTGATAAACAGGTATTCATTCGACAAATATATTGTACTAGAACTGACATGTGTGATTACAGTTTCACCCAATTTGGGTGCATAGATCCTGAGAAATCAGTACCCATAACAACCACCTCTGGCCGTAATACCGGCCTTGATACGCCTGGGCATTGAGTCAAACAGAGCTTGCATGGCGTGTACAGGTACAGCTGCCCATGCAGCTTCAACACGATACCGCAGTTCATCAAGAGTAGTGAATGGCATATTGTGACGAGCCAGTTGCTCGGCCACCATTGACCAGACGTTTTCAATTGGTGAGAGATCTGGAGAATGTGCTGGCCAGGGCAGCAGTTGAACATTTTCTGTATCCAGAAAGGCCCGCACAGGACCTGCAACATGCGATCGTGCATTATCCTGCTGAAATGTAGGGTTTCGCTGGGATCGAATGAAGGGTAGAGCCACGAGTCGTAACACACCTGAAATGTAACGTCCACTGTTCAAACTGCCGTCAATGCGAACAAGAGGTGACCGAGACGATTAACCAATGGCACCCCATACCATCACGCCGGGTGATACGCCAGTATGGCGATAACGAATGCACGCTTCCAATGTCCGTTCACCGCGATGTCGCCAAACACGGATGCGACCATCATGATGCTGTAAACAGAACCTAGATTCATACGAAAAAATGCCGTTTTGCCATTCGTGCACCCAGGTTCGACGTTGAGTATACCATCGCAGGCGCTCCTGTCTGTGATTCAGTGTCAGGGGTAACCGCAGCCATGTTCTCCGAGCTGATAGTCCATGCTGCTGCAAACGTCGTCGAACTATTCGTGAAGATGGTTGTTGTCTTGCAAACGTCCCCATCTGTTGACTCAGGGATCGAGACGTGGTTGCCATGCGGATAAGTTGCCTGTCATCTCGACTGCTTGTAATACAAGGCCGTTGGGATCCAGCATGGCGTTCCGTATTACCCTCCTGAACCCACCGATTCCATATTCTGCTAACAGTCATTGGATTTCGACCAACGCGAGCAGCAATGTCGCGATACGATAAACCGTAATCGCGATGGGCTACAATCCGACCTTTATCAAAGTCGGAAACGTGATGGTACGCATTTCTCCTCCTCACACGAGGCATCGCAACAACGTTTCACCAGGCAACGCCGGTCAACTACTGTTTGTGTATGAGAAATCGGTTCAGACATTCCTCATGTCAGCACGTTGTAGGTGTCGCCACCGGCGCCAACCTTGTGTGAATGCTCTGAAAAGCTAATCATTTGCATATCACAGCATCTTCTTCCTGTCGGTTAAATTTCGCATCTGTAGCACGTCATCTTCGTGGTGTAGCAATTTTAATGGCCGGTAGTGTAATTCAGGTGACGATACGAAAGCACCAGAGTTTTCCTACGTAATGAGACTGCTCATCGTTGCGCCGAGACGGAGGTAATGTAGGTTAAGAAAAGTGATGGTAATAGCCAGCCTCGCAGACGGTGCGAGGCTCTTTGCCAGAGGTAGTACGGCCATCCGTCAGTGCTGTCCGTGTCTGCCAACTGCACGCCGTGGCATCCGGCATGAAGGTGCAATGGGCTGTGGTCTGAGTAGGTACAGTAGTACACTGCGGTGTGAGACTATGACACGGTTTTGTCTCAGAATGTGAATTCATAGTCGTGACTGGAGATAACAAATAAGCTAGCAGACATCGGCTACAACTGCTGTCTTCTTGTCTTCATATTTGGACAAGATTCCACCGATCAGGCTAAGAACTACCTTCTTGTCCTAACAACCTCACTCAGGACAAGGTGATATCTCGGACGAAGCTGTTAGGTTTGTGCATAATTTTGTAGGGTTTTCCCCCTTGTTTAACAAACACAACAGTTAGATCCAGAATGAGATTTTCACTCTCCAGCGGAATGTGCGCCGATATGAAACTTCCTGTCAGATCAAAACTGTGTGCAGGACCGAGATTCGAACTCGGGACCTATGCCTTTCGCGGGCAAGTGTTCTACCGACGTTTCTTTGTTAACTGCTTTTTTTATCTCTTGTGTTCAAAAATAAATGACGGTCTTCTGCATAAAATAAAAAAAATATTTCTTGAAAATGTAAATAAGGATACTTTTTCGATATCAGGTTTTTGTTTTCAGATCGCGTATCATACTAATTTATTTATTTATTTTTATATATTTGTTGAGATCACATAGGACACCCTCCAGGTGAAAAACAATTATGTGTAAATACCTTCAATAACAAACAAAATAAAAAGGGAACTATAGAATTTAAAGAAAACGCCCTCGTGGTAGAACAGACAAAATGGTATCCGCGTCCCGCCTACTTGTGGTTAGACGCACACTGAATCCCAAGGCAGTCAGGCATGTTCCAGGCACGTTTTCACGAAGGATATTGCATTTGCCGATATATTGGATCGAGTCCTGGTATTACACAATCTCACTGAAATCACCTTCTCATACCTGGGACACCCCAGCTGCAGGGGGGATCGAAGAAGGCACTACCCAAAAATTTGGCGTAGTACTGACGGTATCGCGGATGGTGCACGGGAAAAGTAAAGCGATCTTGCAGGAACGTCCAAAAAATCAATAACACTCTTATCACCTTCATGGAACAAATAAGAGATCGAGATGCTTTTTATTCAGATCAAAGCGTTGGTCTTCGTACGTGGGAAGTATGTCTCATCTGGGAACAGAAGAGATTGCGGCGTAATGGCATGGGGAGCCGTACGTAGAAGAAAGGCAAGCAGCTTCTGAATCAGCTGCCACACCTCTGTAGAAGATCCACACATCAGTCGATGTTCGTCCTCATCAAGCGCGTGACAACGAGGGCACAGCGGCGAATCTGTCATTTTTATGGCATGCAGACGAAGTTGAGTCATGTATTTTCCATTAACGACGAGATACCAGGTCGTACGAGCGCTCGTGTCGAGGAGGATATGGTGCACAGATCGCCAAACCACGGCCAAAAATGTTCAAATGTGTGTGAAATCTTATGGGACTTAACTGCTGAGGTCATCAGTCCCTAAGCTCACACACTACTTAACCTAAATTATCCTAAGGACAAACACACATACCCAAGCCCGAGGGAGAACTTGAACCTCCACCGGTACCAAAACCACGGCCCATGCGATCATTGGATGGCGGCTTTCCACAACATTCCTAGTACGATTTGTCATCATTAGGCGGTAAACATCACTTGCGGTAGGGTTTCGGGTACTAGGCAAGTCGGCATGGACATAACTGTATTCGATGAAAAAGGTCCTGACATGTGAGAGCGAGGGAGGAATATGGGCTACTGCAACAGGTGCCACTCGATAGGGTGGGGCCAGTTCGTCAATCAGGCGTCCCGATAATCCGGCTGGGCGGCGGGTCCACGACTTACCCATCGTACTTACATAAAGGGCAGCTGCTCTCGCTTGGACGTTGACAAAGCCGAGGCCGCCATCTCGAGGAGGAAGTGTCAGCGTGTCGTAGCGGACTTTGAGGATAAGACCCACACTTAAAAAGTAGCCGAACGCCGCCTGAAGTCTGTGTGTCCTTGCCTTTGGCATCTGTAAAATCTGTGCTAAATGGGGCAGTCGCGAGACTTGATGAGTGTTAACAAAATCCACCTTTTGTAACATGTCCAATGCTCTTAGGAGGTTGCCACGACCGACTGAGCTGCCCAAGCACGACGCACGACCCACTCCCACAGCTTCACTTCCGCCAGTACCTCGTCTCCTACATTCCAACGTTCACTGAAACTCTCCTTCTGGGTAGCTCAGTCGGTAGATCTCTTGCCTGTGAAAGGCAAAGGTCCGGTGTTCGAATCTCGGTCCGGCACACAGTTTTAATCTGCAAGGAAGTTTCACAACAGATAGACTTAAGAAAGAATTTGGCCATGAGTAATATATTCTCCTTCACTATTTAGAACAGTCTACCAACGC
The DNA here is from genome assembly GCF_023898315.1 of Schistocerca nitens. Lineage (NCBI taxonomy): Eukaryota > Metazoa > Arthropoda > Insecta > Orthoptera > Acrididae > Schistocerca > Schistocerca nitens. Next base: position 858,156,415 of record NC_064615.1, read on the forward strand.
TGGGGTAACTTTTCGGTTCCGCGACTGTACAAATCACTTGGTTTTGAGGCGAAGAACTCTGCGAGCCATGTTGAGAGTGCATTTTCATCTGGAAAGGAAGTTCCTTGAAGGTTTCCAGAATGAGATTTTCACTCTGCAACGGAGTGTGCGCTGATATGAAACTTCCTGACAGATTAAAACTGTGTGCAGGACCAGAGACTCGAACTCGGGACTGAGCTACCCAAGCACGACTCACGAACCGTCCTCACAGCTTTAATTATGCCAGTACCTCGTCTCCTACCTTGAGGACGGGTCGTGAGTCGTGCTTGGGTAGCTCAGTTGATAGAGCACTTGCCCGCGAAAGGCAAAGGTCCCGATTTCGAGTCTCGGTCCGGCACGTAGTTTTAACCTGTCAGGACGTTCCTTGTAGGTTGTTCGATAGAGAACGAGAGGTGAAATATGAAAGTGACTACGCAAACCATCTCCTGTATAGTGCTTCTCTCATTCTAGCAGAAAGCGGAGGGGCGTTATCGTGGACTAGTATCACTTCACGCAGTCTTCGGGGTCGTTGTCTTTGGACTGCGTTTGCAAGACGTCTCAGTTGTTGACAGTAAGTGTCAGCAGCGATAGTTACACCTCGGAGGAGAAATTCGTAGTACTTCACACCGTCGCTGTTCCACCAGATGCGTAACATTATCCTTTGTGGATGCGCGCGTGTCTTTGCAAGGAAGTTGCTGCTTTGTTTGGGCTGAACCATTCCTTTCTATTTCGTATGTTAGCGTAAAGACACCATTTCCCGTCACCAGTAGCGATGCAAGCTAGGGATGGTTGGTGTTGTTGATGAGCCCATTGATGACGAGCAAGCAGTGATGCACATATGGCGAACCTCTGATTTTTGTGGTTTTGGCTTAGAGCATGCGATACCCATACACCCGATGTTTGAACCTTCCCCATTGCATGCAAATGTCGCACGATGGTGGAATGATCACAGTTCATCACATTTGCCATTTCTCGAGTATACTAATGTGTATCACTGTGAATTAACGTGTTTCAACGATTTTCATCAATCCTCGAAAGTCTTCCTGAACCTGGAGAGCCACTAATGTCAAAAAGATCCTCCCTGCCGGCCGAGTGGTTCTAGGTGCTTCAGTCCGGAACCGCGCGACTGCTACGGTCGCAGGATCAAATTCTGCCTCGGGCATGGATGTGTGTGATGTCCTTAGGTTAGTTAGGTTTAAGTAGTTCTAAGTTCTAGGGGACTGATGACCTCAGATATTTGAACCAGATCCTCACTAAAACGACGAAACTTTTTTCTTGACGTGCTCTGTCCAATGGCTTTATCCGCATACACCCCTCAAACTTTTCTGGCTGTTTCCGCTGATGGCATCCCTCTATTCCACTCAGACAGAAGAATAAGTCGGAAATGTTCCGGTTTCTCTGCTTGGCGCTCCATTTTCCGGCGTCCACAGGTCCACTCACTATCTCCAAATGGCAAAATGATAGTACGTAAACTCAAATAGCAACAATGAACTACAAATAAAAGATGACAATCGATAAATAAACCCATAGCAACCGGAATACCAACATGCAAAACAAAATCGCTACGTACCTATGCACCAACTCAATATAATTTCAAAGAACCCTAACACACGCTTATGTGCTTCGTTGACTTATTACCTACAGCGATAATAACCGTTCAGTAAAAAATTATAGTTAGATCGTCAGTTTTCAACAGTCTACGTTCCGAAATGAGCCTCTCACAATGTGTTTTAACTACCATGAGTTTGTACCATTGTACACTTCGTAAGATCCCTTCAGGAAGCATACCTTCATAAGTATTTCTCAACTGAGCCACGAGTCCTAGAAAGTGGTGTAGGCGGCGTGGAGTACCACTAGTCGTACTCTCCCAACCGAGACTGCAAAAGTTAAGTTAACCCTTTCCTGCATTATCTTAATGAATTGGTGCGTTGGACTTCCTCCTACCTGTTCTCCGTAGATCTTTCTCATGTACTCCCTTCAGGCAGCTCTTGTAGCACAATGAATTCTTTAGGAGATGGAAGCAGACGACCGGGATGTCAACACCGCAAAAACAGTTTACAATCATGTGAGTCTGCAGGCTTTCGTAACTGTAGTCATTGAAGGTAAAATCTCCTGGAATGTTAGGCCACGTCATATTTCTTCTATATGATCGACGTTTCGACCTCTCCGCCGTGAAAACAACAAAACCCTTAATGAGATACCAGCAGATGGGTTGAAACGTCGGTCACGTTGAAGAAATACGACGCGGCCTAACAACACAGAAGATTTGCGCCATGAAGGCGGGATGTAAAAATTCTGATTGGTGTGTAATGTGTTACATACTTGGATATGGAAACATTTGGCATTTTAGCGAACTGCACAGAGTAGGTAGGAGGAACGCCACATACATTCTGTCTTATGTGGAAAGACTACGCAGCGAGTTTGTAATTCAGAAGTCGCATTTCAGTGTTGTTTGTTTGTAAGGAGCTCGTGCTATGCCTCGACCAAAAACGAGAAAGTTGGTTTCAGGAGGGCCACATTCAATTGTATGCAGAATCTCAACGGAGTAGTGCTCCAGCGCTCGAAAGGACAGACATTAGGGCACATGAGTAATGTGAAGCAAACGCTTTTTTTCGAGTTTCGAAGCTGAAACTTCGGAATTTGTGAATAAAATATGGAGAAAGAGCTGTAGCTTGTGGGGACAAAACGGAGAAAAAACTTTCTTTCGCCTGGAGCTCTGGCTTCGGCATTGCAAAAACTGTGTAATTAATGAGCAGCTCTGACTTCATTCTGGAAGCAATAACTCCTAAAATGTGGAGGCCAGACAGTAGTAGGCTCACGTTTGCTGAGTGCTGGTATGGCTCAACTTGCAGCATGTGCACACCATGAAAACTTGTACAAAATACATCGATATCAACCTGTAGGGCATTACAAAACCTCATATCGTTTCATCAAAAAAATGATAAATCCATTGCAAATAATTTTCTGCCGAACACAGTGGAAAGAAGAGGTGAAGTGCTACCGTCAGAACAGACTTTGGTATGTAGCTAACCCAACAGGATTACAGTCCGGCATAGCAGAAAAATGGGGATTCGTCAAACGGCAGAAGTACAACAGTGAATAACGTTTTTCAAAAGATGATGGAAAAATCTGACTTGTGAATCAAATTTCTCTCGTCAGCATATGATGCGATTGTGGCAAAAAAAAGAGTGCTAGAAAAACGTGAATTTCCAAGTGCTACAGATGTAATTGACGGTGCGCCCATGCGAATTCCAAAGTCAATGCAGTGTGGCGACGAATATATCAAAAGAACAGGGTTACGCTAGTATAAATGTGCAGGCTACATGCAATGCAAATGAACAATTCACTAGTATTGAGGCTATCTGGGCCGGGTCAGTACATGACAATCGAATACGGAGAAATAAAAATGTTCAGGAAGTGGTAACTGATTTTATGAGCATTATTCTTTTGCGTGGTGAAGGCTTTGTACTATAACACTGGTTCATGAGCCGCCGCCCCACCCCTCCAACACAATCGTAATTCAACAAAGGAGAGTCACAAATCATTCAACAAGCTGTTAAAAGAAAAAGTAGGATCGCTAGAGAGCGTTGTTTTGGTCAGCTGAAGAGGAGGTTTCCTGATGATATATGTGTTTAAATGAACTAAACTACTGGGTCATCACTCCCTCCATTTCATTAGTAAAATACGTAAAAAGGTAAAATGCGAAAAAAGTGGGGACTTGGCTGTTCCGATTATATAAGTTAGTCAATGAGTTTGGAGAAGAACGTGACAGTGGTGGTAACGACATAGGTAAAAGAAAAGCAGCATCTTGCACGGTTGCGTCTAAAAGCTCAAGAAGGTGAGGGGGAAGTCGCATGGGGGGTGCCCGCGGCAGGGGAGGCTTTCCCCCCACAGCCACCCCTAACATTAAAAGTGTAGGAGTATTATAGTTTAGTATAAAATCCCCTCTCCCTCAGAAAATGAAACACTGGCAGTGGCTGTGGTAGTGAGGTAGGCAAGTTGAGAGAGTGCCGGAGACTGGCCTGCAGGGCGCACCCAACAAGAACATGCGCTATCGGCAGTAGACTACCGCAACTGCAGGAGGAGGATACTCCCGACGCAAAAGGAACTCGTGGGTGAATCACGCGTGGCCGATGAGCAGTCGGCACAACACAATGGCATCTTCCCGAGAGGCCTGGAAAGATGTATGCCACATCTTAGTTGAATCTTTACTCGCCCTGAACTTGTTTTGGGTTGTAGTAGCCTACCAATTCAATTCCCAGAGCCTCAAAATATTGCTTGGAAGTAGTAATCGTAAGTCAGTGAGCGGTATTCTTGCAATTGCGTCTTTAGCTAGATGTTCGGCGAGTTCATTTCCTGGAATGCCTAAGTGGCTCGGTGTCCAGATGAAGGTCACTGTCTTTTCATAGCTGTGTAGGTCAACCAGCAGGCCCTAGATGGTGGCGACCAAAAGATTTTCGGGATAGCACACGGATATGCTTTTAAAGCAACTCATGGAGTCGCTACAGATCCGAAAGTTCGTCGTGGTCAGGGAACTGGCCTACAGCAAAGCCTGAGATAAGGCAACCAACCCTGGAGTGTATACACTGCACGAATTCGGCAGAGTGCTTCTCGTGTCCTCTTGCATAACCAAACCTGTCGTTGACTTTCGATCCGTCCATGTAGATGCATACCGAATTAGAATAATCGTGGAGGATCGAACGAAACAAGTGTCGGATAAGGATAGGATCAGCATCACTGTTGGGACCACAAAAGAGGGCCACCCGTATCACAAGACAGGAAGAGAGGGGGGTGCAAAGAGAGAGCTCTAGGAACACAGACTGCCATCTGGTCTGGGGACGTCACCTCTATCGACGGTTTCCAATTATTTACTTTTTCGCATCACATCACATAATTTTGTATTTGTCTTTTATACATTCGAGTCCCATGATTTATGTATTTCCTCGGTGAAGCAATTTCGAAAAACGGCATTTAGTATTTCTGCTTTTAGTTATCATCTTCTGTCTCGCTGTCTTCGCAGTAAAGGAGGTTCTTGACACATCAGTCCATTGATTAATTTTTATGGACGCTTGGCAAGTAATATTCATCGGATGCCTCTCACGTAGCTGGTCCTATACAAGTTTCCACGTATATCAGTTTTCGTTTTTCGGCGTAGATTCTTCTTCGGTTGACTATCTATAGTAATTTTCCATTGTTATTGTTGACTCAAGGTGGGTCCTACCCACACCTGAATATCTTATGCTGTATAAACATATCCATCACGTGGCCTACAATACCACTGTTACATTGAGACATCAGCAGAAAGTCAAGTATTTTTTATTTTGTTTCAGTTTGGAATCATTCGTAACTATGGAAATGTATGGTACTGTAACTGGGGACGAGACATTTTTATAGCACTACTTGCTACTTCCCTGACGAAGGACAACTAAGAAAGGTGGAAGGGAATAGCAGATGTGTGCCGAGTTTCTGACCGATGTTCGTCCGAACACACTTCACACTATACCATTTAATGGCGTGACACGCTGGTTTCTTGCAGTCATTGTGTCTTGACACAACTCAGTGACAAATTGGGCAGGCCTGACCCCAACGTTTTTTCGTTAGAAATGAAACATTTCAATAAACATCATCATCAGATTAACTGTTAAGACGAACAATTACAGAACAAACTCACTTAATCATGTGTTTTCGTCAAGTGACTGTTTTAAGGTGTTGGACTTTCTGATATTGTTCGAGCTCTTGGTTAATCTGAAGAATATGTTCATTGAAGCGCGGAATGTCTTAGGAAAATAAAACAAGTTATAAACAAGAGTTTTCAGTTTATAATGAGTGTTCAACAAACGATGATTTCGCACCTCTGTAAGGAATTTTTATCGTGTAAATAACAAGTTTTCATCTTCATTCATGTTTATTTTCCAATACTGTTGGCTCTGAGCACTATGGGACGTAACAGCTATGGTCATCAGTCCCCTAGAACTTAGAACTACTTAAACCTAACTAACCTAAGGACATCACACAACACCCAGTCATCAGGAGGCAGAGAAAATCCCTGACCCCGCCGGGAATCGAACCCGGGAACCCGAATACTGTTGGGACAATGTGTTTCGGTAGTATGTTAGTATCATTAGGCGCCTGTTATTTATATATTAATTGCTGTATAACACATTCCTGTAACGTGTGAAATATTTATTTTTAATTTTTCAGTGAGGTAATGTTCCGAACTACTGTCGTCCTGTCCAGAAAGGATAAATCATGTTAGTGTGCAGAATTCTATGACTTGTATTATTTAAGTAATATCAAGGCACCTTTTTCTTACATATATTGGAAATGCATTCTTACCTGAAACACAGGGCACAAGAAATCACACACAACTACCATTTCACGATTCACAGAGTATCATTAGGTTATAGTGGAGAGGCCAAACCATATCAGAGAACTTGAGCTGCTAAGATAATACATATGTTATGGGTAAAGACGTTTTTGGGCAAGCATCCTTACACCAAAGCACATGTTAGGCAGTCTGATTTTCGCAATTTATTTAATTATTCATTATTATTCAGTATTTATTTTTATATTTTTATTTTGTAACTTAACATTCTCAGACTAATTATCTATGCTATTATCAGACAAGCATTTCATGAATCTCGTACTATCAATGAAACAAGCATCCAACATGTATAACTACAAATAAAAGGAATAACAAGACGAGGAAGGATAAAAAATTTAAGTTCTACAGAATTAAAGTTTTATAAAACTAAATTTTTACACAACAATAACCGTGCCTCTATTACTCTCTTTTTAAACTCAGTCAAAGGTTGCTCAGGGAGGATGGTTCAAATGACTCTGAGCACTATGGGACTTATATCTGAGGTCATCAGTCCCCTAGAACTTAGAACTACTTACACCTAAATAACGTAAGGACATCACACACAGCCATGCCCGAGGCAGGATTCGAACCTGCGACCGTAGCGGTCGCGCGGTTCCAGAGTGTAGCGCCTAGAACCGCTCGGTCACAACGGCCGGCTGCTCAACGAGGACTCTTACAAGAAATGAGAATATACTAGAATAATTGGGAATATTTAACCTAAAAGACAAAGTGGAAGAATGTAGGCAGAAATGGATGCAAGATCTTGAACTTACAGAAGAAGGCGAAATTCCAGTCATTAAACAAGTAGAAGCCTTCAGGAAAAGGAGACTTTGAAAGACTGAGAAAAAGATGGTCTTAAAAACGAGACGCCGGAAGAGACATGTTGCCTAAAGCTTGAAATGAAGCAGAGCAAGAAGAAGAAGAAGAAGAATCATTCTGTACTTGAGAAACCTTTGAAGAAATTTATGTTACCTTCTAACCAATGACTGACCTACATGTTCCCATGTAATGTGCCGTTGATGAAAATTTCAAGTTCTTCGCTTAAATACTTTCGATGATTTTTGTCTTGTCGTTAAGATCGTCTTCTGACGTGTGCTCGACATAGAAACTTAGCACACTTGACAATAACTCTTAAGTGATTCGAAACCGGTTGAATTAATAAAACTGGAACATAACTGGTAACTGTAGCATTTAGTTGTAATAAACATGCAGTCGACAGTTACAGGAAAACTCCTGCCCTTCGAGGTGTGGCAACTCACACACTCTCATGAACAAGAGTATACTGACTCTTCAGCCTGATAACAATTAATCCTTTTGCAGCACGACAGCGCACCAACTCAGTTGTCACATTTTTGCATTAAGCAAAGATACAGGCAGGTCTCACCTTACCAACCATTTCATGTAATTTTTCAAACAGTTCCCTGCGAAAAAGCAAAAATACGAGACTACCAATTTCTGGAAGTGGAAAAGGCACTAGAAGCTGCTCCTCAGAATGTGTGATCAATCACGTTTCTAAGGTGGCTCCGTAAAACTGAGGCTGCATAAATATTGATGAGCACCAGCTTGAGAAAAAAGATGTAGTAGTCAATTGTGGATATATCCATTGTAATCGATTCTTCGTAACGGCCTGTGCGTGATCCGTTGAGAACGGGGAAGCGGCGCCAGGCAGCGAGCGACTGCTGGGATCAGGCGTGACCGCGCGCTGGCTGGATTAGCCGTGGCCACGGCTCGCTACTCACGCTTGACGTTAATGCATGCCACATGCGGGGAGCAGGCACGCATGCCGGCCCACGCAAGGCGGCCACAATTCTTCACGTCACATACATCGCTAACTCTGGAGCAACTGGTGGCCTGTTACGGGCTGACTGAGTTGTCTGCAAAGTACGGCCGCATTCGACAGTTCCGAGCTTTGCAGGACTCTACCGAGTGATTAAGGCGCTGCTGCATATCCAGTAGAACCTCTGTTTGCTAGTGACTGTCTTTGGAATCGTTCAATTGCAGCACCATCACGAAGACGATACACAGAAGTCTGAAAGTGTAGGAGTTCATACATTACTGGCCATTAAAATTGCTACACCATGAAGATGACGTGCTACGGACGCGAAATTTAACAGACAGGAAGAAGATGCTATGATATGCAAATGATTAGCTTTTCAGAGCATTCTCACAAGGTTGGCGCCGGTGGCGACACATACAACGTGCTGACATGAGGAAACTTTCCAACCGATTTCTCATACACAAACAGCAGTTGACCGGCGTTGCCTGGTGAAACGTTGTTGTGATGCCTCGTGTAAGGAGGAGAAATGCGTACCAACATGTTCCGACTTTGATAAAGGTCGGATTGTAGCCTATCGCGATTGCGGTTTATCGTATCGCGACATTGCTGCTCGCGTTGGTAGAGATCCAATGACTGTTAACAGAATTTGGAATCGGTGGGTTCAGGAGGGAAATACGGAACGCCGTGCTGGATCCCAATGGCCTCGTATCACTAGCAGTCGAGATGAGAGGCATCTTATCTGCATGGCTGTAACGGATCGTGCAGCCACGTCTCGATCCCTGAGTCAAGAGATGGGGACGTTTGCAAGACAACAACCATCTGCACGAACAGTTCGACGACGTTTGCAGCAGCATAGACTATCAGCTCGGAGACCATGGCTGCGGTTACCCTTGACGCTGCATCACAGACAGGAGCGCCTGAGATGGTGAACTCAACGACCAACCTGGGTGCACGAATGGCAAAACGTCATTTTTTCGGCTGAATCCAGGTTCTGTTTACAGCATCATGATGGTCGCATCCGTGTTTGGCGACATCGCGGTGAACGCACATTGGAAGCGTGTATTCGTCATCGCCATACTGGCGTATCACCCAGCGTGATGGTATGGGGTGCCATTGGTTACACGTCTCGGTCACCTCTTGTTCGCATTGACGGCACTTTGAACAGTGGACGTTACATTTCAGATGTCTTACGACCCGTGGCTCTACCCTTCATTCGATCCCTGCAAGGCCCTACATTTCAGCAGGATAATGCACGACCGCATGTTGCAGGTCCTGTACGGGCCTTTCTGGATACAGAAAATGTTCGACTGCTGCCCTGGCCAGCACATTCTCCGGATCTCTCACCAACTGAAAATGTCTGGTCAATGGTGGCCGAGCAACTGGCTCGTCACAATACGCCAGTCACTACTCCTGATGAACTGTGGTATCGTGTTGACGCTCAATGGGCAGCTGTACCTGTACACGCCATCCAAGCTCTGTTTGACTCAATGGCCAGGCGTATCAGGACCGTTATTACGGCCAGAGGTGGTTGTTCTGGGTACTGATTTCTCAGGATCTATGCACCAAAACTGCGTGAAAATGTAATCACATGTCTGTTCTAGTATAATATATTTGTCCAATGAATACCCGTTAATCATCTTCTTGGTGTAGCAATTTTAATGGCCAGTAGTGTAGATCAGTCTTCCTTTGTACTGACTTCGCCAGTCGATAATACACATGTGGAACTAATTAGAGGTCTACGTCTCCACACATGTTCTGCAAATGACTGTGGAGTGCATGACAGAGGGTACTTATCCATGTACCATATGTTGGTGTTTAGTTGAGCCAAAGCGCGTATGGGGTACTCTCCACCCCAGCGGGAGTTATATGTACTAGACCCAATTTTCGATCCAGATTCTTGACTTAATACTGGTTCTCGAAAAAAAGTAAGTAGTGTTCTGCGGGACAATTTGTATCGTCTTCAAATGTCTACCAACTCAGGTTTTTCAACATCTCCGTGACGTTCTCCCATGAATCAAACAGACCAGTGGCCGCTCATGCTGCCATTCTTTACAGAGGGTGATTGAGCTCCCCTACCGATATTGTTTTATGGAACCCGCAATGTTATATCTGGCTTTCAAAAACCTCAAGCGAGAATTTCGTAGCCATTCGCTCGCTTTGCGCAAACTATTAGCCCTACAGAAAAAAATGAGCACAACTTTTTTGTAGAAAATTTAATGTAGTTAAATTTCGTTTTGGAATATGTTTTCGTTAGGGGCCGTAGTTTTTGAGTTGTTCAAAAGAAACGTACAAAAGTGACATTCGTGACATTCAAACGCTCCCCGCAACCCAACAGTTAGCCGAGCGGTCTAAGGCGCTGCAGTCATGGACTGTGCGGCTGGTCCCGGCGGAGGTTCGAGTTCTCCCTCGGGCATGGGTGTGTGTGTTTATCCTTAGGATAATTTAGGTTAAGTAGTGTGTAAGATTAGGGACTAATGACCTTAGCAGTTAAGTCCCATAAGATTTCACACACATTTGAACAAACCAACAGTTAGCCCCCACCGTTCAGGATTGCTAGTATGTTGTTCATGGCACTCCCGCCTACCACAGCACAAAAATTTGCGAATGCACGGAATATTTCCCACATTTAATCGCTTTGCGTCTCCATTGACTGGCCTGAAGTCACCGGCCTAATAGAGCACTTACAAATTGTAAAATTGACGTTTGCGTAAATTTTATCTAAGGCGTTTGTGTATTTTAACAGCATAAAATAAACAATTACATCGTCGTCTTCTTCGAGCCATCTGACTAGAAAACTACCGTGTCTGTAAGAGTGAAGTTTGGATCGAATTATCAACGTAATTAGTTTTAGCGAAACTTTTAAAAAAATGGTTCAAATTGCTCTGAGCACTGTGGGACTTAACATCTGAGGCCATCAGTCCCCTAGAACTTAGAACTGCTTAAACCTAACTAACGCTAAGGACAAATGGTTCAAAATGGCTCTGAGTACTATGGGACTTAACGTCTGAGGTCAGCAGTCCCCTAGAACTTAGAACTACTTAAACCTAACAAACCTAAGGACAACACACACATCCATGCCCGAGGCAGGATTCGAACCTGCGACCGTAGCGGTCCCGCGGTTCCAGACTGAAGCGCCTAGAACCGCTCGGCCACCACGGCCGGCTCGAAACTTTTGCAGAAGTCATTTTCCTTCCATTGAACCAATAATGTTGACGAAATAGCCAATTCTGCAGGTTGTGTAACTGCCCAATCAATAGAGATCCAAAAATTCGAATACCATGTACGAGGGTTGTTTTTTAAGTAAGGGCCGTTTTTATTTTTAAAAAATGATACAAATACTTTTGTAAAAAAACTTTTATTTTCTGATTCTACACACTTTTACCTATTTTTCTACATAGTTGCCTTGTTTATTTAAGCACTTGTCATACCGTACAACTAAGTTTTTAATTCCCTCTTCAAAGAATTCGGCCGCCTGCTCCGACAGCCAAGAGTTCACGGCCGCTTTCACTTCATCGTCGTCATTGAAGCGCTGCCCGCCAAGATGGTGTTTCAGGTACCGGAAAAGGTGAAAATCGCTAGGAGCAAGGTCGGAGCTGTATGGTGCATGGTCCAAAACTTCCCAGCCAAAAGACTCAATCAAATCCCGAGTCTTTTGAGAGGTGTGAGGCCTAGCGTTATCGTGCAGGAGCAAAACTCCTTTTGTCAGCATGCCGCGCCTTTTGTTTTGAATTGCTCTGCGGAGCTTCTTTAGAGTTGCACAGTAGGCATCTGAGTTGATTGTCGTTCCTCTTGGCATAAAGTCCACTAGCAAAACACCGCGCCGGTACCAGAACACAGTTGCCATAATCTTGCGCTTTGACAACGTCTGTTTGGCTTTGACCTTGACGGGTGAGGTTGTGTGTCGCCATTCCATCGATTGTCGCTTGCTTTCGGGAGTGATATGGGATACCCATGTTTCATCTCCAGTGACAATTTGACTCAACATGTCATCCCCTTCTTCCTCGTAGCGAATCAAAAAGTCCAATGAAGTGGCAAATCTCTTCCCTTTGTGGTCCTCTGTGAGGAGTCTGGGTACCCACCGAGAACACAGTTTCTTAAAGTTTAGGTTTTCAGACACAATTTTGTACAAAACCGATCTTGAAACTTGTGGAAATTCCAAAGAAGGAGTGGAAATTGTGAATCTTCTGTCCTCATGAATCTTGGTTCGACTGCAGCCACCAAATCATCAGTGATCACAGAGGGCCGGCCTGAGCGTTCTTCGTCATGGACGTTTTGACGGCCATTTTTAAACTCTCTAACCCATTGACGCACTTTACTTTCACTCATTGCATTCGAGCCATAAACTTCTGTTAACTGATGATGAATTTCTGCAGCTGATAGGCTTCTCGCTGTCAAAAAACGTATCACTGACCGTATCTCACACGCGGCGGGCGATTCAATAATCGTAAACGTTATATAGTAGCACAGCGATGCGTACACGTCAGCTACAGAGCTGCAACTTGCATCAGTGTGAACGGGAATGATGCCGGCAAGTGGCGCGGTGGCTTGTTGCGGCGTCCGCGCGAACTACGGGACTATAAGCGCGAACGGCCCTTACTTAAAAAACAACCCTTGTATAATTCGTGCGGGTGGGAGTTTTTGTACAGTGGTGAGTGGTAGGAGGGAATGCGGCAGTCAATATACTAGAAATACTGACTGGTGACGGATGAGTGCAGGGTGGAGGTGTTTTTGAAGGTTACTTTTGTATGTCTTTCTTCAATAAGTCGAAAAACGTAGCCTCCAGCGAAAACATATAACACATACAAAATTTAATTACATTAAATTTCCTACAAGAAGACCTCGTTCATTTTTTTCTGTAGGACCAATACTTTGCAAGTAACGAGCGTGAGAATACGAAAATCTCGCGCGTGGTTTACGAAGGCCAGACATTACACTGTCGGCTGCATAACACGACTTCGGTGGGGGTAGCTGAACCACCCTGTTATACAGGGTGTCAGAGGTATAAGTGCAGATTTCTCTACTGATGACTGAGGACAGTGTTCTGAATAACATTACATCAGCAGTTACTTCATTTGCGAACTGATAATTATAACTATTACTAGTACTATATTTTTCGGTTTGTTAGCACCTCTCAGTACATGTGACATAAGCAAGCCATTTATGTTTATTTTCCCCTGGGCGGAAGGTCAAGTACTGAAGTGTAGATGTGTCGACACATAACGGGTACTCTATACTGACAGTGATAGTTCACTTGGGAGTGCAACGACTCTGCAGAAAACATCAGGCAGTAAAATAGGTACTGTGTTTGCGGGAAGACTCTTAGATACACAGAAAAAAAACAACTGACAAACTGAAGTGAGTATAGACTACGGTTCTATCACAATATCTGCACCTATACACCTAACACGCTATATGTTTTTCCTATTCACTATGGGCTCCCCACATTTGACCAGTATTGTAAGATGAGTTGCATGATTTTTTTTATAGGCTACCTCTTTTTCTTGGCACAATACCCTTTATCGAAAAGCCTACCAATGAACCCAGTCTCCCACTTGCTTTGCCTACAACGCAGCCTATATGGTGATGATGTTTCATATTCCTAAAAATAATTACACGAAGCTATTTGTATAAGTTGACCGATTGCAGTTGTGACTCGTTGATACTATAGTCATAGGATTATAAGTTTTTTGTTGAAGTGCACAACTTTGCCTGTCTGAACATTTAAGACAAGTTACCAAATTTTGCACCACTTTGAAATGTGTTTATGATCTGACTAAATATCTGAGCAGTTTTTTTCAGACAATACTTTATTAAACACGACTGTATAACATACAATAAAATCTGTTATCATAAATATATTACATCAAACCAAGAGTCGCATTATCCTTCCCTAGAACACACCTGAAGGTATTTTACTTCCGTCGATGACGCTACATGCAAGACAACACGCTGCGTCCCCCCTACCAAGCAACGCACAAGCCTGTGACAAATTGCAATTGATCCGTACAAAGTAAGCAATTGAATTTCAATACTTAAATTTTTATCGGGAGTGCAACAATTGTCTAATGCTATTTGGTAGCTGCGTGCAATGGAGGAAGCACTTCCAGCGTTCGTTTCTACAAGCGCGACCCCGCTACTAGTCGTAACACTGGTGCACATTGTGAGTCCAGGAACCATTAACGCACAGACACTGATCAACTCTCTGAGCTGCTACTTTAGTGTATTACAAGCTCCAGTTACCTTAATGTGATCATCTGCATCTACATCTACATGATTACTCTGTAATTCACAATTAAGTGCCTGACAGAGGGTCATCGAACCACCAACCAGCGTATTTCTCTACTGTTCCACTCAAAACAAACACTTAAATCTTTCTGTGTGAGCTCTTGTTTCTCTTATTTTATTATGATGATCATTCCTCCCTGTGTAGGTGGGCTCCAGCAAAATATTTCCACAGGTTTCACACTCTGAGGAGAAAGGTAGTGATTCAAATTTCATGGGAAGATCCTACCTCAACGAAAAACGAGTTTGTTTAAATGCTTGCCACCCCAATTCACGTATTATATCCTTCGCGATCTCTCCCCTAATTGCGATAGTACAAAATGAGTTGCCCTTCTTTGAACTTTTTCGATGTCCTTCGTCGATCGTATCTGAAACGGATCCCACACCGCCCTGCAGTACTCCAGAAGGCAACATAAAAGCATAGTGTAGGCAGTCTCTTTTCTAGACCACCGTCTATGTCCGTTGTTAACGTGCTGTAACACACACGGCAAGTACTAGGGTAATCCGAAAAGTAAGGTCTCCTATTTTTTTATAAGTACCTAGACCTGTTTATTTCTACAATGGTTTACATCAGTTTACAGCTTCAACATTTAGCTATTTTTCGACATAAACACCATTTCTGTCGATGCATTTTTGTAGACGCTGTGGCAGTTTTTGTATGCCCATGTCATACCAGCTCACCGTCATGCTGTTGAGAAAGTTATGAACTGGCGTGATTATTGCTTGGTCTCACGTGTAAAGTGGTATGCCCAGGTTGCGTCACCCGTGACAATTGAGTCCAGAAAGTTGTCCTGTTCGGCAGAAAGGCGGTGAAGAAATGCGCAGGAAGCATCAGCTCGTTGCCGCATGTTGTCCTCAGTCATCTTGCGTGGCACCCATCTTGCGCACTCCTTCCGGTAGTTCAATGTTTCCGTTAAAATTCTGTGAGCGGTGCTTCGGGAAACCTCAGGAACCAACGTGCAGAGATCATCCAGGGTGATCCGCCGATCTTCACGCATGCTTTACTCAATTTTCAACACTGTCTCCTCCGAAATTGACGGTCTCCCGCTCCTTTGTTCTTTGTGAATTTCGGTCCGACCAGCTGCAAATTCTCTACACCACTTGCGAGCATTTTTGACACCCATGCACGACTCACCATACACTTCCGTCAATTGGCGACGGATTTCAATCGGCGCAGTGCCCTTTGCGTTCAAAAACCGAATAAGTGCGCGCAATTCGCACTTGGCAGTAACACCCAACGGGAGCTCCATTCTCAACGGCTGCCGAGCCAAGACTGAGCGCCTCAGCGCGGCGTGCGTATGTTTACACACAGCGCGTGAAGCACTCTTCATAACAGTGTGACCAACTGGCACACCGGGTTCTGTGCTTATAAAAAAAATAGGAGACTTTACTTTTGCGATTACCCTCGTAGCATTACCAGCAGTGGAGGATATACACTACTGGCCATTAAAATTGCTACACCAAGAAGAAATACAGATGATAAACGGCTATTCATTGGACAAATATATTATACTAGAACTGACATGTGATTACATTTGCACTCAAATTGAGAAATCAGTACCCACAACAACCACCTCTGGCCGTAATAACGGCCTTGATACGCTGGGCATTGAGTCAAACAGAGCTTGGATGGTGTGTACAGGTACAGCTGTCCATGCAGCTTCAACACGATACCACAGTTCATCAAGAGTAGTGACTGGCGTATTGTGACGAGCCAGTTGTTCGGACACCATTGACCAGACGTTTTCAATTGGTGAGAGATCTGGAGAAAGTGCTGGCCAGGACAGCAGTCGAACATTTTCTGTATCGAGAAAGGCCCGTACAGGACCTGCAACACGCGGTCGTGCATTATCCTGCCGAAATGTAAAGTTTCGTAGGATCGAATGAAGGGTACAGCCACGGGTCGTAAAACATCTGAAATGTAACGTCCACTGTTCAAAGTGCCGTCAATGAGAACGAGAGGTGATCGAGACGTGTAACCAATAGCACCCCATACCATCACGACAGGTGATACGCCAGTATGGCGATGACGAAAACACGCTTCGAATGTGCATTCATCGCGATGTCCCCAAACACAGATGCGACCATCATGATGCTGTAAACAGAACCTGGATTCATCCGAAAAAATTACGTTTTGCCATTCGTGCACAAAGGTTCGTCGTTGAGTACACCATCGCAGGCGCTCTTGTCTGTGATGCACCGTCAACGGTAACCGCAGCCATGGTCTCCGAGCTGATAGTCCATGCTGCTGCAAACGTCGTCGAACTGTTCGTGCAGATGGTTGTTGTCTTGCAAACGTCCCCATCTCTTGACTCAGGGATCGAGACGTGGCTGCACGATCCGTTACAGCCATGCAGATAAGATGCCTCTCATCTCGACTGCTAGTGATACGAGGCCGTTGGGATCCAGCACGGCGTTCCGTATTACCCTCCTGAACCCACCGATTCCATTTTCTGCTAACAGTCATTGGATCTCGACCAACGCAAGCAGTAGTGTCGCGATACGATAAACCGCAATCGTGATAGGCTACAGTCCGACCTTTATCAAAGTCGGAAACGTGATGGTACGCATTTCTCCTCCTTACACGAGGCATCACAACAACGTGTCACCAGGAAACGCCGGTCAACTGCTGTTTGCGTATGAGAAATTGGTTGGAAACTTCCCTCATGTCAGCACGCTGTAGGTGTCGCCACCGGCGCCAACCTTGTGTGAATGCTCTGAAAAGCTAATCATTTGCATATCACAGCATCTTCCTCCTGTCGGTTAAATTTCGCGTCTGTAGCACGTCATCTTCACGGTGTAGCAATTTTAATGGCCAGTAGTGTATAAAGCGTATTGGGGGGACGCAGAAAACAGTGCAGTCGTTGTCTTAATGCGGAAACGGAGCGATTGATGTAACGTCCGAAAGACCATGGACGCACTTCCGAAACGGCGGAGATTGTAAACTGTTGGCTTGCCGGCTCGCTGAAGTACGAGTATACCGTGCATGGCAACATGGTGCTGTCCAAAACCAACGCCGAGGCTGCTGTGGCGCACCACGGCCAGAGGTGACAGGAGTGAACAACGGCTGAGGAATAGATGTGCAACCTTTGAGGTACTGACTGCCCAGATGAACCAAGAGGCTACCAACAGTGCCTCTTTTTGACGACCGTTCAACGAATGTTGCTGCTGATCGGCCTCTGCAAGAGGCGCCTGGTTCATGCAACCACGGCTACGAAGGCTAGAATTCGCACGTCAGTACCGCATCTGTACGACACTGAGTGGTGACAGGTGGCCTTTTCAGATGAATCACGTTTGATGTTGCATCGGACAGATGGCCATTGATGCGAACGGCGTGAAACGTCTGAGAGCAAACGTCCCGCATCAATCGTTGTAAGGGTCCGGGCCGGAAGAGGGACCGTTATAGTCTGGGGCGTTCTCTGGGTGATCTCGTCATTCTGGAAGGTGCAGTTAATCAACACAAGTTTGTATCTATCCTTGCGAATCATGTCCCTACATGCAGTTTGTTTTTCCTAGGCACGATTGTTTCTACCAGTAGGAAAATGCAACGTGTCACACATCTTGTAATCTACGTGCGTGGCTCGAAGAGCAGCGGGATGTGTTCACCGTACTCCCTTGGTCATCAAACTCCCTGGATTTTAATTCAATCGAGAATGTGTGGGACCGTCTCAATCGGGATGTACATGCCATGGATCCTCAACCAAGAAGCCTAGCGCATGTGGCCACGGCACTTGAGTCAGCATGGCTCCACATTTTTGCCGGTACCTTGCAGAACCCCACTGACTCTCTTCCGGCACGTCTCGCAGTAATCTAGACTCCAAAAGATAGATATCCAGACTTTTGACAGGTGGTCTCATTAATGTGGCTGGCCGGGATGGTGTAGTTTGTTGTAAAGGTCGCCAGTCTCGCTTCAAACCACGACATAACGCTAGCCACAGTTGTAACATCTACATTTACACTTGCATCTATATTTATACACAGCTGGCAGTGGACGGCTGACGAAACATCGTAGCAATATTGTCGTTTTTCTTTAATATGCCACTAACGTACAGAGTAAGGGAAACATGTGTGTATATCTCTGTACTAGCCCTAATGTCTCTTATGTTATTCTCCTGATCCCTACATGAGACAGTTGATGTTGGCAGCGCACAGGTTCTCTAAATTCAGCTAATATAGTTTCGCGAGGACATCGACTTCCTTCCAAGGATTCCCTTTTAAGATCCCCAAGCATTTCTTTTAGACCTTGGTTTGGGCTATACCGACCTGTCACGATGCTAGCGGCGCTTTTTTGAATTCACTCAACGTTTCGTTGTCATCGATATGTTATAACGGCCCCAATTCTGAAACAATACGCTGGAACTGGTAGCACTAAGATCTTCGATGGGTATACGATTTGCTTTATAAATGCATTTAATTTACCCAGAATCCTTCCAACAATACTGAATACAGATTTTACTTCATCGTTCCATTTCCTATTGCTTCACGTTACTACACTAAATCAGGGTCAGCTAAGAATTTTGCACACATGCTTATCTCTTGCACGTGTGCGGAGTTCTGTCGCCCAAGCGCACACTTTTTCCACTGCCACGCCACGCTGTGTGAGCGTAAAGAGGGGAACGAGGAGAGAGAGAGGAGGAACCTGGGCCATGGCAAACTTTACATTATTATTTAATTTCTTTTGCGTGCTGAAGATATAATAACAGTTCATATCTGGTACAAGCTGTCGGAATATGGATAGACACAGATAATATTGCAGATTTTCAACACTCAGGTTTCCATGTAATCGTGACTTATTTAGTTTCATAATCGATATAACCTTTCACGCACATCTGTTGATAGAAACATTGTATCACGTTTGCAACCTCATTATAGAGTTGTGTAAACTCTTCCCAAGGAAAACATCATGGAAACCCTTGGCAGTTTTAATGTAAAGGAATTTCCTTTTAAGCAGGAATTACATAGTTCGATCAGATCCATCCGCGCATATACAGGAACGCTCCCAAGTGAAACGGCAAATGGTCTCGAAAACCGGTCAAAAGCAGATATAAGACTGGCAGCGTCCTAAAAACTGTTAGAAAAGTCACCGTTTAACGTCACAATGAACTCTTCAAAAGCCGCGTCTCTTTAATGCCAATTAGCTTAGGGAAGTGTACGGAGTTTTACGTCCCTTGCATGTGACTTTCTTTTTGAATGCATCCCTCCGGCTGCGGTGGCCGAGCGGTTATGGCGCTTCAGTCCGGAACCGCGCGACTGCTACCGTCGCAGGTTCGAATCCTGCCTCGCGCATGGATGTGTGTGATGTCCTTAGGTTAGTTAGGATTAAGTAGTTCTAAGTTCTAGGGGACTGATGACCTCAGATGTTAAGTCCCATAGTGCTCAGAGCCATTTGAACCGTTTGATTTAAATGCATCCCCATCAAATCAGAAATAAGTTGTTTCTCATCTTGCAACGTTCTACTGTGGGCAGTGAGCAGTAAAGTCCACTTAAAATGCCAGGTCTGCTTTTCATTCCAGACGTCCCAATTTTCGTTCCTGCATTCCTTTTTTTAATTTTCGTTCCTTCTTTCCTTTTCTCTTCAGAAATTCAGTAGCTATAGGTCTTAATTTGAATAATCATTCTAGTCTGTCGTCACCTTGACTTAACCAACGCACTTTGCAGTAGTATGTAACATACCCATAATCTTCATTCACTTCCATCCAAAACTGTTGCCAGTGATAATAGAGTAAAGTATGTGAGTTCAGAAAATTTATTATTCGTACTATCAGTTTCATCACGTGCGCCATGCCTGCAAATTTAGCACAAAGTGCTTCTCAATGTAGAAAATAATGACTCTAGAACAAATCTCTGTCGATCATTGTAATTTTTTGTTCGTTCATCGTCAACTAAATCTTCAATTACTTCTTTCATTGTGTTTTAATGTTGTTCCACAGCAACTTTGCTGTACCCATCGATTATACAACTTCGTAATAGAGAATTTTCCTACATCTGTTCTGTTACACCCATTAATTTTTCAACGTTTGTGACGACAAAATGCTAGACTGCCTCTTTTTGTGCAAACAACCACCGGACCTGTGAAATTCGTTTACACTATGAAAAAACAGAGAAGGATAAACATTTCACAGACACGATAATTCTGTCAAACTGAAGAAAGCTGTACTGGTCGAAAAATATGGCACCGAATGAGGGAAGGAATTGCGTCGCCTCGCACCGCTAAATGAAATGTCGCACAGTAGCTAGGAGTTCCGACACGTACCAAGCAGTGCCGAGAAAAGCCCAGTCTCGGACTGCGCCCATACAACAAATTGTGGACACGGGCAGTTTTGCACACTGTGGCCGACCCTGCCCTAATATTGACACAACCTAACGTGGTCAAGATGTTCGGCACTCATGTATTAATCATATATTGTATTATACACATTCCTTTACTCTTATTCACATTTAATTAAAGATGCCATTCGCCGGCCGGTGTGGCCGTGCGGTTAAAGGCGCTTCAGTCTGGAACCGCGTGACCGCTACGGTCGCAGGTTCGAATCCTGCCTCGGGCATGGATGTGTGTGATGTCATTAGGTTAGTTAGGTTTAATTAGTTCTAAGTTCTAGGCGACTGATGACCTCAGAAGTTAAGTCGCATAGTGCTCAGAGCCAGCCAAAGATGCCATTCATTAAAATTTCGTCCAATAATTTCTGCAATTTCTTATGATTGTTGAAGGACTATACTTTTCCGTACACAACAGTATCATCAGCGACCGGATTTACAGCGCTGCTTCTATTGTTATCAGGTAAATTCCAAGATCACGCCACTTGACTAGAAACGTGCAACGCTAACATTCTCTGTTCTAGCTCCAGTTCTTCGATACATCATTGTACACTGGTTTGTAATTGGACATTGGGTTCATGGGGTACAGAAAGACGCGAATTACGAGTTATTAGCCATCACCACTTTATTTCTATGAAGGCATTTACAATAAGGTGCTCGGGACGCCGACCCGTCGTAACTGTGACTGACGCCCTACCACGAACAAATACTGATTTGTCGATAGTCCATTGTGAGTCGAAAAAAGACATAACTCCATGTCGGTACCACGCGCGTTGGAAACGGTTCTACCCGTGCAGAGGGCCAGCGACGTGACGCAACTGGTGTGCCTGGGTGGGTGGGTGGGTGGGTTGCGCTCTATGGCCGGCGTATACTGATACCGCAGTTCGTCAGCATTTCACGATAACGCCAGCTCGCACTCGTACCCGCACGTGATGGCTGCGTCCAAGCCTGTGACCTTTACATAGCAATGCTTTGGCAAGACAATGAAATAAACGTTAATAGTATCTGGAGTAAAGTTTCAGCTGTACTTCGATACATCTACGTTAATATTGGGCTTACTGACAAATAATTCAGTGACCAGCTTCTACCGTCGATTTGTATGGCACAAAGTCAGGATAATACTTCGAAGATGTGAAGGTTCCATTGTCACACCAGAATCATACACTCCAAATTCGACAATGACAACACACTTAATGGCTTCTCTATTAGATACGGAATTCCTCGAGCTATTAGCTTCCTGGTCTTCACAAATAGTGACACTAACAAGGGCTAAATCATCGCATACTCGACTCACTCGACTCTAAAAGACGCAACTGTCGATCCGCTGGTGTAACAGCAAATTTTCTGCCGTCAAACCACGCTCGCCGATGCCGAAACGATGAGTCACTTGTGAAACTTGGAACTGGCGATAGCATTTCGCGTCTAGCTCTCGATGGACCTACCTTCCTCCCGCTGCATGATTCCCCGGCGATTTCGTCAGTTCACACAAAATTCCGAAATCAGTTAAATATTGAGGCTTTTTTGCAACACTAACAGACTGATGAGCCGAAACATTACGACCTCCTGCTTAAAAAAGAGTTGGTCCATCTTCGGAACGCAGTGTTTGCGGGCGCTGGACTGGCCAGATGCGTACCATCTGGTTCAGATTAGGCGAATTTGGTGGGCAAGACATCGACGTAGGTCCAGTATCAAGTTCCGCAACACACTGTGACACAGTTCTGGTCTTGTTACACCCTTATGCTGCTGGAAAACCCTCGCCGTTGGGGAAGACATCAAGCATGAAGGGGATGCACGCGGTCCGCAGTATTCACAAACACCACTGCAGATAACGTGCTTTCCATTACTATCGCATACCACATGCAGGGCAAGATGAATGTCCACCTTAGCGTAGTACTGTATCCACCGGTCTGCGTCCGCGGCTATCAGTGTGTGATTGCAATTACCGTAGACACTACGTACATCTTGCGATATGTCCTGCAGTTATGGTTCACTCACAAAGGCGTGAGGTTTCTCCGGCTCTTTAACTATTGCTCATCAGGAAATTTTAAACCGACGTTATTGTCTTATTGTCTGAGGCCTAAGTTGACGCCTGAATACACAGGTCTGCAAAAAAATATTTTTTTGAAATTTGATAACTGACTTTTATGTACTTTTCAGCGCTGATTTCAAAAGTGCAATCCATTTTTTTCTATCACGTCCGGTTTTCTCACAAAAAAGGGAGTATTTTGGGGTATAATAACAAAATTTAAGCAATTTATCACATTTTTTCCAAAGTTATAAAATTTTATTTAATTTATATATCATGTTCTAAACTGCATTTCCCGTACACTTCCATTTCTCTTTAAGCTCATAAGTCCTTATAATAAAGCTTTCGCTTTCTATCGAAGCTTCTTTTGTTGCTTTTCCGGCTGTGGACTCGTTGAGGATCATCTCTTTTTATCATCCAACAGTAGTCCCCTATCATGTTGACGTTCCATCTTCCTTGATATCTTCTTCCCATTTCTTTGATGTCTTGGTGGGACCTTCGCCCTGCTCCTCACTTACATCACCAAGAATAGCAGGGAAGTAGTCAAGATGTGAGTGGAAAAAATTAATGCTCATGTTACAGCCCAGCTTCTTAAAGTTGTTGAGAATGTCTGCGACGATTGTCTTGTAGTTTGGATCTCTTTTGCTTCCTAGGAAACCGGTAACAACTAATTTAAAAGATGTCCATGCTGCCTTTTCTTTTGTTTCCATTTTGTCCCAAAGTTGGGATCTGTCATTAGTTTTCTAATGTCCGGTCTGACAAAGATTCCTTCCTTTAGCTTTGCCTCGGATAAACCAGGAAACTGTGCACAAAGTTATCTGAAACACTCCCCTTCTTTTGGCAATGCCTTAACAAATTGTTTCATCAGCCCCAACTATATGTGAAGTGGTGGAAGTAACACCTTTTTGGGATCCACAAGGCTTTTCCTCTTAACACGTTTAACCCCTATCTGTAAGGCTTTCCTCAAGGGCCAAGTTTTTTTATGCAGTGTTGCTTTCTGTCTCTACTGTCCCATTCACAGAGAAAGGAAGGGAAGTTTGTATAGCCACTTTGTTGACCATGCTGCATTGAAATCACTTTTTAAATTACCGCATACTGTCCATCTGTGGTCTGAATAGCAGAGTTTGCTTAAAACTATTTCAAGGTTTTCGTAACATTCCTTTAAGTGAACCGAGTGTCCAACTGGTACAGAAGCATACTTATTGGCACTGTGTAGAAGTCCTGCATTGAAGGCTTATTTTTGAAGAATCAATAAAAAGTCTCCACTCCTCAGAAGCATATTCTATTTTGAAACGTGCCATGAGTCCAATAACATCACTGCAAAACACCAAGTCACCGCAGCTCGTGGTCGTGCGGTAGCGTTCTCGCTTCCCACGCCCGGGTTCCCGGGTTCGATTCCCGGCGGGGTCAGGGATTTTCTCTGCCTCGTGATGACTGGGTGTTGTGTGCTGTCCTTAGGTTAGTTAGGTTTAAGTAGTTCTAAGTTCTAGGGGACTGATGACCGTAGATGTTAAGTGCCATAGTGCTCAGAGCCAGGTCACCTTCTTGAGAGAAGAAAGATACAAACTCCTTTTCCCTCTGTCGATACCAAGAAAAGGATGCACCCAGAGCCAAAATATGTTTATCTTTCAATCTAGATCCTAAAACCTCTGCCGATTCTTTAGAAAGGCCTAGGTCTCTAACTAAATCGTTCAGTTCAGGTTGTGAGAATGGAATGAGGTCGGTTGTGCCAGGATGATAGCAATCTCTGTCTTCTTCACTATCACCTTGCTGAGCCAATGGCTCGTGATCATGTATATAATCCAAAGAATGTAGAGGAGAGGATACTGGTACTTCAGGTTCATGAGGAACAGGGCGAACGATTGATTGAATGTTAGGGTAAGAAATATCCTTTTTGTTTTTGAAATTGAAACCTCGTATGTTGCAAGAACAAAAATAGTAGTCATCACTATGATTTTTGGGCTCCCTCCAAACCATTGGTATTCCAAAACGTAAGGATTGCTTTTTACGTTGAAAACATTGCCTCAGTTCTTCAACACACACTGAACAAACTATTTTTGTGGGACCGAAGATTTATCTTGATCGCCTAACTTTATACCAAAATAGGCGAAATATACTTTTTCAACAAAATCGGAAATGTTTCTTTGTTGATTTTTAACGGTGTAGTTACCACAAAAGTAGAAGAAGCAATCTGGCGAGTTTATACATCCTCTTGTAGCCACTGGCCATTGTCCATAAAACAACTTCACAACACAAGAAAACAGTCACTACTTTAAAGCACCAGTAAAAACAACACGTGAACAGCACGGAGTGAAGAGGTACTGTGAACTGAAGGACAATAGCAGAAGCTCACTGCTTGGTGATGGCGGGGGAAGGGGCAGCGCGACAGACAGGCGCTGACATGAAAATACTGCTGGTTTCTCCTAATTACTATTTTACGTATATATAGTCTAAAAACGGCTAAATAACAGTTTATGCGGATCCTAAAAACCAAAATCCAAACTCACTAGAGTGCTGAAATATCGAAAAAAGCTAAAACTAGACAAGCAGTTTGTGAAATAATTGTACGTGATGGAATTTTTGCACTATTTTTCCCGAAATCAGCGATGAAAACACTATAAAAATCACTTAATAAATTTGAATCAATTTTTATGTCGCAGACCTGTGATATCCACGTTATAAGCTAGTATTGAGTAACTTTATTGCAGCACGCTCCTTGTACTTCACGTACATTTATGATCACGTTATAATTAGTTGTATTCCAACATCCAAACATGACAGAGTAGTCTGTTGAAACCGATTAAGTGCAATAAAATATCTCAACAGTGGAGCTGACGACTGATTTTATTTTCTAAAAATCATCAGTATTTGAAATAAACCCGCATCGGCATCTGAGATCACTAAACGCGCTCGACTCGCACCCGGTTCGCATCCAGCCTGTACGAGAAACCGCCATTATTTGGCCGACAAGAGGAGGGCAGCGGTGGCGTAAAGTTTCTGATCATAAGACTTTCTGCCAATGTCTTCGATTAAACTTCAATATGTCATGGAGTGAAGGTATGTGACGCTATGGAGATCCGACTGTCGGATGTGGGCGCTGAGCTCGGCGGCCCCTTGGTGCTACTCGAGCAGAGTGGAGTATGTTCCAGCACAGGGTTTCACTGTCTTTCATCATCACACGACAACCTACGCACACATCCATTAGTCACCTACACTCAACAGATATAATCAAGGCACATCTTTCACACAGAGTGCAGAAAGGCGCCATTGCGAGCAGAGGAAGGAAAATCCTTTGTGATCAGTTAGCATAACTACCTGCCAGCCAAAAACATCATACGATCTTCTCTTTTTTTATCAACATTGGATACTGATTTTCAAATCTCTGACTATTTTGAACTAAATAGTAAATTATAGTCACTGTATGCAGTCAACCATTTTATGCACGAGAGTATCACTTTAATAGTGGCAGCTATTTACTTGCTACTGATACATTTTCCAAACTTTTACTATTCTTCAAAGTAGTCATCGGCATTATTTGTTACTCGTTGCTAGAAGTGCCAGATGTTTGATAGTTCGAACGGAGCTGTCTACTTCTCGACGAATTCCTGTAGAAGTTCTGATGTGAGTGCCATGAATATGCTTCCTTCATATTAAATCAAGTCGAAATGACAAGGGCTTAAATCAGGGCAGTGTAGTGGATGGTTCAGCCCTTCAGAGCCCCGTCGATCGAACAGATCAGAGCTCGCACTATACGTGCCCCATAGCTGTCCTGTAAAATGATGGGTGGGTCCTGCAGAATGTGTGGCTGCTTCTTTCTCAAAGCTGGCCGCTGGTTGGGTTCCAAAAATGAGTACTCATATAGCGCGTTGACGGTCTGATATTGGAGAAAGGTATGCTTCAAGATAACACAGTTACAGTCGTACAGGAGAATCACCATAACTTTCACAAAGCTGTGGTTCTGACGAACTTTTGACCGTCGTGGCGACCTATAATGACGACATTCGTGTGATTCACCTTTCAGTTTTCACTCTTACGATTTGCCCCTGGTCTGAGCCAACATAACGATACAGCGTAAGACAGACCTCTCCTTCGCATTAGTTGCGTACGGACTGGGCAACGGCAGTGTCGTACCTCAGCCATTTTTACATTTCCATCAAATTATACTGAAAACATCTTAATCCCAATTTTCTCATGTCCAGGTGCTCCTTCAGAAAGTGAGGGCCAGTCTTATGCGCTAATCCCGTCTTACAGGACACCTCAACAGTTATTTAGCGTCGATCAATATCCATAAAAGCGGTAAGAGTGGACACTACTGCACTGAATTGACAGCAGACAATCCGACCCACGAACGTCTGCTACATTTTGGCATCCCTAGTTGAAAGCCTTTACCCATCCTGCCTCTGTCCTGCAAGCAAATGCAGGTATTCTGCAAGCTTCGTGAAGACTTTGATGACACTAAAGTGTTCTGCTGTCTCTGGCAGATTTTTATCCAGGTCTGCTTCTCTCGCTTAGAAAATATCTTGACCGCTAAACGAGGCTCTGTGCTTCTCGCAGTTACCCACTGGCAAGGGAGAGTCAATTTACGCTGAGGTAAGGTATCATATTATTTGATTCCATTGCGTTCCGTCTCTAATACAACGTTGCCACCATTAAAGTTCCAACCCAAGCATATAAGTACATTGTCTTCCGAGGAACCACTTTCATTCATTATCAGATCTAAAATGCTGATTTGTAAAGAGTATTACTAAGGGCTGTAATTTGTGAAACTCTGTGAGCTATTATGATGGTGGAGTTATTTCCGAATTCACAAGGGCTTGCTTTCGGTAATTTAAGAAAAACGAAGTTATCTAATAAACGATATAGAAATTAGCTCTTGGTGCGCATCACGTTGGAGAAGTAAGAAGGTACCAAAAGACTGGCTGAAACAGAAAGAAATATCTTTCTTTAAAAAGGGCGATAAAAATAAATGTAGTAACCATCGAAGTATAAGTCTTCTGGATTCAACCGATAAATTATATGCCAAAATCCTGAATGCAAGACAAAAATATCCTGGAAAAGGTAATATCTGAAGAACAATCTGGTTTTAGAAAAGGACGCTCAACTATTCACATTGTTTTTTCGCGGCAATAAGTCACTGAAATGAGACGAGAGTTAATAGGGAAACCCATCTCACTTTTGTGGATTTTGAAAACCCATTCGACAATGTGAACAGAGAAATGCTATGGAATATAATGGAATTCTTTTAGATCGTGAGACTAGACTAAGTAACCTCAGATTATAACCTAACGTTGTCGGTAGATAAAACTAAAATGATGGCATTTCAGGGCAGACTACCAGTAAGATCTAAAATAGTCTTGAATAATAAAATCTTGGGGAAAGTATAAAATTGTAAATACCTAGCATACGGCATCACTTACGAATGTAACCATGACGGTGGCCAAAAATCGAATAAATTTACTTCCATGTGTGCAACTAGAGTAAAAAGTCTGCCAGGAAAGGAACACAGCTGAAGTCTAATAAAATAATAGCAGTACCAACCTTACATATGGAAGTTAAGCATGGCAACAACAAGACGCCAAAAAAGTAGAATACAGGCTCAAGAAATGAGACTTCTAAGAAGAGTGGAAGGGCGTACAAGGGAAGATCGAAAAAAGAATGAAGATGTAACGTTTAGGAACATATAATCAAATCGAATAAACAATGAAAGTGGGAAAATGGAAGAACTTGTATACCATATGGGTGGAGGGAGATTATTGGTAAAGGCTCTCAATTATAAATGGCTGGTTCAAATGGCTCTGAGCACTATGGGACTTAACATCTGTGGTCATCAGTCCCCTAGAACTTAGAACTACTTAAACCTAACTAACCTAAGGACATCACACACATCCATGCCTGAGGCAGGATTCGAACCTGCGACCATAGCAGTCGCGCGGTTCCGGACTGAGCGCCTAGAACCGCGAGACCACCGCGGCCGGCCAATTATAAATGCTCTGTATGAAGAAATGTAGGAAGACCATACAAGAGATAAAGTACTTTGAGATTTTCGTAGCGTTTTCCTAGAACGGATAGCCAAAGCAGTAAAGGCGACCGCTTGCGTAAAGCGGGAGATCCGGGGTCGAGTCCAGGTCCGGCACAAATTTTCACTGTTGGCATTCCCCTATACAGCTGATGGTTGTTCGTTTTTGCAACATTTCATGTACTTACAACTTTTCATTTCAACCATTCAATTATTGTTCTAGGAAATAGATATGAAAATCTGAAAGCAATGACAAACAAAAGAGTATGTAAATCATATTTACTTTATCGTGATGTGCTTCTTCTACTTCTTCTTCACTTTGAAACTTATTTATTTAAATGAGTGAGTCCGTACTTAAATTGCTGAATGACTGAGACCCACAATATCCTAGCGCAACGCAATCTGACTGCTCAAAAACAAGACAACCTGACTTCAAATAATTAGTTCAAAAGAATGGCCCTGACTAAAAAGAAATCCTAACAATAACCCGTTTCATTAAGCACTTACCTCACAGAAATCTTCATTACACGAACTATTGCAATACAGCGAGAGTCAATACTGCCAGTTAAATAAAAGATTCTAACTACTAAAGCCACTCCTACTAATAGGCATGTGGTTAGTAAAGGAAAGATTTTGTTGCAGACCAAATAATGTATTTTTTTTACCTTAATGATGTGACATCCAGTTCAGACACGAATATAAATCGTCATTAACATCTAGTAAAAAGGTATAAAATCATAAATAATATTCAGTCCCCAAGTCGAACATGTACAGGTCGTTAGCCTACGCTAACACTTCAGACCTCTACCATCCATCAATGTTAACTTCTCACATCTAACATCCATCACTGCTGGCTGTTCACCTCCAACTGCCCAACAGTACTTCCATCACTACTGTCAACTAACTTCCAACAACGAGTCCAACCAGCCACAGTCTCTTACTAAGAGAGCGCAGTCAGAGTTCCAATGCAAAGCGCTACACAGCGCTGCCAACACAGAAGCAGCCTACTTACAACTTCACTGTATAGGCAAATTGCCTATTACGGTACTTCATCTCTTGCATGGTCTCCCTACATTTCTTCTTCTAGTGCATTTATAATTGAGAGCCTCTACATGTCGTCACTCCTGCATCTTCTATATGCCCTTATTCTTGCGTCACAGTCTGTACTGGTACATACATTACACAATTCCCATACAGGTTAGGACATTTTAAGTTGCTGCCTGGTGCCGGCCGGGGTGGCCGAGCGGTTCTAGGCGCTACAATCTGGAACCGCGCGACCGCTACGGTCACAGGTTCGAATCTTGCCTCGGGTATGGATGTGTGTGATGTCCTTAGGTTAGTTATGTTTAAGTAGTCCTAAGTTCTAGGGGACTGATGACCTCAGAAGTTAAGTCCCATAGTGCTCAGAGCCACTTGAACTTGCTGTTCTGTAAATAAATAGTATTCATCACTATGACTTGTTGCTGTTTTCTTCTTTTCAAGAATCAAGTTCTAAAAACTGTCTTGTTGGAGTTGAGTACCAGTCTGTTTCCTGGTATGGCACTTGAAACGTTCTTAATAGGAAATTTATTTTCTAATTTGTCTCGTTATTTTTTGCGGTGATGTGGTGAGCAACACAATTCTGGATAAAAATCAGGCACGAAGAAACAGAGAGACATTGGTTTTTCATTCTTCTCACAAATGTCAGATTTGACACTTAGAACCTTTCTATTTCCGATATCAAACTTCTGCTTACATTTTTGTTTCAAAGATCAATTTAATTAATCCTGTTTCTGGACCGTTTACATGCAAGCATTATTTCCTTCTTGCGCCTAGTTAGAGAATTGCCTCCTTCTTTCGAAGCTTGCTAAACTGTTTCCAGTAGGTGACGACCCACGTGTGTAAAGCGTAACAGACGGTGTATATTCGTAACAGTGAACCTGTGCGTATACTAGCGGCCGTGGCAGCGAAGCTAAATGACGAACAGACGGCGGCCGTATTCCTGTTGGCGGGCGTATGTCCGGAAGGACGCTGCGCCGCGTTCTCGTCTATGGGACAGTAAATCTCTCAGGCAAACAAACGGCCGTCGCGGAGCAAAATAAACGCGCTCCGGGCTACGAGCACGCAGCAACGAGTCGGCGTGTTCTAGCCTTCATCATAGACCTCATGCTGGTACAGCTTCCGAAGTATCGGAGTATCGTCGTGTGTGTGAACAAAGGCGTCTAGAAAAATACACCTATGAGAAAAAAAAATCGCAACACCAAAAAGTAACTAATGTAGAGTAATGAAAGTTCGGAAATACATTTGTTAAGATAACATATTTAAGAGATTAACATTGCGAGATCACAGGTTAATGTAAGTGCGAGATGAGCCATTGCAAATGCGAAATGCTAGTACATTAATAACCGGTGAAAGCGGGAGAATGTAGCTTCCAATCTAGCCTAGGTGTATGCATTTCGTTGTACAGGTGTCGGATGTCAGTTTGTGGGATGAAGTTCCACACGTGTTGCACTTGGCCGCACTGTACAGAGACAGTTAATGCTGTTTCCGGATGACACTCGAGTTGTCGTCCGATGATATCCCATACGTTCTTGATTGGAGTCATATATGGTGACCGAGCAGGCCAAGGCAGCATGTTGACACTCCGTAGAGCATGTTGGGTTACAACAGCGTTATGTGAGCCAGCGTTATCCTATTGGAAAACACTCCCTGAAATGCTGTTCGTGAATGGCAGCACAGCAGGTCGAATT